>NC_044327.1:7956437-8269727 GCF_007399415.2 Gopherus evgoodei | reverse complement strand
CAACCACTGTGATTTCTAGGCCATCCCGGTTTATCGTGAGGGGAAATCAAAGGCAATAGAGAACGATAAACAATGTTGGATTCTTGTAAAGGATAGGGATAAATTAAAAGCCTAGAAAGGGAATTGGCTCCAGGATGTCAAATAACTGACCCAACGCACTGCACTCTGAAACATGCCCACTAACAATAATGCACACGCTCCCAGTCTTCCCCCCGCCCCGGCTTAGCTGGATGTGAAGGGTGGGTGTCCCTTTCTGGGACAGTGACAGCCCTTGCTTCTGGCTCCAACGGGCCCCTGGTGCCCTCAAGTCCTGGCCCCTGGCATAGGGGGTCTGCAGGACACACCAGTGCAGTGGAGTGTTGGGGCTCGGTTGCTGTCACGGAGCTGGGAGATGTAAGCAATGTCAGGCACAGGGCTAAACACTTTGTACTCTCTCCCTGTCTGCTGAGCTTGTTCAGTGTTGGCGGGATTCTTTATCTGCTTAGCAGATTTGTTAATAAAGGGACTTGTGATAAATTGCAGTTGTTTCTCCAGTGCCCCTTGGGTCTCTTATTCTAATACAGCTGGTAATAATTTTCCAGGTGCTGTAGCTGTTTAGGAGACTGAACTCTTACCAACCACTGGAGTCTAAGAAATTAATCAATACTCAATACACCAATTGGGCTACACCCAGGTCCTAATTTTGTATAAGTATTAAAGATCCCAGTTTTCCAGAAGGTGGCATATTGGTCCAAGAGTCTTCATCAAAGGCTAACCTTCCTTTGGTTAAGACTTTAGCTTGTCTAATCAATTGAGATGGAGTCCTAAGTTGACCCAACTCATCCCTGATACTACCTTAAAGGACAGAGGGGCGATTAGGAAGGCGTTAAATCATTCCACTGACTACTGCATTAGTCCAGTATGACCAGATGGACTGCGTACGTTTATTCAGAACACATGACAGTAGTTTACATACAGGTTACTAGTGTGTATCTAAACTGTTTTCCGGTCTGGAGTATCTATGCGTTTCCTACTCCGCTTCACGTTCTGCCCGTGGCTTTAAACATGAGCTTTAGCAATCTTTCTCCCCTTCTTGACCATTGAAGCCTCTTTTGGAAGGGCAGTGAGCAGACTGTGCTAGCCTCAACTCGCATACTTCTGTTACAGCTAAATATCAGGGGCAATGCAGACTAGGGGCTTGGCGAGAACAAACCACTTACCCTTTAGGGAGAGCTCACCACATTCCTGGTGCACTGTCCACACTCAAGCTAGAAGAGCCTTTAACAGGCATTTATATGCTATTTGCAACCAAGCTTTTCCCCAATTGTTCCCAACTGCCAGCAAACTGAAAAGTCAGTCATTTGCCAAGTGCTCAGCAGCGCCAGTGTCTTATCATGCACTTTGGTTTGGCTGCAGTCTTATCCCAAGTAATTACTAGTCACAGAAAGATGCCCTTGCTACAGGGTTGCATGAGTCAGCATAACGCGGTATATCAAGTCAGTGGGTTTAGCTTTCTTGCAGAAAACCACTAACCTCTGAGGATCAGTCATGTCCCATGGAAAGGGAATTGTGTGACTGAGAAATGCCTTTTCAGGTCCTCCCCCACATCTTCCTAAGAGGAACGGTCTACTACCCGTTACTTCTCTGACTCTGCACAGACGAAAGCAAGTCCTGGGCACAAAACCTATTGTTCCCCAGATGACGAGACAGGAGGGTGGAGGAAGGTGGTGGGAAGAATTTTGATACCTATTGTTAGGACTAGTAGCCAGGAGCTTGGATCAAGCAGCTGCACAGGGCTTTGATGAGGCTGAGCTTGTTCAACTCTTAAGAGGAGCCAGGGATGCAGTATTCCAAGCTTTTAGAAAGCCAGCCTCTTGTGTGATCCCCTATTGTGTTCTTAGTTTGAAGTTGTTTGACGCCAGTTGTCTGACTAGAAACAGCCATCACAATGGGGCCCCAACCCAAATTGGGGCATGTCAGCACTAATCGTTACTAGCAGTAAATGTTTTACCATATTAACTTGGAATGAGAGGATCACACTTTATCAATCTTGCATCAGAATTCTTGTCCCACCAGGCTTTGTTACTTAAAAATTAAAATATGAGGCTAGGTTTAATGAGACAGGCAGTAGATAGCAAAATTCATGTTTAGAGGTTTTTTTAAAAACATCACATTAACGTTATTCCTTTGAAAATTGCACTCGGGTTACAAAAAAACAACATTTTAACCTGTTTTTCAGGAAAAAAACATTGGTCCAAACTATTTGACTTTTAAGAGACTGACAATTTCAAGACACAGTGATCTAGTTTCTGGTCTTAGAAATTGAATCACAAGTGTAATTCCTTAGCAGGCACCTGCAAAAGAAAGGAAGGAAGGAAGGAAAGAAAGAAAGAAAACTTTAGTTCATTTTTTCCATTCCATGCAAATGAATTTGTAGAGTCATCGCAATGTTCTAATCCTCAGTTCAGCTACAGCTGCAGAAATTTGGGGGTACTCATAAAACAGAGTTCAGAGTTAGTGCCCAAAACTCTCACTTGTACTGTCTGGATCCTGCTCTGTGCATGCCTCTACCACATAATGTGTTAGAGCAGTCCTCAGCTGCTCTAAGTTACTTCAGCCATCACTAGCCACAAAGGACCATAACCTCAACCTAGTATATCAATTTAGCACCAGACGCCCTGCCCAGTAACCAGTGCTCCTTTCTCAGCCACAACCAGCAATAAGAGTATGTAGCCAGAAGCCTCTGGGTCAGCTTTTTGGGTAAACCCAGCTTACACTTCCCTACATTCCTGCTGCGTTGCCACAGCTTGTTTCTGTTTGTTCCTCGACTGACACCCGGGCAGTTTAACACTGTTACCAAGTTTGAACCTGCAGACTTTACCCAGGCAAAATTCCCATTGACTTCAATAAGCGTTTTGCCTGAGCAAATCAAGATCAGGCCCAAAGATAGCACCTTACTTTGTGACTGAATGAGTCCTGTGACTGTCAGTTAATGAAGCATTGCATGCTGGGACCTGTACTCTCAATGAAGCACCAGTTTTTAAGAGGGATCTGGTTAGTCCCCCTATATTTAGGTTATTTATCACTTTCCATTTTAAGAGATTCTTGCACCCTTCTGACTGGAAAGCTCTCACTCACTTCATTGTGTGCAGCAGACCTTTGAAAAGCAGGAGGAGAACAGCCCTCTGGCTACTTAAGTGCCTTGTCTTCAATCCATTCAGCATTTTGGGCAGATGAAGTGCTCGCCAGCTTTCCCTCTCCTTTGCATTTTCAGGGAGAGTTTCTGACAGCAAGCCTGAATAACCCAACCCAATATTCTGGAGAGCCAGGTCTGCAGCCCACACTGTGCTGGGAAGGGCCAAGACCTGCCAGAGCTGGACTTTGTGGGGCTGGGAGGAGGGAAGTGCACAGAGCTGGGCTTCCTCCCCATTCAACACATTGTCTCAGTAGCCCATGCACCACACATGAGTTAGTAAGTCCCACACCTCTGGTGGAGGGCAGGTAACCCAGCCAGGCTTCCCTATCAAAAAGTCCCCCTGCTTCCAGCACATGGCATCAAAGGGCCAGTTCCTCCACCCCATGGGCACTATGTGGGGCTAGAAAGTCCCCAGCTCAAAGGGCAGGTAACTAGGCTTGGCTGCTCCCCAAGCGCCCTCAAGATCCAGCACGTGACTCATTAACACACCCGGAGAAACAGCCACATCTCCTCTTGCCAGCTAATGCAGTTAGAAGCGCAGCTCCAGTTATAGCAGTCTGTGCGGAAGGTTCAGGCTTCAAACCCTGCTGGCGCCTCACGATGGGGAGAGGCTGTTAAGTACTGGAATCTGTTTTTGCCCTTTCCCTTTGTACAGGCACAGAGTTGCAGCTAACTTAGAAGGACTCTATTTAGGTGGCCAAGTCAAACACTTGAAAGTTAGGAAATGCCAAACTTCCTGTTGCCGAGGCAACCTTAAATCTGCCCTTTTGTATGTATCCATTAGGATGGCCTAATGCCATGACATCCTGTTTTTCCACAGGATATCAGCCTCGTTACAGCATAGAATGGGGGCGAGGAGCAGAATTAAGTTTGCACATCAACCATAAATCTGGCATTTTTAATTTCTAAGTATTTCACTTTGCAGTCACACTCTTACTTAATATTGCATACAAAAGAACTGTTAATTAGGTTGCAACGACTTTGTTGCATTAGGAAATATGCAGCTGACTCTTACAGTAGGAGTCTGTTCGTATCTTAGCGTACCTGTCTGCAGCACTGGCTGGAACTGACCAGACATGCAAATCTCTTCCTGCTTCTGACGCACAATGCGCTGGATGGCTGGTGGGAGCCCACGAGGATTGCGTGAGAAGATAAGGGAGTATCCATCATCACAAGTGCCATCCTCTTTCAGGCTGCGGCAGGCATAAGTAATGGCATAGTTGTCATAATCGGTGTCAATCACCCAGTAGTTGTCCCCTGAAATGTTAGAAGAACTTGTTAGTCATGGGCTGTAAGTAGCTACATAGGTGAAGATGTCTGAGCACTCCAATCTAGTGAATTCAGGCTTTACAAGAATCAGTGGTGGGAAGGTAAGTCAGCAAATTTCAAGTGTGCGAGCATGTGTGAGTGTGAGTGAAACAACTGGAACAGATTCCTAAGGGGTGAAGGATTCTACCACTCAGAGTCCTGACATCTACATGGAACATCTTTCTGTGAGAAACGCTCCCATTCAGCCACGAGTGGAGCTTGATGCAGTCCACCCCGTGATTAGCTGTGGTACACAGGTGGTCAGACCAGATGATAATGATCCTTTCTGACCTTCGACTACAAAATCCCTTTTCAACTTCTACCTGGAATGGAAAGAATTCCAGTGGTTTTCACCACCAAACTATTTTCTTGGCCCCTTTATGGATCCGCTCCACTGAAGTCTGTCCGAAACATCACTGGGAGCAAAACTGGGGCTTAGGGTATAGAAGATTCACTAAAGCCTCATGAAACTATCTTTTTGCACCAGTAGGTCACAGATAGCTTTGTTTGATGAAACACAGTTGAGCCTTCCTAATCTACACACACAAAAAAGGGTTTATTACAATACCATACATTGTAATGAAGTTTTTTCCCTAGGTTTTCATTAACTTGGCTAGATCTCAAGTATTAAAAAAAATTAATTGTCCTGGGCTTTTTTACAATTAGTTTTTTTTTATTATTTGGGTCCTGATTCTCCATGTTTAACACACACAGAACTGATTTCAGTAGCAATTTTGTGCGAATAAGGAGTGCAGAATTGAGCCCTTAATTGATAACTCCTGAATCCAGTAATTAATTGTGGACTATACAACTGAAATTAGTGAGGTTCTTCCATATGTTATGGAGACATCGGTTGATACTCTGTAGTTCAGAGGTTGAATCCCTGCTATAAGTGCAAAACTCACTTACATATGAAAAGTATAGTGGAGTTGATCTAGTATCTTCTCAAATTACAGCCTTTACCAATGACCCAGAAAAAATATGTATTTACTAGTACCTCTGTTAGTTTAGCAATCCAAATTAAAAACCAGTCCTTTATGAAATTTAGCACCCCGTGCGAGACTTTGTCTCTAATCTGATTAACAGACCAAACCAGCCTCTTTCAGTAACCCTAAAAGCGGAGTATAAATGGAGACCAGACACAAGATTTCAGTGAGTTCAGATGAAATGGAGAACTTGGTCATTTTTCCCCATTTGCCGTAAAATCCTCTAGCTCAGCAGAACCCAAATGATGCAATGATCAATTCTAGAATTCCATGAAGAACTGCCCTCTCTCCAAATGACTGCCATCACCCATTGTTCTCCAGGGGATTGAAGGCCAAGTTGCCCTCAGTTTGTGGCCATTTTGAGAAGGATGCCATTGTAATACCCTCACTTCTACCATTCGACAGTATAGAAAAGTCAAAGTGTTTTGTTTAAATTAGGAACAGCAGCAAGCTGCAGAGACAGCCTGTGACACAAGTCTGCCTGTATCATGTACACAGGGCCTGAACCAGCAAGAATTCTAGTCCAAGAATTTGCATAGAAGTAGTAAAGATTTATAAGACTGCCCCATTAAAACAAATTAGTCCGAGAAGGGATTTGGTTTCTCCTTCTATGGATTAGGCCAGCTCTTGGAATTCTCTGTGCAATTCCACTGCAGGTCCACTAACTATTGATGTGGCGGCGGTGATTCTGTAATTAGCATGAGTTGAGTTTTGCATTTGAAGAGGAGGTTCAGCATCGAAGAAGAAGCTATGTCTTCCCCTAACTTACAGCAATTGGCTGAACACAGAATTTTCTGGAAATTTACCAGTTAAAATGAGCCCTTTAAGAATTTTAAAATCCAGTGTCAGACTTTTTTGCCATTAATAATCGCAGACTAGCCCATTTAAAAAAACGTTTCAGTTAAAATGTACTGGAATCTTGAGCATATAGAGTTATATTTATTTTTAGATTCCATAGTAATTTTTTTCTGTTCTCAGTGAAAGTTTCTCCTAAAGCAGAGACTGAAGGGAACAGTGGTAGGCATAGAGAATTCAGTAAAGAATTGCCCTCTGTCAAAATGGCTGCCTCTCCTCAGAGATGGTTGGCAGTTTTCCATTGAAAGGAATTTGATGGAAAATGCAGTTCCTGCCAAACTGAAATTTCCTGTGGGAAAATTTAGATTCTGCCAGAGTTTTGCAGTTTTCTAGCGGGAAAATTGAAACATTTAGTTCTTGGTTGATTTGAGCTGAATACAAACTTTTCCATTTGTTGAACCAAGCTGTAGTATTGGTTTCAAATCATCTTGACATTATGGCGTATCTGTGTAAAGTGCAGTGGTGCCTCATTAGAGTTGTTGTTAGAGTGATTCATGTCCCCCATTCCCTACGGGCTAGGGCTCACTGACTAATCACATCTCCCATGATGAACCAAGATCTCTCCTATGACGGTGTCACAGTGCTCCGTCGGTGTCAAGGCATCAAGGAAGATGCAGTTCAGGCAGGAAGCAATGAGAGCACAAGTCACCCAAACGACAACTTCCATGAGGCAATGTGACACCTTAGCTTAATGTTGAACTTGTTTGGAACCAAATATAACATTTTAATATTTCCATATTGAAATTTCAGAACTTCACGTTCTGCACGACATTCTAATACTTGGGCTTTTCTCTCTAGTAGGGACAAAAACCAAATGCAAAATATCAATTTGCTGTGTGGTCAAAATTCTAATTTGTGCTCAGCTCTGCATGTCAATGAGACAGCGTCTCTGCCTTCTTACAGAATAGGGAACACTATATTCCTTTCAGGCAGCTATTGCTTCACTCGTGAAGAAAAATGGGAAATGGTGGCCATTTTGAAAAGGGCAATTTGACAATTTTGCAGTAATAACAAAAAATCTCTACAAAAGGTACCTGTTGCACCAGAGCAACTCCACAGGTGCATCGGGTGGGAGGGTGGGGGGGGCAGGGAGAGTGAAGGGAGGGAAATTAGAGTGTGTGTATAGGATAACAGAGAGAGTGGAGTGCAAGAGGTAACATTTTCAGTTTAAAAAGCAAGGAGATTCCCAGACGAGCAACATAAAAATGTAGTTAAGGTTTAGTACTTATCACCAGTTTGGGGAAACTGCATTGCTGGGCTCCAAACCAAGTGTTATCAGCCCACAAAGATAACACTCAAGAAAGAAAGCCAAACATTTTTGGGTATGGAAGTGCACAGTTAGGGCACCCAAACAACCTTATCCCTGCCCGGGCATGGCACCGCGAGGGGGAAATAATGAAGAAGAGTAAATTATCTAGAAAAAATAATTAATTTAATCTGGACCCACAACCACAGTTAAGGCTAAATAAGTTTGGTACGGTGTCACTACAGCACACGAGCATTTCTGCTGAGGGGAAAACTTTCAGTTATGGAGAGTAACAGAGAAGAAGAGACAATTAATCCTAGCAGAAAAGAAAAGAAAAAAGAAAAGAAAAATAACCTAGGTAGGAAATTAAGAGAGCTTTATCTCTCTGAGAAGTTTGAAGGGTCTGTTGGTAGAGTGCAGGGCGTTTGGATGCCCATGCAGTACAGATATGGAAATACACGTCTGAATTTCTTAACAACTCAACCTTATCTGAATTTCCTGAGTCAATAACACTTGGTCTTGGGATCATTACAATATTCCTGCAATTTAGTTTAACCAAAATTAGTGATATGTCCTCTAGCCTTAACTCCATTTCATCCTGGGGTGTGTCTGGGAATATATCACAGGCAGACCAGCGGTAATGACTATATTAATGTTGCCTCACACTTCCTAGGTTTTTCATTTTCCTAAGACATTGATCCCGTGTTTACAGCTTTGTTCTTCCATCCAGTATGTTTTGATGTCATTTATTTATCGGTGCACTAGAAAGATATTCCTTACACACTCACTAATGGGGACTCCTGTGCAGCCATCACAGCTGCAGAGTCTCCTCAGGCAGGGGAAGCGATATGGGAGGTGCATGCGGGAATTAGGCAGGTGTGTACACCTGTCATGGCACAAAGAGTTCCTGGGGAGTGGGGCTTCAATCCTGAGAGCAGCTAAGGGACAACCATACGATTTTCCTCCCATCACCACCCGCCCAGCTGCTTTGGCCAGCTGCTAATAGGAGGATATGGGGGTAAGTGTCAAATCCCTCCCCTCCTGCACAGCTCAAGTTACCAGGCTGTGCATGGGGAAGGCCTGCAGAGGCTAACAGGAGCAAGCACATCTCCGACTCCTGAAAAACATCATTTCCCAAGTCCAGAAGCCCAGAACTGTACTGATAGCCATCTACTTTACAGCTTTGTGCTGTGACCCACCTTTGTAAAATAGATTGGTAATAGCTTGGTGCTTAAGGGAGTCTCTGGCTCATCTCCTTTTGGGAGGTAGAGAGCTCTCTTCTTCTTGGAGTAGGCTTCCCCATCATGTTTTGGGGAGGAGGGGTTGGTTAGGGTAGGGAAGCTATGGGGAGCAAGGATTTGCAGTGTTCTCCAAAGATCAGCCTCTGGAGTTGTCTCCCAAAGTAGATTCCACAGCCAGATCTCCCCCGTTCAACAATGCTGGGTCCCCAGCTCTCACGCACTTCGCTCTAACCTGTGCGACCTGCAATGTCCCACATGAATGCAACAGTCTGGACAGCTCATCCACTGAAACACGTAGGCCTCGACACCAACGGGCTCCAAGCCAACACAGCTAACCCAAGGGGATGAAATTCACTCACCTCCACTGGACAAGTAGCTAGCCAGACCTTGGTAACTCATGTACATCTTCGCTGGAGTGGTGGGATCCGGGACTGTGTACTGAGCAGCCATATCAGCACAGATCACCCAGAATCTGAAACAGGAGCAGAGATACTGAGGATCAGACTCTATAGTGTGTATGTTTCAATGCACAAAATAACAGCCCTGTTTAGGACTCGTACAGGTGCCTGACTTGATTCTGACAGGCTTAGCAGGGCCATGTGCACTGTTCGCATTTCAAAATAGTTCATCATTAAGTAAAAGCCACTCCACATCCTAGCACAGTGCTCCTTTCCCAGTCGCTATGCCGGAACGAGTTGTGGGCTGCACAGATTTTGAGAGTGGCACTGGGAGTGCAGAGAGATGATGGATCTGCTACCCACCTCCACATCACAGAGTAAGTCGGGTGCACCCAGAAACGGCAGGAAATGCATTCAGTGTATTGGAGTATGGCTCAGACAAAATCAGACTCCCACTGCGCTACACGCCACCCAGAAAAATAGGAGTAAGAGTCTCTGCTCCACTTCTATTGTTCACACACGATTCAAGCAGGCAGAGGACAAGGGAGAATGGCAGTAAATGGCATGGTACAGGCTGCAGGCAGCTCTTAAAGGCTCTCGATCATTCAAAGGGATATCACCGGTTGCTTGGTTTCTGTTGAGCGTCATAACTAGCATCTCGAGGAATTTGAGGCTGGGGAGGGTAGCAGCCTTATGGACTAGTTTAAGGCAGGAATTCCCTATATAAGGAGACCCATGAAAACAATCCCTGTGGGCTACAGGAGGAATGGATTCCTGGACAGTGAAGGCTGGTGTAGCTGGCAAAGCAGGCACCAGAGATGGGATCTCATAGGTAGACAGGGCCATTGAAAATGACCGGCAGCTGCATTTTGCCTCTGGCTCCCCATTTTCCACACTGATGGGGGGAACTTTGGCTGGAGGGCGTGCTCTTGTCCGCTACACCTTGCAGAGCCTGGCAGGAGCTGGCTGTTACCACATGCAGGGGAGGAAACAAGTTTCAGCCGCGTGGACAGTCAGATTCTGCGAGTTAGAGGGAAGAGCAGCAGGATGTCGGGTACGGGAGGAAGAGCTCAGAGGCCTGAGTTGTGCAGGAGGAGCAGGTCATGGGTAGCACACTCGTCTGGGACTAGCTCAGCATGCAGAGAGCGGCTGCAAGTCACAGCAGCCTCTAGGGAGGTCTGGTGCCCCAGAGGGAGTGAACCTAACAGGTAATGATCAAGTGATCTCTCTCCTGCCATCCATCTCCACCCTCTGACAAACAGGGGCTAGGGACACCATTCCTTACCCATCCTGGCTAATAGCCATTCATGGACTTAACCGCCATGAACCTCGGTGCACCCATTGTCTATATTGTTAGCTAATGTTGAACAGCACTGGAGTTAGTATTTATCTGTGGATGGTCTTGGGTTTTTTTTTCTTTGTACATTGAGAAAACTATTTATTCCTACTCATTTTAGTCTCTCAACCAAGCTGTAATCCCTTACAGTAGCCCCAGGCGATGGGCAAAAATCTTTATTTGTTTCCATCTGTCTATCCAGTGTCCATTCATATTATTTGAGGGCTTTTTGAGTCTTCCACAGAAGACTAACCAGTGTCAGGTGGAAAAATCCACTAACATAAAACCCACTTGGCCCCTTCAACCACAAAATCTTTCAGGGAAATCTAACCAATTAGAAGCAGTTTGCCTTTCCAAAAGCTACATTGGTTTATTTGACGTTACCCTCACCTGACTGCTTTGCCACCCTACATTTAATGATTTTCTTAGCCATGCATCTCTGTAAAGAAGCTACGCCTGAGGTATAATTCCTAGGACCTTCGTTTGAATAAACAGGTTGAACGCTGTCAACCCTTCAATACAATAATTGTTTTTAGGAGGTTTTTTTGTTAATAGCTCAGCTCTTTTGTTCATTAGGTTCCTTAAAACTCAGAAACTCCATCTGGGCCTACTGACTTGTTACCATTATTGAAAACTTGGCTTTGCAAGTCCTAGGCCTCTGAACACAGACTGTCAGATACATGGTGATTTTGTGACAGGCACAAAAGAGACCAGGCTGGCTTTAAACTCATCGTCACTCGTAGCCTAAATAGAAAATAAAGCCAGGGCCCTAGAAGCAGAAGATTTGATGTTTTAACATACTGAGCTTTAACAGCTTTTCCTTCTTGAACAAGGTAACCAGGTCACGTGATGTGCCTCAGATACATTCCCAGTCACAAGTACTAGTGCATTCGATCCAGCGTGCGAATGGTGGGTTCACCAAGCACTTACCCAAAAAGCTTCACTCTGCCTTTGGAAGATGCAATCATTGTGCCATCCTCCTCGATGGTGTATTCAGCAGAGATGTTATCCTGAAGGAAGAGGCCTTCTGGGTCCTTCTTTGCTAGGGCATACCATTTCCCTGCATACTGAAAGGAAAAGAAAATATCCCAATTAATTTTCATTGCATGGCATGAACATCAGGCATCTGTAACCACCAGTAGGTAGGTGCTATAAAAACCAGGGAAAGGCCTGTGCCTGCATTTGTTAGGTGCTTGGAGGAATGGTTCCGCTGTGCATTTGCACCTTTGACCTTGTGACAGGAGCTGGGTTGGTAGCCCTGGATACTGAAGTCCCAGTCCCAGTGCAGGCAGCAGCAGCGTAAGCTCCCCTACACGGCCCTGCTTACATGTCTCAGCCATATCCCAGATGAACCACGGCTGTAAATCAAACAGTAGTACATTCTCTGTTCAGTGCTTGGCCTCTTCGCAACACGTAAACCAGTTAGAGCAAATTGCATGAGGGTTTTGGGGGCCACTTTGCCATTAATAAATTGGTGGGAACTGCCATCTCTTTTCACAGTTTCACTAAATAACCATTAGAGGGTGACACGTGTCACTACTGAAAGGGACTGAATTTGATCCTTTGCTGGAGGTCCGCACCCTTGTTAAAGTTCCTATGCAGAAAGGCAAGGAACATTAAGTGTACTCATTAGAAACAGAGGAAAGGAGGCCAGTTTGGTGGGGGTGCTGGTGTTCGTACATTTGATTGAGAAAGAAGAAAGTGCCTAGGAAAAGCATCCCTGAAGACCTAGCAGCGTATGTCTTGAAAAGGAAAGGGAAGCTAAGCCAGCAGGGTCAGACCCACAAAGAGTTAGCCATAGATGACTAACAGGAGTAATGCACAAGGCTGAACACAAACAGAAGGTGAACATCTGCCTGCGCGCAACGTCTTGCACCCCCTGCTCTGCCACTTATGAAAATTGGGACATATATGGAGGGTTTGTGTCTATAAAGGAACGTATGGAGTTAAGAGGCCACGTGATCTAGGAAATCACATGCCTGTTAGAGACTGAAATGGAGGCTGTAACTCAGGAACAGATAAATCAGGAGGATGCTCAACCTTTAGCAGAACACAGGTTCCCCCCAAACCCTCCAGAGTTTATGTACATGTACACTGATAAGACTTCGCATTGCTTCTCACAGCCCACCCCAAGGTGGGGGTCTAGCAGTAAAATGGGGAGCAAACAACTCCTGCTCAACCTTACTTGATCCTTCCGTGGGCCACCAAAGGCCCCTTCTGGAAGTGGTTCTACCTTGGAGGGCTGCAAAGAGGTTTTGGAGTAGGGGAGGGTGGATTAGTTGAGTTGTTTGATCCTGCCTTAATCTTTTGCTGTCCTAGGGAGCCAAAACTTCAGATTAATGACTGAAAGGGAGAGCCATACAAACTGGAGCAGAGCAGGAACGTTATCATCAAACGTAATAGTCTACAGTGTGGGGTACTTCTGTGACCCCAGTGATTGTAGTGTCTGAGTACCTGCAATGTATTGATACTCTCACCACTCCTAGGAGGTAGATTGAGGTAGATTTGGTGTGGGGTTGGGGGAGCCAGCACCAGACTGGGAAGGAGCATCCCAGCAGTTCCAGGCCCCATGGCAGCCCCTCCAAGTCCTGCTCTCACCTCTGCCCTCCCTTCAGTTCTGCCACCCGTGCTATTAACCCCATTTTAAAGATGAGGAAATGAGGCACAGAGGCCCAAGGTCACATAGGAAGTCTGTGGCAGAGCAGGGAAATTGCATCCTCCACCTCCCAAGTCCCAGGCTGGTGCCCTGGCCACGTCCAAACCCAGATTCTGTTTGTTTCCTGTCCCAGTGAATGGTTATCTATAGGTGGTCCTATAATTCAGCCAGAGTCTCAGAACCAATCTTGAGCAGCTGATTGATGGCTGATGTCAATGGGGCTACTGTAAGGCCCAATTTATCTCCCTTTGATTCGCTGTGAGGCGGCTCCAGCTTCCAAGGGCCACTCCTCTGTGAGGATTTGCAGCTCACTAGCATACTCTAGATTCAAAGGAGGCAAGTCTGCAATACCGCTAACTTGGGGGAAATGACTGTCCTGTGTATTTAGAGTCAGGATGAGCCATTACTGGAAACACATTAGGAGTCGGAGCTTTTGGACCTCCAGCAATTCAGCAGATGTTTCTAGGTCAAACAAGTTTCCTTATGAGAGAAAATTAACCATCATTTTGGGATTTTTTGGGCTGAAGTTCTTACTGAGCCAAAGGCAACGGAATTAATCTGGTGAGTTAACAGCAAACTACAGAAACAGTGTTTGCGAGACTATATTTTACCTCTAAAACAAAAAGGTTAATTTCCCAGCTCATGTTGCACTGAATTAGTATATTATGCAAATTAAAGCAGTGATGTAAACTGTGTTGCTTCTACTCTCGCACTGTGCACAGCAGATGAAGCTGTGATAATTACCCTCTTTGGGTCGAAGTTGTCTTTCACAGAGAAAGAATCCACTGTACAACTTTGAGCCAGGCAGTGTTCAATACCGGAGAGGAGTGTTGCCAGGAAGACATACTGTGCATATTTCATTCTGGAAGACAAAAGCAAACATGAAGAGTTTCATACGGATGCAGATTCACAAATCTGAAGAAGGTTTTCGATCGAAGGCCAAAAAACAATCCAGATAGCATTTGAAATATACCAACTTCTGGGAGAGCAGAGCCAATGGTCGTCTTTTAATTTAAACAGCTGATTGGTTTATACCTTTGTGTGGTTAATAGTACTACCAACCACGTTCTGATCAATTGCATTTGGGGTGGGGATGAGGACAACCATGAATCTCACTTTTATCAGCAAATTGTGAGTTTTCTACCTCTATTAAGATATTCACTAAGATGGAAACAACGGAAGTTATTAAGTGTAAGGTCAAGTTTAAAGTAAAATGCCTGCTTCTGCATCCAAAGCTGGGAAAGCTAGTGCTATAAATAGAGATTACAGGCTTTACATTTTTAAACTTGTTTCCTTTCAAGTTCCTCTAAGTACAGTATTGATTAAATCCTTCTTTAAGAAACCTGGTCAAGTTAAAATGCCTAAAACAAGTCTGATTAGCACATCAGAGCACCTACAACCATTTTTGGTTTGCTAAATTAGTATTTTGCTTGCCACAAATACTGGCATTTATTCCAGCTATATTTTATTGATATGAATCTAGCTGGAAAATGGATAGAGTTGATCACATTTTCTGCTTTTCCATTAACATTTTGTTTTGATGAAAGTGTTCCAGTGAGCTCTAGTGAAGCCTCATTTGTCAGAATTAAATTGATTTCAAGTATTTACTGTCATTGATCCCTGGGACATCTCTACGTCCAGCAGGGTTATTACTTTTCATATGAGATTCTCACAACCTAACCAAATGTTTTCTAGTGGCTTATTAAACATGAAATGTATTTAACTTTTATACTAATCCCTCTCGTCACCTCACATCTGAGACAATATTCAAATGCTGGATTACTGACCTGCCTTTCGAATATTACCACAAATTTGCCAAAGTAATCCCCATCTGCATTAACCGCTTAGCATATCCCAACTCACTCACACACCCGCATTAAACTTAAATGCTTATAGGAAAAAAAAGTCTTTAGTGATTATCCTTTTATTATTATTACAACTTTTTGCAGGATAGTCAACCCTTATATTCTGTTCTCACATCAAACAGTGAGTCATTAGATCTTTTAAACTTCATAATCTTATCCCTGTGGAGCCTAAGCTTCCATAGAATCATAGAATATCAGGGTTGGAAGGGACCTCAGGCGCTCATCTAGTCCAACCCTCTTCTCAAAGCAGGACCAACCCCCAACTAAATCATCCAGATGGTCCCAAAGACATGCACAGTTAACTATTTTCCAGCTCAAGTTACACCTAGACTAACATATCAGCAAATGCTACTTGCCGCTTTCTGAGGAATATTTCATATAAGATGCCAAGTACAGTAGGCTGAAACGCGTGGCAGGAGAAGCTGTTTCCTGAGCTGCTAACCTGCTTCTTTATTGAGAGAGACCTACCTGCTGGGATATTGTAGCTGGAGCCCTTCGAGCTTATTCCAAGCCAGTTCCTTACTCAGTGGTCAGCTGGGGAGTGTTGTGTGAACTGCCATCTGGCTGCCTTTAAATAATGACTCTGCAAAGTCACTAATTGGTTATTTTGCTGGTGTGCCTGAATAAGACCCTTAATCTTGGATAATCCATTATGTAAAAACAAAGTGTAATCCTCACAGTGGTGTGTCTGCCTGCTTCACTAATACCAACCCAGCTTTTCCATAATGGAAAAAGAAGGCCAGAGAGCTAATAGGTCTGGTAAAGCAAGAGTGAGGACACCTCTGTCACATTCCACTGCCTGCCTCTTTAACGTGTGTTGGGGGGGGGGGAACATGGACAGTTAGTTAATCAGAAACTCATGCATCAGCAGACATGCCAATATGCACATGCCCCCAGTTATAGTCACTCACTCACCTGGCGTGAATATAATATCGCTAATTTTTCCAATAGATGTGATGTGTCATCAGCTAAGACCCAAAACGCCGAGTATAAAAATGAGGACTTTCCCCAGGAGACTCACCATGTCTGTGTCCAAGTCCTCGAGTCCCCCAGTTTACCTCCACATGGAAAAACCCCAAACACGCACTATTCCCAGGTTGTCGCACCAAGACCCCAGTGCATTTGCAATGGAGCCAATTCCACCTCTCTTTTCTCCTCAGTCCGTGTCCCTATTAAAACCTTTCACCTGTTGGCGCTATGCTTCACAGCAACTCAAACTAAGATTAAGTCAGAAGATGCTTGAAAAAAAATGATTTGTACCATTTGTGTCCTCCTCAGCCTTATTCTCTCTTGCAGCCTCTTGCAATTCCCACCTGTGTATCATCGGTGACCTGCTGCTTCCCATAGGTGGATGCTGATTTCAGGTGGAGGATATTACACCCTTCCATGGGTCAGCGCTGATGTGGGCCTCTCCGCATTTTCATGGGCTGCTGCAGAGATGAGCTTTTCAGGGGTTTGGAGCTGTGGGGGAGGGAGCTTTGGCTTTGGTAGTTTGTTAGTGGCACCTAGAGCAATGGACAGGTGCCCCTTTATGTACTGAAGTAAAGAGAACAAGCCTGTGGACCTTCCCTAGCTGTACATTGCAACTGCGGATGTCTGGCCTCGAGGTCTGTGCCCAGTACTGCACAATTATGCGGGGGGTACAACTGCAGCCCTTGCTCCTTTGAGCACAAAGATTGCTTTCTCCCCGCACCCTCGCTGCTGCAAGGCACCTTAAAGGTGCCAGGGAACACACGGGGGTACAGCCCTGTGCAGCCTTCCCAGCCAACCGAGCGACCGACTGCAGAGACGAGGGCACAGTTTACCTCCGAAGCCATGATTCAATGAGCTGCATGTGATGGCATTCTGCTGTGCCTTGCTGCAGGACAGCTCATCCCAGAGCTCTCCCTGGAGGAAAGGCAGGTGCCTCTGCAGTCTTTGTCCTATTTCCACAGAGCTCTGCACGCACTGGTAACAAGTCGCTTGGGAGAGATGGTGGCACTTAAACACTGACCCACATTAGAGAGTTTGGGGGAGTACAACGGATCCCAGAGCTCCACAGAGGCCAGTGGGAGGACTGCCTACTTCAACCTCTTAGGGTCCCTCAGTGCTACAGTCCTGCCTCCCCTCTGCCCCCTTCACAGGGCTTTTGCCCATGGGGCATGACAAAGGAGCAGCCTCTGGATGTGGGGTGCACAGATACTAGTTGTGCCCAGCTGCTGTGTAAAATTCCTGTGCCTGCCACACCATCTCCATTTGCATCGAAGCAGAGACCAGGCAGTCGGTGTCCCTTCATTGGGGCATGTTCTTCAGTAGGCAAAGTGGTCTAATGGAAAATGCATTAGACTAGGAGTCAGAAGTTCTGGCTCTGACCCAGATGTGCTAGGTAACCTTGGGCAAGCTCCTTCCCTTCCACGCTTGCATTTCCCTTCTTGCCCTTTGTAATCGCTGTTGGGCAGCGACTACCTTACTGATTGTACAGGACCTCCCACAGCGAGCACCCCGTGACCCCACCTTATTTGGGACCTTAATGGCACCACTTTAATTCAAGCACTGTTCTAAACCTTCGCCTGTTTTCTAGAAAAAGACCAAATGGTTGTTCTCCGAGCTAATCCTTCAGCCATTATGCTTAGGGATAAAAGGTACCAGATCTTGGAGATCAGCAGTGACCCTGGAGAGAACACACACAGCTACTTCTTCCAAGCCAGACAGTGTCAAGATAACAAGCTCTGTTAATTCAGGCACAAGGCATTATCTAAGACACCATGAACAAATCCCTGCTCCCAGGTATTTGGTCTGCTTCCTGGGGATGTGAAACATTTATATGTAGTGGAAAGGAAACGTTAAGTCAATAAGTGTCCATATATATACACCTCTACCTTGATATAACGCTGTCCTCGGGAGCCAAAAAATCTTACCACGTTATAAGCGTTATGTCGAACTTGCTTTGATCCACCAGAGTGCGTAGCGCACTCCCCCCCTCCCCAAGCACTGCTTTACTGCGTTCTATCCAAATTCGTTTTATATTGGGTCATGTTATATCGTGGTAGAGGTGTGTGTATATATATATGGTAACATGGGGCTTCTTAAAAAAAAGGCTTTTAATCAATTGGAGCAGTTGACTGTTCTTTGCAACACAAAGGTATTATGTAACCAGAATGTTATTTAGCAATAAAAGGACAGTCATCTGAAACAAATGCAAAACCCAATAATTATGTTTTCTTCTAATACAAATAAAGTGGCTATTTAAGGACAAGTGGGTCTGGAGTATTTTCTGTAAATTAGAAGCATCTGTAAAGAAAGTACCACTTAGGCTGTTTTCCACCCGAACCGATTAGTATAGGTCCCTGCCAGACACTGGTGACACGTGAAGCCATACTTATGTGACATGTAATCCCATTGGGTTTAGAGACATGCTACTAATAGCTAATTACAACACAAGCTTTTGGTCTGTTGCAGTAACATCTGTCACTGCACTGTGTACAGTTTGCAGCAAGGACATGTGTTTTGTTGGTATATTGTCTTCCAACCACATCAAGGTGGTTCAGAAAAAGAAAGGAATCCAGAAAAGTGTCAAGATAAATATTTCTAACTCACCAATGCGCCAACCACTGCTGTCCAGTTTAATCCTGAATAGGATCAGTACAAAAGAGTCCCAGCAAAAGAAGCTGAATGAAGGACGTGACTGCAGAACCCAGAGCATGTGGGGCCAGGGGAGAGGGGGCTAACGTAGACTCCTGCATATGCCTTTATCAGAACAAGTGTTAGATAAACTGCTCTAGGATTTACTGGGATTGTTCTGCCTGCTCAGATTTAGCAGCATGTACTAGGTCAGCAGTGGAAGGCACAGTATGGGGTCCCTAAATCAGCTCCTCTGTCAGGCACTGAACTCCCTTCCCCCTCTCCCGCCCCCAGCAGCCCCCTGGCTAGCCATCAGGTGGTGCATTTGTTTGCACGGGTCTGTGAAACCAACTCAATATAGGAGCATTTTGAGTTGCCCTTGACAAATATTGTGGGGCAATTATTGTACATTGGGATGAGAGGATTTCCTTCCTCAGCTTTAGCTTATCTAGATCTAATTCATATTCTTAAAGAGACTGGAATAAAGGCTGCAGTTAAGACACCAGGCCTGGGCATCAGGAGACCTGGGGTCTATGCTGTGGCCTGACCCATTGGAACTATGTTCCACTCCCCCCACAAAACTTATGGTGCTCACCCACTGTGAAGTGCTTGGTGATCATGGGATGAGGAGCGCTGAAGATTTTGCTTATAGCTCACTTACTCCATTTTCCCAGTGAAAGAAGTGATGGAATTAACACAGACAGTAAGTCATTAGAAAGTTGTTCACATTTGGTTTGTGCGTAGGATTCGTGGACTAGTTAGGCCTTCAGATGAAGCGTATCTAGTTCACTGCCCTGGCACTCACAAGGAGACATTCAAAACATTACAGTTGTAATTACATGCACTGAAATGCTTCTCCGTCCCCAATAAATGACTGTAGCTCTTGCAAAATGCCCTGAGTGACAGTGCTGAAGGCTAAATCCTGGTGTTTGCCTGAAGACCAGATACGGCTTGAATAGAGGCAATGCCAGTTTCTTAGCTGTAACCTACCAACGTGTCCTTGTGCAGAGACAGTGTCTCTGTATAACACATCCATTCTGCTATGGCTTCTCTGCCAAGACTAGGGTGACCAGATGTCTCGATTTTATAGGGACAGTCCCGGTATTTGGGTCTTTGTCTTATATAGGTGACTATTACCGCCCACCCCATGTCCCAATTTTTCACAGTTGCTCTCTGGTCACCCTAGCCAAGACTGCCAATTACCATGGTGCAGTGGATGTCTGGTTACCAGGACCTGGACCTCAACCACCGGTTCACTTCCTCCCTGCCATATAACAGCTAAGGAAGGACTTCCAAGCCAGACTGCCCTGCCTTAGTCTTGAAGCAGTGATGTAAAAGGTTCCACAGCCCATAACCCCTCCTCTTTACTACCTCATCCCCTGACATTTACGTGTTAATGAGTCCAGCGGCAGTTAGACCCATACACCCAAGGTCAGGATCAGACATTGTAAAGCCACTGTACAGGTGAGTTCTAGGTGCAAGGATGTTTTGCGCCCTAGGTGAAACTTCCACCTTGCACTCTCCCCCCCCCTCGAGCCCCTGCCCTGAGGCACCCTCCCCACGGCAGCTCCTCCCCTCCGCCCTGAGGCACCCCCTTGCGGCAGCTCCCCAACCCCATTCTCCGCCCTGAGGCACCCCCCCAACCCCAGCTCACCCCTGCCCCGCCTCCTCCCCGAGCACATCATCGCTGCTTCACTTCTCCCACCTCCCGGGCTTGTGGTGCCTAAGCTGATTGGTGCCACAAGCCTGGGAGGCGGGAGAAGTGAAGCAGCCATGGCGTGCTCGGGGAGGAGGTGGGGCAGGGGTAAGCTGGGGTGGGGAATTTCCCTGTGTGCCGCCCCTCCCCCCTTACTTGCTGCAGGCGGCCTTCCCCGCACTCCCCTGCCCCAGCTCCCTCCACCTAAATGCCGGCGGCGACTGGGGCGGCCGAAGATCCGGCCACCACGGTCGCTGCTGAAGAAAATGGTGCCGCCCCCCCAAATGGTTGCACCGGCCCTGGGTCTGTCATTTGCTTTTTCTGATAAGTCATTACTGCTTTTGAAACCTGCAAACGGTTCCAGTGGTGTAAAAGACGTATTTAAGGATAAACAGCACGAAGTCAACAGTGCCAATTGCAAGCTAAGGAAGAGGCCAGAGAGCACAATAGAGCTGCTTGCTGTGCTTCAGTTTAGCCTCCTTTTCCTGTCTCCATTGTTGTTACAGGCAGGTATATACTTTGCATTTCAAAAGCCCATTTTTTAAACTTCAAAGCAACTGCTGCAACTTGTTCCTTATTTGGAGGAGAAATTTAACCTGCTGGCAATGAGCAGAGTGCAGGGCACTTCAGTGGTTCTTTGAGTCTACTCAATGTTAAATTAGGGCCTGGAGTAAAATTGATTCAAAATCTTGGAAGAAGCTAAAGAAAGTTAACCCACCACGAATACAATGAAAAAATTACCATCATACAGAAAGTGGCTAAAAACAGACTGAGTAAATAACTTCATGTACATTTGAAGTCATAAGGACCAGGTACTGTCCTTCTACTAAGACAAATGAACCTATGACTTGAGCTCAGACATAGACAATGCTCCTGTTTGTGGTTCTGGGACAGGTGGATTGATTTAAAATCAGAGAAAGTTAAGGCACAAAATTTAATTTGAATTTAAAATTAGCAAGCAGGAAACCTTGATTTAAAGCTTGTTTTGCTTTTGTATTTTTTATTTTCCAAAAGAAACGTTGATTTTCACTGGTTGGTAACCATTAAAACCTATTGATTTGTAACTAAATATAGCCTTCACACTACATTTGGTCATTTTTGCTAACCTGGCAGATATAGCATATCTACAGCTATTAAAGCAATTATATAGCTTGTCTTACATTTATTCATAATTTTAATTTTTACATCATGTTAAAACTGGTGAACGATGCATTTCATATTTACTAGAGGATTAAATATTTATTTGTTATTTGTGTCAAGCTCTATTTGTATGAAAACTTGGAATTCAACACAAATGCTCTAAAACAGCATTAATTTTTTGGGGGGTGTAAGGAGGCGCCCTGGCTCCCCGCCACGCCTGAGAGGGACGAGCCAGAGCAGGTGCCTCAGTGGGCGGAGTCAGCACGGCCTGTCCCCGCCCCCCAGAAGTCAAGGGGCGGGACAGGAAGTATAAAAGCCCAGCCCCAGGGCTCAGTTGGGCGCAGGCTGCCGGAGAAGACAGACACTGGTGCCCGGGCTCCCGCTGGGCCGGACCTGCCCCGCGCCCGCTACCCGGAGGAGCGCTGGCCGGACCTGCCCCGCACCCACTACCCGGAGGAGCGCTGGCCGGACCTGCCCCGCACCCACTACCCAGAGGAGCGCTGGCCGGACCTGCCCCGCGCCCACTACCCAGAGGAGCGCTGGCCGGACCTGCCCCGCGCCCACTACCCAGAGGAGCGCTGGCCGGACCTGCCCCGCGCCCACTACCCAGAGGAGCGCTGGCCGGACCTGCCCCGCGCCCACTACCCGGAGGAGCGCTGGCCGGACCTGCCCCGCGCCCACTACCCGGAGGAGCGCTGGCCTGACCCGCCCCGCACCCACTACCCAGAGGAGCGCTGGCCGGACCTGCTCCGCGCCCACTACCCGGAGGAGCACTGGCCGGACCTGCCCCGCGCCCACTACCCGGAGGAGCACTGGCCGGACCTGCCCTGTGCCCACTACCCAGAGGAGCACTGGCCGGACCTGCCCCGCGCCCACTACCTGGAGGAGCGCTGGCCGGACCTGCCCCGCGCCCACTACCCAGAGGAACGCTGGCCGGACCTGCCCTGTGCCCACTACCCAGAGGAGCGCTGGCCGGACCTGCCCCGCGCCCATTACCCGGAGGAGCGCTGGCCGGACCTGCCCCGCGCCCACTACCCGGAGGAGCACTGGCTGGACTTGCCTCGGACCCAGTACCCGGAGGAACGTCGGCCTGACCTGCCATGTGCCCGATACCCCGAGGAGTGGCCTGAGCTTCCCCACGACCGGGTACCTGGAGGAGCCCATGGTCTGGGACCCCCCAGACGACGCTGGCGAGAGACAGGTACCCAGAGAGGGGGAGGTTGGAAGTGGCCCGGGGGTAGCCGACCCTGATTTGGCTCCCGAAGAGCCTGAACCCATGTCAGTGTGTTGCAGCCAGGATCCCCACTGACCGCAGCGGGTCTTGACCGCTGCCAGGGCCCCTGGCTGGAACGCAGTGGAGTGGGAGGGCCTGTGTTCCCCCTGCCACCCGCAACCGGGTGGCAGACTCCCCCTCTTCCCGCCTATTGCCACTGCTCTGCCCTGACCCAAAGGGCCAGAGCTAATTAGACTTGTGTTTGGTGCCCTGCCCGAACCAAGGGCTGGGCCCCTTTGACTTTGCCACTGCTCTGCCCTGACCCAAAGGGCCAGAGCTAATTAGACTTGTGTTTGGTGCCCTGCCCGAACCAAGGGCTGGGCCCCTTTGACTTTGCCACTGCTCTGCCCGGACCCAAAGGGCCAGAGCTAATTAGACTTGTGTTTGGTGCCCCACCCGGACCAAGGGCTGGGCCCCTTTGACTTTGCCACTGCTCTGCCCGGACCCAAAGGGCCAGAGCTAATTAGACTTGTGTTTGGTGCCCCGCCCGAGCCAAGGGCTGGGCCCCTTTGACTTTGCCACTGCTCTGCCCGGACCCAAAGGGCCAGAGCTAATTAGACTTGTGTTTGGTGCCCCGCCCGAGCCAAGGACCTGGGCTGATACTGTGTTTGCTCAGCCCCTGCTAGAGGCCTGAGCCTGGACTATTACTGCCCGCCCTGTCCAAGGGCTGGGGCTTATCTACTTTGAGAGCCCCAACCCCGGCTAGAGGGCCGGGGCTCTACCTTGTTTACAGACCTTGTACCCCGCTCAACACCTGCCGAGGGGCTAAGCCTACCCGGACTGCAGTGAGTAAGGAGGCGCCCTGGCTCCCCACCACGCCTGAGAGGGACGAGCCCCGACACGACCGGCTTACAGGGGGAGAGATTTGGTTACTTAAATAAAACTAATTTAAAAGTGCTGAATCCATCAGAAAAGTTTATCAAAACATGTTTTGCATTTTGTTCTTTAAAAGCAGAATCTATAGTTAGTGAATCAAAGTTTCTGGTCATAATTGTAGGACTATTAGATCTTATCCTCTCACACCAATTTAATTCATAGAGAGGAATAAGACAACAAAATTTCCTGATACTTCAGCTCCCCAGCAGTTCCTTAACTTTGAGTGAAATAGTCATTGAACGAATCGAGTTGAATAAACTAAAAAGAAGAAAATTTTCCCTCTGCACCTGCAGAAGAGGCTACTCTTTCAAAAAGCTGGTTTGGCACTTCAACTATTTCCAGTTTCTGCTGCTATACCAATGACTTGCAGCAGTTCAGTGGTTTGTTTTTTTTAAAAAATACAGCAGCAAACGTACTGCTTAAAATCATTTAAACTAAATGAACAAAAAAATAGATTATAGTAAGTTTAAAATTGACAACCTCTGTTAAGGCCTAAACAGGTTTATTAAAAAGAAAAATGTATTTAATTTAAGCTTAAAAAAAAAAGAAATCAATTTTTTTTTGTTATTGACCCAGTTCTGCAAAATAAAATACAATGAAGTCTCCCAAGTCATTTTTGCAGGTGGTTTCCACCCCAATGCCTTCATTCCCCTTATTTGAGGAAATGAAAAATGGTCAAAAGAAACATCAAACTCCTTTGTATATATACACATAAGAAAATGACCAATACCAATCAGTGCATCACTTTAATCAACCCTACAATTCCAAATAGGAGTTGTCTAACTTCAGAAGATCCAGATCTTCCAGCCTCCACCACAAATTCCACTCTCATGTTCATTTAAAGTCTGTCTACACTGCAACTAAAAACCCATAGCTGGCCCATGCTGGATGACTTGGGCTCACGGGGCTCGGGCTAAGGGTCTGTTTAATATTGTGTAGGCATTTAGGCTCAGGCTGGAGCCCAGGATTTAGGACCCTGTGAGGTTGAAGGGTCCCAGAGCTCGGGCTGCAGCCCAAGCCCAAACATCTACACCACAATTAAACAGTCCTTTAGCCTGAGCCCTGTGAGCCTGAGTCAGCTGGCATGGGCCAGCCACGGGTGTCTAACTGCAATGTAGACATACCCTCAGAGTCTGTGATAGTCAAGGGATGGCTCTCCTCTGCTGGTCTGCTCCAATCCAGAGAGACTACTCTACTGCTACTGGTCTGATCAGGGCTTACTGCAGAATCAGCTCTGCTGCTGTTGGCCGAGTCCTCTCCTACACAGTTACTCTGCAGAGGGCAGAGAGAGTCCAGGGAGAAAACACAGAGCAAAATAGGATTGTTTGAGTCTCTCTTCCTTAGGAAACAACTCCTGGTCTCTAGAACAGAGCGCTTCTCACCTCCTGTTGAGCTTGAGTTTCATCACCAAACCAATGTCCACTACATGAGAACTCAGGGTGTCTCACCCACTCAAGGACATGTCCTCACAATTCTTATGGCCCCTGCTGAGTCCAGAAGTCAAAATATATTGTCATTTACACACACAAATTCCAACAAAAGCAACCAAACTCAGGAGGTTGAATTATAGGTAAGCATTGCACCATAATTCATGTAGATTTAGCTGGACAATGCTGGCTTTTCACCTTCTCCCCTAACCAGATAGCTCTGTGTCTGTACATCTTCTACCCCTAGGGTTAAAGTACTAAATTTTTTAATATGCAGAAAATGGAGAACTTGGCACTTCCAATTTACTGAGAACAGATTAAAAGAATTGTCAGACACTGCCTTGAAGGAGAAGTTTCCAAAAAACCAGAGATCACACTGCCATGGCAAGTGTCATTAAGTTCTGGATATGCTATGTATAACTTGTTTTATTCACACAAACACCCCTCCTGGAACAAGGGGGGGGGTCATACAGCATGCAGGCAGTCCTTTCGTTCAGGTTTTTTTTTTTAAATAGACTCCAGAAACTGAGGCAATGATTACATGAGAATCTCATTTTAAGCCTTGGGATGGACAGTGCTGCGTACTCTGGTGTAACAGAACAGAGTATTAAATTCTCTTCATTTGCCACATGGAGCCTTCAAAATGTATTATGCGTGGGCCATGTAGCAAAGAGAGCCTGAGACATAAAGCCCTTGTATCAGAGGCCTGATGTGAGGTTTGAGGCCTGAACTAAAGTAGTGGTCAAGCCCTCCTAATATAAAACAAAGTTAGCATGAGACAGGCTGTGAGCAGGCTCACAGAATCTGGCAAGAACAGGGCTGGTATTGCAAAAACACACTGGGCACAGGACACTGGTGTCAACACATTCCAGAAGAGTGGTACCAGAACACCCTGATACCAAGATGGTACAAACACAATCCTCAGAGATAACAGGGACACAGTAGCTTCTCTTAAAGATAACGTCAGGATGACAGTGCGATGGATAGAGAGGTTTTGATCGAACCAACATGTACAAGGTAGGGGTAGTAACAACCCACGTCCGGAGGGCAGTAACTAACCACATCCGAAGGACGATACATAACTTGTTTGTATCGATGTATAAAATGGAGGCTCAGAGGGAGTGTCTCTGACCAGCCTAGGGGGCAGTGGAAAGTCCCACCACTGACTGAGCTGCATCCATTGTCACCGGCACACATGTGCTAGTGTAACAATAGACATTGATCCGGGGAGCTAGGACTGTGCTTCATCAGCAAGAAACCTGGTTGAGCACCTTTGCTACTGACGGGTCTTGTGGTCTCATTGGGTGGTTCAGTCGAGGTCTGCTGTGCCATCTATCTGTGCAGAGCTGGGACAGCACACAGAGAAAACACACGCAGCCAATGTCTGACGACAGGCCATATGTTCAATGTGCTTGAGGCTTTGTTTGTATATTTTGTGGTTAGTTGCTTTTCTGTTCATGGAACTTTAGGAGTTAGTCGTCTTTCAAACAGGAGTAAAGCCACTGGCAAAGCATGCTCTAAAAGTTAGGAATATCTGCAGTATATGATGGTATCTAAACACGGTCTACTTTAACTGCTTCCTCTGAGCATGACATATAGCTCCTTGTCCTCCACGTACTTTATAAAATGGTATTTTTAGCAGCTTGAGTAGTTATGGATAAGCCAGGATGCACATGCATGTCCTGAGGTTGGATTTAAAAGAACTAAAACTATGATCAGAGACAAACTGCCAGAGGGAAAGGAATTCCACATGCACGTGCATCAGCTAAATACCCTGGGCCAGACATTTCATTCTGATAAGCGTTAATGAACTCCACTTCAACCTGCAACAGAAGGCAGAAGCAGATAAGTCAGGAGGGCTGGGTCAGTGTCAGTGCCTTACAAGCAGAGAGCAGTTTTGAATGGGAGATTTAAGGAGTAACACACACAGCTTGTTGAAATGCCAGCTCCCTGAATCCATTTCAGGGGCTCACTACATAGCTTTGCTTTTGAAGCGTATCTGCAAAGAAAGGTTAGATGTGGGTCTTTGGTACCCTAGAAAGATCTTTTTTCTTGAGCTGTATGATATGTACTTGTCCCTGGTTCCATGTCTGAGATGTGGGTAGTAACCTTCCTCAGCTTCAAGTGAAGAGGCAGAGAGCCTTGATCTCTTTTAAAGTCATCTTCTCCTCCAAGTTCAAGAATTCACCTTGCAAGTTGATTTGCATTACACTGAGGCCCACAAGCCACAATCATTTACTGGAGTCCCACTGCACTAAGTACTGTGCAAATTCATAGCACGCGTGCTCGTGAACCAGAGAGCTTGCAATTTAGCGTAAGACAACCTGTGTGAGGTGGATGTAACCAAACAAGTGGCAGGAGTAGAAGAGCACAGAACACAAGGATGCAGAGAAGAGTAATATTGATTTACACGGGTACAGACTGGTTATTCGCATTATCATAGGGCTAGCTGAGCTGCTGTCCCCTCCATGGGTCTGAATACATTCCAACAGGCAACAAGCATCAAGATTTCACCCCTCACATAATTCCACCAAGAGAGTCTCCCATTCAGACCTCTGCGGACCCACCATGATTACTTCAGCAAGTCCTACTTAGATTCAGTATCTGTAGTTCTGCCCTTCAGGAACTGTGACTAGTGGTATTTACAGGAGTGTTCATGCAGCCTTTTCAAAACACAAGATTTTGTGTTCATAGTATAAGAGAAGAAGGATTTTAGAAGTTAAAGCCTCTATATGCAGATTATGTACCTAGAGCTTCCCATTGCCCAACGTTAGCTAGGAAGGCCCATCTTCTTCAGAGGCCTGGCCTACACCTAAAAACTAAGTTGACCTAGCTACAGTGCTCAGGGCTGTGAAAAGTTTCCGCACACTAAGACATAGTTAGGTCAACCACTGGAAACACAGCTAGATCGATGGAAGAATTATTTTGTCCACCTGGCTACCACCTCTCAGAGAGGTGGATTAACTCCAGTGACAGAAAAATCCCTTCCAACGACGTAGGAAGTATCTACACTACAGTGCTACAGAGGCACAGCTGCAGCGCTGGAGCTGTGCCACTGTAGCGTAGACATACCCTACATCTTGATGTTGCTGGACCGAGGCAATAGGCTCTTTTCAATAAATAGTCCAGTCATTAAGAAGATACCGACTCCACAGTGTTTTACCCAGAGGCATCTCATCTCTAGTCATTGTTTTGTTTCCTGCTTGTTGTTTTTCCCTAGAGATGCCTTTTGACTTAATTCTTAAGAGACAGAAAGCATTGCTATAGCAACCAGACAATTATTCATCAAATACAGAGCAGACCCACATCTTTCACAGCACTATTAGCTTCTAGCTATCATCAACAGCTAGAACAAAACTCACTTTGTGTGGCCAGAACCTGATTAACTGAATGAGGACGTCTCTAATGTGATACCCTCTTTGGCATTCCTGTAGGGTGAAAAAACATGGTCCACACCAATTTAGCAAGATTAATCCATTTAGGACAATTTCTGTATTTTGTGCTTTAATTAAGATGACAAGTGCATAAGTAAAACAGATGAAGTAGGAAAGAACAGCGATCAGTTACCCGTCCTGGGGTACAGATGGGCTGTTTCTCTCATCACCAAATCTATACTGGTTTGATATTTTGTGGGGGGGTGGGGGAGGAAATCCTGCATTGCTCTGATTATTTTTAACAGTTCAAAACCTTTCCTACCTTTTTCCCCTCCATGACCCATAGATTCGTGCATGCCCACGTCTCGCCACTCATTCCCGTTGTCCATGTTTGATACATTTCATGCTATGTACATACTGCATTTTTACACCAAAGCATATCATATCAATCACATGCAAATCATTCGCAACAGCATCTCACCCTAGTCAAACGTTTCTTGTTTTTCTCAACATCGACCTTTGCATCTTGTTCTTATCCCTGACATTTTGGGCGTGAGGCACTTGGTCCTTCTCGAGCATCCTGGCATTTGATAGTTAGCAAACACCTGTTTCCCTTAGCTGTTAGTTAAGACACACTCTAACAGTTTAGGACATTTGTTCTAACAGGAAATTATGCTAAACATTAGCCAACTACATTTTCCACTCTTATTAAAGGTTACACAGGGGGGTTGGTTCACTGAACGATAGGCCTTAACTTAGCCATAGGACCTTTGTCTTAATGGCAAACAGGTTCAGGCCATGTCTTAATATACGTAATTAGTATGACCTCCAGCATGCCAGTCAGCCACCAGGTCTTTCAGGATAAAAAAGGATCATTAAGACTTGAACAGGTATTGTTCAAATCCATGACAATGGCCAGTGTTCAGGAAGAGCCTTCACAACCGCATTCCTGTGTGTGCCAATAGCAATTCTATCAGCAAGAGAGGCACGGAGATGCACAGTTGCATGTGACTTTTCCTAATGATCTGGCCTATTGTGTCCTGATGGAGCTCTGTGTCAATGAGTGATGCACTGTCACTCCTTTATTCATTATTTCATTATATGGGGATGAGTAGGGTGTTAAGTTGCTGTCACTTCCCAACTACTCCTTTATGATAGGCTGGGCCTGTCTGGGATCCCACTCAAACCAATATACTGGGTCACGACAATGGTACTCACATCCGGTTCCTCCCAACGTTCATGCAGCAAATCTAAAATCCCTAGAGGCTGACGGCCATACAATAGTTCAAAGGGAGAGAATCCTGTAAAGGCCTATGGGACCTCCTTTATGATGAATAAGAACAATAGAAGCAGTTCATCCCAGTGCTTGGGGTCAGATCTGATGAAGTGCTTCAGCATTTCTTGTAGGGTTTTATTAAATCTCTCTCTCAAACCTTTTGTCTGTGGACAGTATACAGAAGTTCTCAAGAATTTAACCTTCAAAACGGTACACAACTCCTTCATCTCCCACAAGGCAAATATCTTGTGAGGGAACCCTGAGAACAAAAAAGTTTCATAAGTTCTGGTGTAATTGCACTTATCTTTGCCATGCCAAGGGGATCAGCCTCCTGCTACCAGGTCATGTAGTCAATGACCACCAAGTTGTACTGGTATATGGAGGCACTCTGCTCTAAGGGTCTGACCACGTCCATCCCTATTCTTTCAAAGGGGATCACAAATCAGTGGCAAAGGAATGAGGAGAGCTTTTGGGGCACCCTTGGTGGTGAACAGTTGGCATTCCAGCCAGGAGGAACAATATTCCCTCACTTCCTGGTGGATTTGAGGCCAATAGATGCAAGCCAGTACGCACAACAGCATCTTCTCCTGGCCCAAATGGCAAGCACAAGAGATAACATGTGTGAGTTGCATCACTGGTTGATGGCAGATTTGCCTGGCACTAGTAGGTGTGGCCTTATCATCTCAGACTGTTGGTTTAACTCCATGTGGTACAAATGCTCCATAACCACCAGAAAATGGCAATATTGCTTCAGGCGCTAATGTTCTGTCACTTCTTTACTTATGGAGATCAGTTGCTCATAACTGCAGCTTAACCTGGGATCATCCCTTTGTTCTGAGCAAAAATTTTCCAGCTTGCAGTAGGGCCCTAAGTCTGGGGTCGGGGGGATCTCTTTTCCTTCTCCACCTCTGACCTTGGTTAGGGGTGTTCTTGAACTCTCCTTCCCTGGGTTTCCTGGTTCTTCTAAGTCATGTTAGGCCCGCATCTTCTATTAAAAGGCTAGTCTAGTCATTATTATTGGGTATGCCAATTCTCCAGCCCCTGTGTGCATCCACTGTCAGTTGTAGCTGCCAGCTGGGGTAGGCCACGGGATAGAATGAGTTACAACTAGCAAGAAATGTTCGAGACAACAAAAGGGGGTTCTCATAGACTCATAGACTTACAGGTCAGAAGGAACCATTGTGATCATCTAGTCTGACCTCCTGTACAATGCAGGCCACAGAATCTCACCCACCCACTCCTGTAACAAATCCCTAACCCATGTCTGAGTTATTGAAGTCCTCAAATCGTGGTTTGAAGACCTCAAGCTGCAGAGAATCCTACAGCAAGTGACCCGTGCCCCATGCTGCAGAGAAAGGCGAAAAGCCTCCAGGGCGTCTGCCAATCTGCCCTAGAGGAAAATTCCTTCCCGACTCCAAATATGGCAATCAGTTAAACCCTGAGCATGTGGGCAAGACTCACCAGTCAGCACCCAGGAAAGAATTCTCTGTAGTAACTCAGATCCCACCACATTTAACATCCCATCACAGATCACTGGGCATACTTACCTGCTGATAATCAAAGATCAGTTGCCAAATTAATTGCCAAAATTAGGCTATCCCATCGTACCATCCCCTCCATAAATTTATCAATCTTAGTCTTAAAGCCAGATATGTCTTTTACCCCCACTACTCCCCTTGGAAGGCTGTTCCAGAACTTCACTCTTCTAATGGTTAGAAACCTTCATCTAATTTCAAGTCTAAACTTCCTAGTGTCCAGTTTATATCCATTTGTTCTTGTGTCCACATTGGTACTAAGCTTAAATAATTCTTCTCCCTTCCTAACATTTATCCCTCTGATATATTTATAAAGAGTAATCATATCCCCCCTCAACCTTCTTTTGGTTAGGCTAAACAAGCCAAGCTCTTTCTACAACTATGTCAGGTTAAAAAAAGATAGATCGGGGACAGTGTGGGTCCACAACTCAATGGAGAGGGTAACAGAAGATGGGCTGCTATGCAAGAGCTGGTGCCAATGGGGCATGTTTCTGACCTAAATCACTGGCAATGTTTCTCTTAATTAATACTAAATAGTCTAGAATAGCAGTTTTCACTTGCCTGTAGACCTTGGCCTGTTCTCGGCCTAGGTTGCAATAGGTCAACTGTGCCTGTCCCATCAAACACGGTGCCAATACCGAAGCCCAGAGTTCAGGGGTAGGAGGGTACTGAGAGGCTAGTGCTACCCTCTCAAAGGTGGTAAAAAATGCCTCAGGGTCATCACCTGATCCCATCTTGCTTAACTTCACTGGGGCCTGCGGGAGGGTTACCTGTGTGGAGAGGGACCCTGCTGGGGGCCCCGTGGGAGCAAGACTAACATTAATTGTTGAACCAGGTCCTTCTGTGACATTTTCTGACAGGTTAGCGTCTCTCTCAACAGCTGTTGTGCTGGGACGTTTGCATCTGCTGCTGTGTAGTCCACTGCGGCAGCAGCTGCTCCAACCATGGACACCAGAGCTGTGACTTCATCTCACTTAGAGCCCCTGCATTTCTATTCTCTATGTAGTGGGTTTTTTTTTTTTTAAAGAATACCCTTCTAACTAGCGTGGCACTCTAATAGCCGCACTCTGTACTGTTTTTGTGATAGGCTGGGCCTGTCTCTGGGGTCACACTCAGGCAATTTCACAGTCTCATCTCCTTCCAAGTTCTCTCCTGCTTGAGAGCTTTACTCCAGCCTGTTTGGATTCTCTGCTGTGCCTCCTGCTCTGGATGTTCAGTCCTGGAGTTTCCTTCTGAGAGGCCTGCTTTGTATATGGTGGGCTGGCACAACAGGACCTCAGGTCAGAGTTCACCTTCAAGCTCTACCCCATGGTGCTCAGCTTCTCCTGGGTCTCGTAGCTCTTGGGGGGGTGGGGGTGAGAGAGCTTGGTGACTGTTTCCCTCTTACCAGCCACTGCTGGGGCACAGCAGATTTCCTCCTGCTTGCCACCCCTTTCTGTGAAAGGTCTTCCAGCCAGTGAAATCTCTGCAGCTGTGCCTATTTGGTAGCAGTTGAGCGCAGAGGAGTTGGTTGGCCTTCTTCTGAGTCGGATGGGGTGTGCCCCACCACACCCCCATTAGCAACTTTTATCCATCCCCAGGCTGGAGGAAGGCAAGCAGCTATCCCAGACACTTAGCACGTGAACATCTTTTGGAGATGCAACACTAAGGCTATGTCTACACTCCCCCTCTGTTGGCAACACTTCTGTCACTCAGCGACATAGTTACGCCGACATAAGTACCTGTGTGCACAGCTCTACGCTGGCTGATGCCGCTGCGGGGGTGGGTTTTTAATGCTGTCAGGAGAGCTCTCTCTCATCGGCAGAGATTGTTTTCCCCAGATGTGCCGCTGCAGCCCTGGATGTGTAGATATGCCCTTAACCTTATATGCCCTGGTAATTCCCTTGAGTTCCAGTGTAGGCAATCGTCATTAATTTACATGGATGGGTGTTACTGACTTGGTGCTTGACTTGGCGACCTTAATAATCCTAATGCTGTTGGGGAGGGGGGGAGTGTGTGTGTGTGTATAGCATTGGTGTTAAAATACATGCAACGATAAGCACCTCAGATAACAGATGTGTTAGTATCTGGTGATTTCCAGTTGACTCAGATGCAAATAGCAAGTTAGGTTATGGAGATTGGAACTATCAACCCCTAGATCTAAGTTGCCATAAAGCAATAGGGCTGGCATGAATGCTGCTTGATTTGCAGTAACAGCGCTCAGTTGCTTTCAAACCCGGGCAGCTGCTTTCAAATTCTATCAGAGTAGTTAGCAATTAGCAGATTGACTCAGACAGGCGTGGTTGTTTCGTGAGCCCAATTTCCTCTATGGCTTCTTCCAGCCGAAGCCACGCTTCGAGCCCTTGGCAGTGCCGTGAAGGAGTGTGTAGCAGTGCAGTACGGATGCAACAAAGAAATGGCAGCTTGTACAAAAGGCAACAGGAGCAATGCACCCATTAGAAGGAAGGCACAGGATGCATCACTCTAGTGTGCCATACCATCTATTGGCTTCCACTGCCAGGCCTGCAACAGAACCCTCAAGGTTCTCCACCGACATCCAGCCCCATGACCTGGTCTTGCACTTCCTCACACCTTGACTTGGCAGTGTTTTTACACGCTTTGTACAAGAGGAAGTGACAACACAAAGTGCAGCGTGCAGGGGAGAAACAAAACAAAACTGGCTTGTCAGGGGATGCTCCACTCACCACTTGTCTGGCACCTCCTCCTGGTCACTCTGGGTATTAGCTCCGTGAGGTCAATGCCCCTTCTCACAGTTGCATGCTGCCACTGCATCTTTCTGGTCTGCAGCCCCTCTGTCACTCCAGGAACTGCAGCATTCTCTCCATGACTCAGCCCTCTGGCCCGGGCACTCAGCGTTCCCCACTTCTGGGGTATATCAAAGTCTTTCCCCCAGTAGTCCTAGGCAGTCTTCCCATTCGCTGCCTCAGGTGCCACTCCTTCAGTGGTTGGTAGGGGAGCCAGGCCCGCCCTCTACTCTGGATTCCAGTCCAGGGACCCTCAACCCAGCAGTGCTGGGCTTTACTCTCCCAGCCCTCACTGCTATTTCCCTGGACTGCTTCCTCCCACACCGGGTTCCTCCACCCCTTTCCCTGGGCGCACCAGCTCCAAACCCTCCTCCCTTTCCCCAGGGAGTGACTGTCCCTTCCCAGCAGCTGCTCCTATCTGTTCCCAGCTTCCTGGCTTTATAGACCCTTCCTGTTCCTCCCTGAGTGAACCTGCTTGCCATCAATTACCTGCTCCCTGGCTCTTCCTCCAGGTACATCCTGTGGAGTCAACCTACCTAGCAACCTTAACTCCATCCACTCCTGCGTGGAGTGGACACCCCACCACAACGCCTTACATTTTTTCATGACCCATTGTAACAGTTGCGCTCCTCTGGGCAAGGCAGCCAGCAGTGCCCTGGGTGAAGCACTCTGCAATGAAAAATGAGGCACTCCCAGCAGAGGGACTCCAATGGAGAGACGTGAAGACCAAGCCTGGGTGAGTTCAGAGCACATTTCAAGATGCACCTTTTTGCAGAAGCCTGCCCGGTACCCAGAAGCAAGCAGTTGTTTACAACATAGTAGTGAGAGCTCCTATGGCTGGGAGATAGTGATGCTATTTTGATTTTGGCCCTGAGCACTGTGATAAGCGTCCTAGAAATATCTACTCCAGACAGACACTGCACCCCTTTCGCCAGGATGTTAGCTGTTTCCTAGAGCTTGGTCCTACACAAACTATCCCTTCAACTTCATACCTCTAAGCATTTGCCTTCCTGATTTCAGCCTGAAAGCCACCTACCCTGGCACCCATTTTACCACCATGTATGTGTTTGGTAGTAGCCTGTATTGTATGCAGAGCTGGTAGTGATGCCTATAGATAAGGTTGCCCGACACTTCCCATGATAAAGACCTTGTTTCAAGTGGCTTTTATCTTTGAAAGCTTCATCCTGAGGCAGGCCCTCCGCATGGGAATTTTCAGCCCAAACAGGTAAAGTTGTGTGGAAAAAGTCACCTAAAACAGTGTAGCCATTTCAGAGAACATTAGGGAAAAATGTGATTTGCCCAGGATATAAAGCATTTTGCACCCATTACACCTAGTGTCAGGGATGTGCTTTCTGCTGATCCTGTAAAAATTCACTCAGACTGAATTCAGTTAAGCCTCTGAGAACTTGCAGTTTGCACGTGCTCAGTGGAGGTTTGAGTGTGGCAACTAAATTCTCCGAAGTTCCATCTGCATTGTGCATGCTCCATCTCGAGGGGACAGAGGCTGAAAAGGACTGTTCCTCAATCTGCTGCCAGGTCCTGAAACTGAGAGCACCGTCGCTTTTCTTCCTCTCAATGCTCCTGCTGCTAGCAACCAGGCAGGGTGTGGGAGAAGGAGGAAGCTGCCTGACTTGAATACAGAACAGTGAGGAGCAGGGAATGGTGGTAAAAGGGCATGGGGCAGATGGGTCCATAACCACTAGAGAACACTCCCCTCCACAATCTGGTCTAGAACCCAGGATTCCAAGTCTCAACCTTCTTTTGCTGTCTATGAAATAGCTGTGAGATCTACTGAAAGCAGAGTTCCCATCCCACTCTACTGGCAGGACATGGATAACAGCCTGCTATTGCTGCAAGTTACTCAGATCAAGTGGTGCTGGTCTGGGCTGTGGCTAGAGCTATCTATAATTGTGCTGGTGACCCATGGGGAGGTTAGTATAGTCCACATGCTGGAATTTCCTTTTAAAAATGCTAGCAAATTATACACACACACGCTCCCTCCCCCCAACAGCATTAGGATTATTAAAGTCGCCAAGTCAAGCACTCAGGAATTAGGAAGTACCAGAATTTACTTCTGCAATCTTAATTCAACCCCTTTGCCTATATATCCATTATGATACCGTCTTTAATTACATCATCAAGTACTATTCCCCACCCTGCCACAGGATTTCCTGCCTCATTTGTTGCATACAGTAGGTGGCTAGTGAGTGAGGCCAGAGACTGCAAGAAGAAGGGAGGGTCTCACGGTTAAGCCAATTTAAATCCAGCCTGGAGAACTTGATTCTCTCTGCTTCTGCCACAGAGTTCCTAGGTGATGCTGGGCAAGTCACTTAAAGTGCTCCTCCTTTTCCCAAGGACCCAGTTTGGGGTCTGATTTGCTGTAAGACTGAACACTCAACTGCCCCTGTGGTCCAAGGGGTTGGAGGTCTACTCTGCACACGCAGAGTGCTAGAAAACGCTATGTCCTATAAAAAGGAACAAGTCAGGCCCCTGGCTTCTCAAGCTGAGCACTTCTCAAGCTGGGCTTACTGTCTCTGCCTCAGTTCCCTGTATGTATAATGGGGGTAACAGTATAGCCAACCTCAAGGGATCAAAAATCATGAGTTGGACCTCCCCCGAAACATACCTTTTTTATCTGCCTTTTGCTGGTTAACTCTCCTCTGCCCACCTTCACTATTTGAATGACAATTAGTGTTGCCCACTCACCTGAATTTACTGGGCAAAGCTATTTAAGCCCCTGATGCAAGTATTCTCGACCCCAGATCAGCAATTAATTTTGTCCCCCAATCTCCAAAATAATCCAGTCCCCCACCCTCACCTCTGCTCCTCCTGGAGCTCTTCACCCACCTCTCCCAGGGCTAGGGGGGATGCAGCAGGGTCCCCTCCCCCACTTCCATGCTGGGATGGGCATCTCCCAGGGCTCCCCCCGCCCCTTTGCAACACTTAGCCTAAAAGGGGGCAGGAGAGGAGCCAGCCCATTACTCATAGGAAGGTAGGGGAAGAGGGGGCGGAGCACCCGAGCAGCTGATTCTTTCCATTCACACCCCCATCCCTCTTGAGAGGGCTTTTGTCTGAGGGAGATGGGCAGGGGCAGAGGGGGGATGGAGACAGAGTTCTTCCTACAGAAGCTCTGATCTGTTGCTCTGCCCCAGGAGGAGGCAGGCAAATGAGGCAGGCAGCCAATCCAGGAGGTCCCCCCCACACACATACACTTAAGGCTCATATTTACTTGTGGGCTGGTGCTTTGCCCAGAGATACAGGCTTCTCACCCCAGCCAAAATTCTATCACTCGTGAAAGAAGGTTGCAAGAATTGGCAATGTTGGGATAAAGCCACCTCACAGGGGCATTGTGACGATAGTGCTTCCTAGTGAATTTAAGAGGTTTTGTGATGAGCAGCAAAGACGAGGCCAGGGGAAATGAGCAATTCAACACTCTGTGCAGGATTTGGATGCTGTACAGTAAATATTGCATGGGCGGCCACACTGAATGAAGATAAAAATAGTGAATAGGTACCCCTTCAGTGAGCCCATGAGCATCCTGTGCACTGAATGAGGCAGGGGGCCTGTAGGGAGAAATATTGTCTCATGCTGCATATTCACAAAGGGGACAAGTTAAACTTGCATGGGCAATGTCAGTTCTGGCTCTCCTTAGCTTGACTTTGCAGCCATAATGTTCTTTTCATGTCGTTTTTTAGATAACGGTTCCCCTGCACTTTTTCTGGCCCAGATCAGTACTTTCAGGAGGAGATGGCACCTGTTTCAACCAATGTTTCTGGTTCCCCTTCTCATTTTTTAACTTGGTTGCATATTTACCTTTCTGAATAATTTCAGTTGGAGAGTTGAGGTCTGTGTAGCTAAGAGCACTTGAGATAGCCAGGTGAAAGAGCAGCATGCTCTTCCTGTCAGACTTGCAGATATTACCACACGTGGGCCATTCCACTGTAATCATTGAAAACAAGCAGCATCCCTGCCAAAATTAAGAGCTTGTGGCCACCTACTGCTGATGTGAGGAGGAACCTTCAAACCACTCTCGCTCAGAGAAGATGTCTCTTACTTGGGCATAGCGTACCTATGAGGATTTTGATACTAATTGGTCAAAGGTGTGCTCTTAAGCTGCAACATGTCAGCTCATTCAGCCATTGGGCATTAGGAAGACATTTGCTATTAGTGAATGGAGCAGCAAGTAGGAAGTTGTTAAGGTGATTACAGCCTTTAGACTTGGAGAACTGTAGTTGTACGGCTCAGTGAAAAGAAGACAGAAATCAATAGCAGACACTTCAGTACTGCCAGAATCAGAAATGGAAGTTTACGTAATTTTTTTGCTCAAGTGCCATAGAGCAGGGCTTGGAGGGCTAGCCTCGTGAGTACAAGTTACCATTGATAGAAACAAATCTGAATAAGGTATATTCCAAACAAAACTGAGCCTTCGGTCAGATTCTCTGCTGAGGTAACTCTGTTGAAATCAGATGTATTATGCCAAGACATTTCGGCTTACTATAGTGTTGACCTGATCAACAACTCCTCCAAGCACTATTCTGCTTGTCACAGCAAGAGGTGGATTCCTCAGCCAATGCCGTGACTGCCTCATGGCAGAACACATTGGACCCTGCATACGACTGAACAATATGGTTGCAGTGATGAAGCTGTATAGCCTGGGTTGGGAGGTGCACTAGTCCATGAGGGTCTCTTCAGAAGAGATCCACCGTATGGAAAGTTTCTGGCCACTGGGTGCATAACAGATAATATAATGTCCACAGTAGCCAAGCTGTCATCTAAAATACTCCAACTCCTCAGAGAAATCTCGCCAGCAATAATCTGTGGTGAAAAAAAAGCTTCCCAAAAGAGCTATTTCCTGCATTGTCCTCCAAACATCAATGAACATGGGGTCTGGAAGTCCTACAGTTAAGGACCTTCCACTGGAAACTTACTTTTTCCAGGTTTTTAGCATCCACAAGTGGGGACTGTCACAGCTAAGAGTCCTCAGCTGATCTCTGCAATTGGGATGTTGGAATGAGAGTCACCTTGACACCTTCAGCAAGTTGCACTCAGGATGGCTGCATTCTTTGTGAGTTGCAGAAGCAATGCTAGAGAGCCTAATACTGCAGGACTCAGAAACTTTGAGTGAAAGTTCCTTAGCAAATGAGATTAAGACAGGATCTCAAGAGATTTATGTTATCGCGCCATCTAAAGGTTCTGATGAGGAAATGGAGGGAACATCAGCCTATAGGGTATTGTCTGAGGCCGCTGAATGAAGAACCTAACTTTTAATGACTGATCCTCCATTTAAAATAACAAAAAATGCAGAAGGCTACAAAAGTAAATTAGGAGATGCCAAAGTCAGGAGGTGTAAGATTGTCAGGGCACAGCAAGGATAGAATTCCACTGAATATGCACAGGTCCACACAAGACATGAGAACCTAGCAGTATTATGCTTGGATAAGGCAAGTTGTATGATTTACCAAGTAACAGTAGTGGATAAGCTGCAGTTCTGTTATGTCAATATAGCTAGCGTATGACTGAGCTGGAGGTGCCAGTGCAGCATAGTTTGAAGATTATGCCTAATCAGGTTCGTCATTTCTTGCCTCAATCTCTTGGTTAAGAAAAGGACAGGGAAGGTGCTGATCCCGTGAAAGCGGGGGACGCAAAAGTACCCTCAGAGCTGGCAGAGGTTGGAGCAAGTACCTGCCATGAACCTTCCTGTAGAAAGGGTGGGGATTTGTAGCTTCTCTTGGACCAAGGTCTATAAAGTGACCTGAAAATGCATCTCACTGTGGCATTACCTGCATTGTCATCTTGCAATGCAACAAGTTTGCCTTGGCAGGGGACAATCTTTTAAAAGTGGCTGTGTTAGAACTGGAGGGATTTAGTTCTCTGAGCCAGTGGGGCTATTATTCCCAGGCATTTCACTTTGTGATCCCCCACATGTGCACAAGTAAACCTCCAAAATAGCTCAAGCACCTTCCATTGTTATCTCATGGCACATTCATGGGGGACCAGCTAGCCAGACCATAATTATGGCTGCTCAGTTGAAATTCATTTTTAAGGCACGTAAAGTCTAATCAGATCTGTTCAAAAATTGCTGTGCCAGTTGAGGTCCCGGGCTAGAGTTTGCAATAGAAATTTGACATTTTCTCAAGAGGGTCTCTGTAGCAGATCAAGCACTTACCGCCACGGCACCTCCTGCTGGTCATCTGGGAATTAGCTCAAATCCAGCTCTCGGAGCACCTCCCGCTGGCCAGTGTCTCTCCTGGCTCAAGCCCCCCATGTCCTTCCCAGACCCCAGTGCCCTTTACTTTGGGGTTCTGCCCACAGCAGTACCCCCACACTCAGTCTCCCCTTCCAGGGGAACCCCCAACCCCTTATTCCCACCTTGCCTCAGTGGCTACTGCCAGTCATCATCTAGCCCCTGCTCACTGGGGCAGACTGCAGTCTGTAATGGCCACTCATCCCTGGCAAGGACATTGGACCAGCTGCCTCTGCCTATCCTAGAGTGAGCAGATAGCAAGTGTGAAAAATTGGGACTGGGGTGGGGGGTAATAGGTGTCTATATAAGAAAAAGCTCCAAATATCAGGACTGTCCCTATAAAATCAAGACATCTGGTCACCCTAGCCTATCCCCAGGCTGTACCTCTGCAGCCCCAGTACCTCCTTAGGCCTTAACAAGTCCTCAGCCTGAGAAATTGCCAGGCTGGAGCTCCCCAGGTCCTCTTGCCCTTCCCCAGCACAGCTCTGCTTCCAGTACCCTGTGCACCAAGGCAGCTAAGCCCTTCCCACTCCAATGCTGGAGTGAGACTGACACAGCACCTCCCTTAACTCTCATATCAGGGCCAGCTGTGGTCTGACTGGGTGTGGCCATAGCTCTGGCTGCCTCTCCAGTCAGCCTACCTTTTCCCCTAGGAGTGGGGTAACTGTCCCCCTACAGTCTCACATTACAGGCCCCATCCTCCAAGAGATCAGTTTATAAAATTTCGGTTTAATGCTTTTATGCGGACACCGGCGTTCTCACACGTATCTGGCTGCATATGTCCTGGATTCTAACATTAGAATTTCTTCAATTTGTTTCCTGCAAGGACATGAGAAGCACTTGCAAGTAGAGCTAAGTGAATAAATGATTTTTTTTGTTCAGGGGCAAAATCAAAAAGAAAAATCTGAAAAACATTCAGTTTGGTTTGGGTTTTTTCATTTCTTGCCAAAAACTTTTAAATTAAAAAAAAAATGGAGATGGCCAAAACAAAATATGGACTTTTTAAATGTTTTCCTCTGTTTTTTTTCAGCAAAATTTTACCCAAATTCACAAAAATGCATTTTTTGTGAATTTAGTATTTACTGAAAAATTTTGTGCACCTCTGCCTGCCGCCTTGTCTCCATGATCAGTATCTTGTATTCAACTCTCTCATTCCTCCTCATGCTGCCACCAATGGGTTTACTCAGGCAGCCTCTCTGCTTCCTCTACAGACCCCCACCCTAACCCAGTTCGACCAGTGTTTGTTTCCAGAGCATTCATGGATGTTCATGATCATTCCGTTCTGGAAGTCTGACTCATCTTAATTTACTTGTTTCTGAAGAGTCTTCTACTTCACCAGTTCTGTCCCCTTTGCATGGAAGTAATGTGGTTCAGTGCCAAGTTTACAATGGTGCCAGGCCCATGCTCAGAAGAGGCCCCGGCCTGCTCTGCTTGCGCTGTGCCCTGAGACCCCGACAGCCTGCTGGCTCCCCCTCGCCCCACTTGCTCCTCTAAGCCTGCCCACCAGCCTGGGCTCCTCTCCACTCTCTGGTCCCATCCACTGGCTTCTCTCTGCCCCCCTGGCTGGACCCCAGTGCACCTCCAGCTCCAGGCAGTCTCTGCTTCCCACTACCTGTGGGGCCCCGCCTGTCTCCCCAGAGCTGAGCCACCTGGGACTGGTGCAGAAGCCTGGCAAGTCTCAGTCAGTTTGGAGTGGGGGAGACACAGTGGGGAGCTTGGCTGGGCTGCTCCAGGCAAGTTGGTCCTGAGGGAGCCTGGCCAGGGCAGGCCCTGGCCTGGCTGATCGCGCCACTCCCAAGGGGCCGGAGCAACATTCCTCAGCGCTGCTGGCTCGGCCTGGCAACCAAGTCACTTCCCAGCAGGACCGGGGAATGCGGCTGGGAGGCCGGGCATGGGGCAGTGGGTCTCTGGAGGGCCTGGGAGGGGTGTGCTGGGCTGTGAGGGGGCGGGGAAGATCTCTGTATGTTGGAGCATGGGAGTGGGGGTTCTATGTGGGGGGCTCTGGGCAGGGGGGCAGTGGGCAGTGGTGGTGGTGTGCAGGGCGCTGTGCATTTGTGGCCCAGTCTGGGTTGGGCACTAGGCATAGCAGGTTGGGGAGGGGCCTCTGACCACAGGAAATTGTGTGTGTGTGTGTGTGTGTGTTCTAGTGTTGGGTGAGGGGCTGTGTGGAGCGGCATTGGCCCATCCCCGAGGAGAAGGGACATGCTGTCAACGCAGGCCGGGCAGGCCACTGTGCATCTGGCAACTACCGGTTTGTAAATAGTGCCCTCACACTGGGCTGGGAAGAGCGGGGCCGACCTTGCCATGCCATGCTCTTGGCTGGCCCCTCACTCCAGGAACCAACCCCCCACCACCACGCCATGCTCCATTGCCCCCATGGGAACCACAAATATGTTTGGCGCCAGGCCCACAAAAGGTTAATCCGGCCCTGACGTGGTTCCTTTAGTCTCCCCTCACACGCATGGTATAGGTTGCTTTGTTTTAAGGACAAGCTGCATAAAGTTTAACACACAGTAGCCAATAGAAAGTATTAGAGAAGTCACACAAGGCAAAACAGTTTACATCGTGTCTGGCCCAGATACCTCTCAGCCAGGGCACCCATAATGAGATCCCATTGGAATGCCAATTGGATTGAGTTTCTAATGGAAATTTCAGTATCCCTGCTTCATTTATTAGTGGTATTGCAGTCATACATAGAAGCCTCAGTTGTGAACCAGGCACTGTACAAACACAACAGAATCAATTCCACTGCTAAATGTCTTCTTAATATTTGTAAGCTGAGAATCCCAATATCAAAACTATTACTTATGGCAAGAGTTTCTCTGTCCCTCACATTTGATTTTATGATCTTTGAAGAGAAGAAAATCCAGAGACTCAAGAGAGTCAAGATCAATATCATTGGTTTAATAAGTAACAAAGATTTGCTGGATAAAATATTTCCATTTGTCCATGTATCTTGCTCACATTCACCACTCAGCCTAGAGACTTATTTACCCTCTGACATCCAACGAGAGCTAGTTGAAAGTTTAAGTGACACCCTTAGGAGGGGCGATGAAACAACAGCCCCCTTTAATAACCAAGCTCTAACTTTATCTTACTTTAAACCTAACAGCCCATCTCACAGCCTTCTCAATGTCCAGCTAAAACTGACACCAGCCTGAAGAGTGCCAGGCTGAAGCTGAACCAGGCAGGACCGAGCGGACGTTGGTAGGAAGAGGAGAGTGCTTTTATTAACTTGCTTTTGGTGACATTCCCCACTGGGGATAGCATTTGACCTCAAATTAAGCTGGTCTACAGCCTCTGGATCTTTTTGATTCCTTGGTACCACTGTATGCAAATAGTCATGGCAACAAAAAATTAAAAAGTTTCCCTTTCTAACTGGCTGAAAGATTTGGCTCCATCTGGCAGAGACCTAGCTGAAGCAACCATGCAGTCATGACATCCAGGCTTGCATAGTTCAACTCCCATAAACATGATACCGCACAACCTGAAATGCTCCATCTGCTCCAAAACATGGTGGTCCTCCTGTTCAGCAAGAGGCCATTGTGAGCATGTCACTCTGGTTCTCCACTCTCTGTAGTGGCTCCCCATTTAATATAGGTTCCAATTCAAGATCTGCCCTACCCATATTACATCCATTGTCATTCACAAGGCATCTGCATGCATGGCAATGATGATGTGAGTCCTAGTGTAGACAGGGCTCAGGCACCTTTCTGATGTTATAAAGCCTGTTCTACACTACTGGCTTAGTAATAGTGCAGCTAGATTGTTGCTATAGAAGAAAAACAGCACCCTTGATTTCGTAAGAGACGAAGATCCACAAGCCTATCGACACGCAGATTACACAGCTCTACATAGGAGTCATTTCTATCTCAGCCAGCAGCAGAACAGTCTGTGTTTCCTACAAAGAGAGTTGGCCCAATTTGCCACTCACTTTCAGTGACAAATGGCTGTTGTGCTTGGGATCCAATTTACTAGTGCATCCAGGCACTTATCTGATCAGAATCAAACCTCCAGTTGTTTTTAGGATCACTTATCTTTAGTCTTAGTAAAGAAAAAAAAAAAAAAAGACAGTGGCCAGTAAACATAGGGGTCTTGTCAACATGTTATGCCAAGCCTTTTATTTTCAAGCTAAACAGATTCACTGACAGATTGAACATTCACTGAAGTCTGTTTCCCTCAGATCTTCTACGAGCACAGGAATAATAAGATATGCACCTTGTTAGCCAGGGATTAGACCTGAGCAGTATATATTTAATTAGAATCTAAAGAGCTTATTTCAGTGTTAGAGAGGTCTACCAGAAAGAGAAAAACCAACATAACCATTTCAGGAAGATGGATACATCTGTGCCATCCAGGGAAAAGTGAGGGTGTTCTTAAATATTCTAAAAACATTGCTCTGTTTGCATGTAAGGTAGAGGGGAAAATTGACCTGCAGATTTAGTATGGGTCATTTAATCTGTCTGCTTAAGACCTGTCCTCCCACAGACTCACCTTCAACATTATTAAGGAATAACTTTCCTAATGACATTCACTCTTCAAAAGTGTCCTCAACCCCTGGCCATCCCAGGGGCAGCATTGCAGAGCATTAGAACTCCTTTTTTGGGGAGCACACCAGAAGGAGGAACATTTTTCAAACAGACAGTATTCGTGGGATAACATATCCCAAGATCTGGGAATCTAAAAGGTTCACCATGAGTATCAAGGAAGATGATGTGGAGAAGTTTCTCGATGGTAACCCTGCTTTTGCCAAGCAATACTTTGATAAGAAACTGAGACCAGAGCCGCTGAGCAGCAATCAGACATCAGAGGAGTGTGAGATACTTTTTGAATTGATCCAAGACATGCAGGAAAGTATTAACATGGAGAAGGTTGTTTTCAAGACTCTAAGAAGAATCAGTGGTCTCATCCATGCAGACCGCTGCAGCCTTTTTATGTACAGGCAAAGGAATGGCACACCAGAGCTAGCTACCAGACTTTTCAATATTGAGAAGGACAGCATGCTGGATGAATGCTTGGTGGCACCAGATTGTGAAATTGTCTATCCTTTGGACATGGGCATCGTGGGGCATGTTGCTCAAACCAAGAGAACTATGAACATCAGGGATGTCAATGAGGTAGGTTTTCCATTGGATTGCTCCGTTAATGGAAGATTCATAAGAACTAGATTTTCTATCAGGGTTTGTAGAGTTAAGGCAAATGATGAACAGGCATAAGAGAAATCAGTGCAGTAGAAGTCTCATTTACTGTACCAACCATTATGGCTGGAAACCAAAGACATGGTTGGGATGGTTACTTTTTTTTAAAAAAACCTTTCCAATGCATTGTGTGAAATATTTCACGGGTATAAATGAATAATTGAATTGTCAGACTGTTAGTGTGCTCTGAGAACAATGCCTTGTGTCACATTTTATATTGGCTCAAAATGGAAAACTCATCTAGTAAAAAAAAAAGTCATTTCAGAGCAGCAACTCAGACACTCGCTACAGTCTAACCCTGCACTGACTACACCCTGAGGCACTGCACAGAAACTGCAAGCCCTTAGAGAGAGTCCAGAAATATTTTACCACCCCAGGAATTTTTTCTGGCTCAAGTTTCTACCATCCAGTGTAGACTACTGCTCTTCAGAGATATTTTTGTGAGCCAAGGATTTGAGCCATCCTTAGCACTGATATGTGAACTCTCATCAGAAGCAGTGAGATATAAATTTTGCTCACACATCTCACTATTCTTAAGGGACCTGTAGCCAAGGAGTTTTATTTTTATAGCCTTATATATTCATATATGACCATTATATACCCTAGTTGAAGCATCTGAATCCAAACTGAAGCAGGCTAATCTGAGTTATAATCCATGTGACCCAAATATGATAGCTGGGATTACTTCATATATAGTTCTCTCATAACAACTCAGCCATCTGTCTATCCATTCAGCCAAAGCGCATCACTCTGATATCCAAATGCCTTAGCAAAGTTTCCTTGTCTTACAGGGTAGCATGTTAAGTGCTGGGGTGGAGGGGGGTTGTAACCATTCACTGCACTAAGAGCAAATCAAAGGAAAGTAATATTTTAACAGTCACATTTGCCATCATTCTCTATTCTGCATTTCAGAGCAGGGAGCCTCTGAGAAACTGCCATCTTTGGCAAGTTTCACCTTTACTGTTGTCATTCCTTGTACCCTATGTGTGCACTCATGGTAGGTCCTGGTCATGGAGGGTGAAGAGTATCATGTGGAAGGACAGCGCAGGGGTTGATGCTTGGGGGTAGTATGTTTGCGTAGGTCACTGCTGCTTACAATGCAGACTGCAGCCTATTGAAACAATTTGGGCTTCAAGGCTCCTGCTTTCAGTCCTAACTACAGTGCATTGCTGAGAGAGCCACCAGGTCAGCTGAAGGAAGTAGACACAACAGGCAGAAATGCCATCTATCTACCTGGTAGCACAGGGAAGGCTGGGAGGACTCAAGAAGGTTGTCTAGATCAGTATTACTCATGCTTTTTGATACCAGGGACCAGCTTGTTGCCTTCCTGGACTGTTTCTGGGAGATCTCAGGGACTGGCACCAGTCCATAGACCGGTCATTGAGAAACACCGGTCTACATGACCGGGGAACACAGCTCCAACAAAAGATGCTATCTCACAGGCTAGCTCTTCATAACGTTTTTTCATCTTTTCTCTCCCCTCCTCCTACTCCCACATCCCTTCGTGCCAGCATCCTTTCTCTGTCCAGAAGACAGTTTTATTTTAGACCAGTAATACCCAGACCTCAGTGGTTCAGGAGCCAAAATTAGCGATCCCCAAGACAGCCACAGCAGTGTGAATTAATTGTTTCATTTACTACGGTACTATATATTCAAATGTAAACAGTATGACAGGGGAAATATTGTTTTTATATATGTACTTATTCTCATAGCAAAATGACTGACCAAATATTATTATTTTATCAACTACAATTGGTTAACAATATTGTAAAAGCCTCCTGGTTGGTTAATAACTTAGATTGGTTAATACTTAAATCACACAGTGGCTTAATATCACAAGCTGCAAAGTGCTGCAGGAGACACATGAAAGAGCCACTTGTGGCTCGTGAGCCTCTGGCTGAGTATCCCTGCTTTAGACGCTTGGAGACAGTAACATGAATATAGGGTATTCCTGGGCAGTGCTGCTGGAGCCGTGCCAAGGGGACTTAGGGCTACCCTGCCCTCCAGGGGCAGCTGGGGATTCTCCTCCAGTAGAATCCCTGGGTGGTGCAGAGCCAGCTCTGTGCTATCCGCTCCCAGCACACACTCCCCAGCCACCATGTTCCAGAGGTGGAACTGAGTGTGGCCTTTATGGGGCTTGGCAGAGCACTCTGGTGATCTGGGGCTGTCTGAATAGCTCCTTTTCTTGGCACACAATCTGGCGCCATATTTATGAGAGCCCAGCACAATGCTGCTTCATCCCAACACACAATTCTCTGCTCCCCAGAGCATAGTAACTAAGTTACTGCTGGGTTATAAACAGGAGCACTTCTCCATCTTCAGCAGCTTGGCTTTTCCAGCCAGCACACTGGCAGTGGAGTGAAGGCTCAGCTCACTCCCCACCCTGCCCACAGGCACCCAGGGAAGGGGGCATAGCCTTCTTCTTAACTCTTCTGCTCCTGGGAGCAAGTCGACCACACAGACATATAAAGGGGTTCTCACAGGGAGGTTGTCCAAATGATAAAGCAGATCACAGACCCGCACCTGGGAGCTGTGGGTACTCAGCATCTTGGGGGGGCGGGGTGGGGAGGGTCAGGTGGCAGGAGACTAAAACTGGAGTCAAAATGAACCAACCATGATTGCAACTTATGAGTTTTTCTGGAGAGAATTTCCTGGTCCTTATTCTTTCAGATAGGGAACACTGCTAAAATCTCTCAAATATACAAGGGCTTTCCAAAACAAGTTACATGAGAACCATAGGAAAATAAACATTGGAGTTTAATAAACTCTGAATGCATGTTCAACCACCTCTATTCTTGTTAACGTGACGCTATTCTCTACGCCTCAAAATATACTTTAGGCCAAGCTTCCTTTAGGTGGCTTCACTGAGGAGATTCTGGCTTTAAGACTGCTCACATTTTGGACTATGCTTTGTTTTTCATTTTTCCCTCGTTTAAACAGTGCACTCAGTTCAGCAGATTTGTTGACGAACTCACCCAATACACTACAAGGAACGTCCTTGCAACTCCCATCACGAATGGCAAAGATCTAGTTGCTGTGATCATGGCCATTAATAAGCTGAATGGCCCGTTCTTCACCAGCTCCGATGAAAGTGTAAGTGTCCAAAAGATCCAGTGTAGATCAGTTTCTATCGTGCATGTATCTTTCTTAGGGTGACCAGATAGCAAGTATGAAAAATCAGGACTGCAATAGGCACCTATATAAGAAAAATCCCCAAATATCGGGACTGTCTCTATAAAATCAGGACATCTGGTCACCCTAATCTTATTTTGCATAATATATAGGCTCATCTAGACTAGGGTTGTTTGCAATAGCATAGCTACACTGGTGCCAATTCCCTTACTGTAGACCAGTGGTTTTCAAGCTGTGGTCTGTGGACCCCTGGGAGCCCACAGACTATGTTTAGGAGTCTGTGAAAGGTGACTGAAAATAAAGTTTCAGTTCCCAGAAAAGGCATTCTGTTTTTCTGATCAATCAAAAGCATGTGTGTAGCCCCACCTACAGGTCTAAACCTGTAAGTGTTGTCATTACCTCAGAAGCCCACAGTTTAGCACTCTTTCTCACACTGTGTCAAATGCTGTGCCAAGCATATGCAACATTTATAACTGAATTCTGTCCAGTCACTTTTCAGTCTAAAACTTCTATAGTAGGGATCCACGGACCACTGTTGAATGCCCAAAGGGTCTACACCTCCATTCAAAATTTGTTTGGGGTCTGCAAATGAAACAAATTTGACAACCACCGCTGTCGACACTGCTATGTTGTAAAATGGGCTTACATGGGTGCAGCTTACCTCAATAAATTATCAGGGCAAGTCACACTGGTAACAAGCCAGCACAAAGCAAAGTATTGACACGAGGATTGGTGTTAGTTTGAGTGACAGACTAACGTAGTTGCAGTGGTGCTATGAAATCCAGTACCCCCCGGGCCACCCTTTGGTTCAACTCAACACTGACTATTTTCCATTTCAGCTTTTCCTGAAGTATCTGAATTTTGCGTCCTTAAATCTGAAAATTTATCATTTGAGTTACCTTCACAATTGTGAGACTCGAAGAGGCCAGGTAAGATAAAGAGGCAGATCCCAGTAACTGTTTCATTGTCTAGGTTCAGAGCTATTTCTCCTGTACCATCAGCTGGGCCGAATATCTCATTGACTGGAGAAATAGGGATAAAGGCCCCAGCCTAGCCATCCTCTCAGATTCACTAGGCTCCACATGGGTGCAAGCGTCTGAGTGCACAGCTGAGGGCAGAATTAGGGATTCATTTTTCTGAGTGGTAGAACCATTTGTCTGTTCTATTAGTAATTCTTATTGATGAGATTACTCAGTATTAGCATTATTTGCTCGCTAATTCAGCTGAACAAAAATGTTAATTACACATAATTACTAAGAAACTGAATTACTTTGTAATGCTAAGTTATCCAGTTAATGACTAACTAATATGCATTAATATTGGAGGTTTAGCTGTAGCAGTGGGGGTTGATAGGAGCTAGGGTGACCAGACAGCAAGTGTGAAAAATCGGGACGGGGTGGGGGGTAATAGCAGCCTATACAAGAAAAAGTTCCAAATATCAGGACTGTCCCTATAAAATCGGGACATCTGGTCACCCTAATAGGAGCAGGGGAGCAAGAACAGAGAAGGGCAGAGGGGAATATATCCTAGTATAGTCCCTTTGAAAACCTGCAGCTGAACCCAGGAATCATGAGTCTTTACACTCCTCTACTGTCAGCAAATAGCTGTGCTACTGTAGGCAAAGTCATCCCCACCTCAAGACTGGGTGAGTCATTCTCCTTCCCCTCCATCCTTCTGAGACTGGTTAACAGAGGAAAGAAAGACAGGCTACTACTGCTACTAGTTATGCCATTAAGGCAAGGTTATAGAAGTCTGTGCTATGAATCTGAAGGTCCAAACTCTGCTGATGACCCAAGTTGGGTATGGTTCCACCTGATGGAACTTGGGTTTTGGTTTTTGAGTAAGAGTTATTTTTGGGATGCAACTTCCTAGCCTAAAAGAACTTTAAGGTTGCAAAGTCTTCAAGTCTGAAAATGCTAGAATTAACATTGCCTGTGCAACCCTAATTTGGCCTCCTTGTGCATATGCCAAATTACGGTTCTGCAGGCAACATTAATTCTAGCATTCTCCCCTTCTAATTGAAAACTTTGCAATGTTAATGTTAGTTTAATATATAGTTCAGGGGATGTAATAAATATTTTACTTACAGAACAGACAATTGCCACTGCTAAGTGAATTTTAAAACAGTAGGTAATTTCTTTAATTTCAGACTGTTCAATTTTGCATTACGCAGCTCAAACGTGGGATTTTACAAAATGCTGAATGTTGGCTTAATGCTGCTCCCAATGAAGTCAATGAAAAAAGTCGCACCCTACTAACCGAGCTGGAACAAGCAGAGTTAGCAGACTCTAAAATACTGTACTGTTGCATTTCTAGGAATCTGTGACATCTAAATATTATTCACATACTGTCTCAAGTATAGTTAGCTTTCCAGAAGGAGCGGTCTACAGATTTGGTTTTATTATTCAGGTGCTGTTGTGGTCAGCTAATAAGGTATTTGAGGAGCTGACGGACATCGAGAGGCAGTTCCACAAAGCTTTTTACACAGTGAGAGCATATTTGAACTGTGATAGATATTCAGTGGGCCTTCTGGATAGGACCAAACAGAAGGTAAGCATTCATGTGTATGGCAAGATAATACAGGGTCTTTAGGTTGCTTGCTAAACGTGAATTGGGCAATTTCTGGCATTAACAATGTATGAAATTCCAGGGTGCAGTCCAGATCAGTGGGGGGCAGTATCACCCCTGCCCTGCAACCTGGGGGCACCTCACAAATACTTTGTTGTTGTAGCTTCCAGCATGGGCGGCTCACAGACAGCCTGTCAGCATGCTGGTCACACCCTGAGTGTCTGTGTGTAACCACAGCCCTGGTCCAGAAGCTCTGACCCCAGCAGCCTGTCAGCACACACCAGCCAGCCTCTGGCTTCCAACAGCCTTGGTTCTTACTTGCAGGGCGACCCCAACACAGTCCTGGATTTTCCCTCAAAACCCATGTTTAGCGCTGTCCAGCCCTCTCCTGGACAGCTCTGCTATAGGTCTTGTTTTTAACATAGGTTTTGGGTTAATTTAGAGAGCATCCTAGAGGTGCATGGCAAATTATAATACTGGTAGTAGAACCCTGCCTGTTTCTATATCCTACCACGGGTACACTTATTTATATGTATTAAAATTAAAAGTTTGAGTTTTTTTTTAAAACAGGAATTTTTTGACTTGTGGCCAGTTCTAATGGGTGAAGTTCCACCTTATTCCGGGCCCCGGACTCCAGATGGCAGAGTAAGTGGATGACCTAGTATCCTCTCCATCCCCCAACTGTTTATTCTCACCACAAGCTTGAACCAGGATTTTTTTCTTTGTAGGAAATAGTCTTTTACAAAGTTGTCGATTATATCCTACACGGAAAGGAAGATATTAAAGTTATCCCGTGAGTAAGCGAAGCTTTAGTACCACGTCTAGAGCTATTTCCATTGCCTCTGTGTAGCACAGACTGATAGGATATGTATCTGAAAATGAAGGTCTCCCATGAGCTAATGAACAGCTGAAGGAACAATGGGACATGGAATTGTTGGTTGCTTCTATTCATCAGGAATTCAGATTAGAATGTAACAAACAGGCCACTGTATCACTGTGATAGCACTCACTCACAGGTAAAGTCACCACTTCTGTAGATACACAAGTCCACCTTTCCATTCCTAGCCCCTTCAGCCCAGTCCTTCATCACCAGCAGTCCAATCCTCCCATTCAAACGTCTTCTCTCCTGCCTTTCTTATTCACTGCCTGGTCCTCTGTCCCTCCTGTCTCATAGGTTCGACCTCAAAGCCAACTTTCACGCCTCTTCCTCCCATGCCCTACATCCAGGCGCAGTAATTCCTGTTGCTTTGACACGTCTAGAAACTACCCTCTATTCTTGCCATGAGATCTTTCATATCGGCCTTTGTCATCTCTTGACTTGATGCCTGTAACAGCTTCCTGCTTTAGCTTGCCGTATGAACTTTCCTCACCCTCCAAATTATTGCTGCGGAGAAGTGCCTCTCCTAGTTTGAACCAGGTCAGTCCCTTCCCTGAACCCATCAACTAGCATCCCCTAGCCACCCACTTCAAATTCAATGTTTGTTTTCCCTCTCATAATTCCCGTATAGCTGCCCTCATTGACTGCATGCCACCCTTTGAGATGCCTGCCCGTGTACCATGCTGCCTGCCTTATCAGTCCTTGGTCACCTCCTTCCACTTTGGACTCTGCCCTTCTCCATGCAGTCCCCTACACATGGCATGTCCCCGTACTCTCAGTTCTTCAAGATAGCTGCCTCTCCTTGTGCAAATCCCATCTTAGTGAAATGCTAGTGCACAGTGTACAACAGGGAATATGTCACCTAGCCTGGTTTTAAAAAAATCTAGGGTTGTAAGTCTTGACTACCTCTTGGTCATCTATTGCTTTGTATCTGTTTATTTTTGATGGTGAGCTCTTCCACAAGGGTCTGCAAGATTGGGCCTATTACATTTCCCTTCTTCTCACTGCCTCATTTTTCTTTCTTTCTTTTTTTCTTTTGCATATTGAAGTTTAGAACCATTAAATACATTCCCAGTCCCATTTTGTATCTAGTTACGCTCAAGATGAAAAACTGGGAACTGACTGGAATACCCCATGCAATACTGAACTCTTTGAATCCTCTAACTCATCTACTGCCCCATCTGTTGATAATGAGAGTCTGATCCTATGAATTTTAACTCATGTGAGTAATCGTTGGTCACACAAGAAGATCCTTTGAAATCAACAGGACTACCTGGCTGACTAAGGATTAGCCGTGTAACCTCCATCTTTAATATATGTAACTTCCATCTTTAATTTTTATTATACACACACTTTTGTTTCATTCAGAAATCCCACAGCAGATCACTGGGCACTTGCTACTGGACTCCCAACCTATGTAGCTGAAAGTGGCTTTGTAAGTATTTGACGAGAGCTTCATTGAGGGTTTCAGAAAGTCAAATTCATGTTTACTTTCAACTATGGAAGACTGATCAATTTAGCTGCTTTAACTAGATTTAAAATCGGGTATTTTAGAAAGGAAATTATTGAACTTCATGCTACCTGTTTGTAAAACGAAATATTTTTATGATCTTCTAGATCTGCAATATTATGAATGCTGCTGCAGATGAGATGTTTAAATTTCAGGTACTGTGAAAGCTGTCATAGCTGTTAAACAGAATTGTTAACATAAATGTAACAGATTAATTTTTTATACGTACAAATTCCTGTAACTTGTTGCATTACTGATGCACTCAGAAAATACATTTTATATATTCAACATCTTTCTGCTTGCTGTTGCTTCAAGGAAGGTCCTCTAGATGACTCAGGATGGACTATCAAAAATGTATTGTCTATACCAATAGTAAATAAAAAAGAAGAAATTGTTGGTGTTGCCACATTTTACAACAGAAAAGACGGGAAGCCATTCGATGAACAGGATGAGACTCTCATGGAGGTACAAGTGCTTACCCTTCTGAAAGTAGCTTAGGTGTTAAATGGGAACCCTGCCTAAGACCCAATAATTCTTAGCAGTACATGTGGTCTCCAACGTTTTGCAGCCCCTAATCTTTTCTTTGATTGTGGAGGTGTAACTCAGTAGCTCTAGGTCTAAGAAATTGATTGATAGAGAGATTTTAGGCAGTTGAAGATTTAGTGGTAACAGGCCCAGCTTCTGAAGGGAATTGCACAACACCTGACAAGCATTTTCAAGTTCTAGATCCTGTACACTCAAACAGAACTAGCAAGATCATTTGCAATATCACCATCTAAGCCAGGGGTGGGCAAACTTTTTGGAAGTAGACAGATGACCAATTCATTTCACATAAGCCATTGAACCGTTGAAGGCAAAAGTCTTTGGATCACTTGGGGTATGGCTATGCTGTAATAAAACATGGACAGCTGGCCCATGTTAGCTGACTTAGCCTTGCACTGTGGGGCTACACAACTGCAATGCAGACGTTTGGGCTCAGGCTGGAGCCTGGGCTCCGGGACGCTCCCTGATCAGCTGTCCTGGGCCAGGAACGGGTGTTTTATTGTAATGTAGACGTACCCTAGCAGCATGGCACAGATTTGAACCAGGAACCAAGAAGGCAGAGAATACCTTTGCATCCTTTTCCAAATCGTGAAGTGCCCAGTCTTGTTCTCACAGTTCTCAGTATTTCCCTTTCCAGCTGCACAGTGTTATCACCAATCCATATCCACACCAGATTCACTTTCGATTGGGGGCCAAATCCTGGCCCCATGACCTCTACAGTGCAGACACATTGTGCAGCCTGGCCAGACATCTTGGCTAAGGAGTTAAGCGTATCCTGAGATTAAATGGCTCTTTGGGCAGCTGCAGAGAGCCTATGCAGCTGTCTCAGTTCTGGGGGCCGAGCACAGTTTCGAGGAGTTTCAGGCCAAGAGAAACCCCTTTTATATTGAGGCCTGTTTGTTTATTTCCAGCCAACCAGTGTAACAATTGTTCCCTTAAAGGATGAGGCCTTTGGCTGCTTAGACAATCATAACAAAAGGGAAGTCAAGAGAGAGATGTAATTCCAGTAAAATCTAGATGTAACTTTGTTAAAGAACCTGTTAGGTTCTCAGTCTGTGTCCCAGTATCTCTGCTGAATGACTTGTCTTGCAGTGCTAATGTTTCCCTAGAGAAAACATGACTGTTACCGTTAAAGTTTTAAGCCTGATCTTGTCACCCTTACTCACAAGTAATCATTACTCACATGATTAGTCACAAAGGCTACCAAGCTATTACTCAGAGTTTGCAAGAACAGGCCCTCTGTTACTACTTCAGCAAGTGGAAAGGTTCTAATTTGTCAGACAGCAACTTGGAACGCCAATGCCTTTAATGGCAGAATGTCAGTTTCCAGTCTCAGGCTAAAACCACCTGACTGGCTATTTAAAGGTTTTGGGCCATATATACTAAGCCATAGTGTGTTGTGTTTTGTGGTAAGCTCTGGGAGGCAGGACATTTTGTTCACATCCATCTATAGACCTATTGATAATAAGATGTGTTAGACTATGAGGATGTTTTCCCTAGAAATAAACCAATAGCAATCAATGAGATACTTTAACATGCATAAGGAGGGCTCCGCTGTTTCATGGTTTCTTTTCTTTTTTAAGTCTTTGACCCAGTTCCTGGGCTGGTCTGTCCTCAACACGGATACTTACGATAAGATAAACAAGCTGGAGAATCGTAAGGACATTGCTCAGGACATGGTGCTGTACCACGTGAAGTGTGATAAGGATGAAATTCAGGAAATCCTGGTACTGCTTTTCAATTTATACTGTAATCAGCATACTGATTACAGTATAAATTGCAACTGCGCCTGAGAGAGCTTGCATTTATGTAGCATGTTTTGTTCCAAAGTATTGTATTTTACTACATGCATTTCTAAGGCACCCATCACCACAGAGTGAGTTTCCATTACATAATGGCCCATCAACATCCTAGTAAATGGGCCATATTCTCTCCTGCCCCACCCTTGTCAGAACTGTGATATCACCTTCAATAGGGACAGATCCACGTAGCTACTTCCTGGGAGCTTCCAGAGCTCCATTTACCTAAGGTCTGCACAGAGGGATGGCTCGTGATATGTGCCTTGAAGGTGGTAACGCTTCAGCTCAACCAGAGCTGACCAGAAAGAATTGCATTGCTGAAGAACTTCTGCAATTAATTTTAAACAAGCTTCGTACATACAGGTACACTTTACCATTGAGATGCAGTCACCTCTGGGGTGGGAGGACAGCTGCCAGGTGGGCAATGGTTGGGCCGGCTGGCAAAACCTTAGCTAAGGAAAAGCAAATGGTCAATGCTTAGTATTAAAAATGTATTTCAATGCTAACCCTGCAAACTCACTATAGGCTCTGAGAGTTAAGATGGGTTCTTTCCTTCTTGGGCATTATCAAGTCCTCACTACATCTGTGCAATTCCATTAGCCATAGCTGGGTTTCCACAGATTTCCCCAAAAGCATAGTCTGATGACAGTGATGTTGAATGGGCGTAGCAGAGTCTACAAGACCTCTACTCCTTGTGATGATGCTTGAGACAGAGAACCTAGCTTGAGTGTCAGTCCCCAGAGTGAGTTTGGAGGACAAACAGTTTTTCCACTTGACAATGGAGCAATGGGGGGAGGGATAACTCAGTGGTTTGAGCATTGGCCTGCTAAACCCAGGGTTGTGAGTTCAATCCTTGAGGGGGCCATTTAGGGATCTGGGGCAAAGATCTGTCTGGGGATTGGTCTTGCTTTGAGCAAGGGGTTGGACTAGGTGAGGTCCCTTCCAACTCTGATTCTATGATCAGAGAGATGCACTGCATATGGGAACCCATCTCCACCACTATCAGAGTCACTTTATAAGTCAGAACTGACCCTTAAGATCAGAAATGTAAGTAAGGTTCAGAAGAGAACATGTGTTTGGAAGTTGGACTAGATACCATTCCAAACATATGCAGCTTTAGTGCTGATTGTCAAGTTGCTGGTAAAATTAACATGTATGTGATCTCTGTAGCCAACACGAGAGAGGCTGGGGAAAGAACCAATGGAATGTGAAGAAGATGAATTGACAGTACTGCTGGTGAGTGCCCCATGCACCATTGACTTGACAGTAAAGACAAATAAGAATTTGGCAGAAGTAGGAGATCACTATCCAAGTTCTTATAGTGACACCCCCTCAGCATGGTATCTAGTCACCTCCAAATAGAAAGAACAGAACTCCCTCCTTCCCATCCATACAGGCATGTGGCATAGCCTAGGGTAATATCATTAGAGGCCATGCCTTCCAGAGATCTTGGGAACAGGCTGCTTTGCACTATCTCGGGCACAAGGCATTACCTAACCAGCACAATTGAGCCCCTACAGGACAAACCCTACTGAGAACCAGCTCAACTGCTAGGATCCTCCACTCATTTCGCTACCCAGAGCCAATACAGACCTAGGGCCACCACTGGCCTCTTTCACCAGTCCATGATCACTTTTGACCACATATGAAATCCACTTGGGGAGGCAGATCTCTTCTGCTAAATCCCAGCAGAGAAACCAAAATGGACTGTCACTGGAAGAAGCACTTTTGCCTTTATTGTTACCTAAAAAGCATGTTACAGTACTGATATTTGAGTAATCTGAAAGAATGCAGCAGCTCAAAGCAGCTGGTGGCATTTTTGAGATGACCCATGTCTGGCTTTCTGGGGAATGGCACACCCAGCATGGAAACAAGCCAAACTGTTTCTTTTTCAGAAAGAAGAACTGCCAGACCCCATTCAGTCTGAGATCTATGAGTTCCATTTCTCCGATTTCAAGTACACTGAACTAGAGCTTGTGAAGTGTGGAATTCAGATGTACTACGAGCTTGGGGTGGTGAAAAAGTTCCAGATTCCACAAGAGGTAGGTGTCGGTTTCCAGTGAGATGTTACCAAATGATGCCTGTGGACTCCCAACCTCGTTAGATCCCCCTGGGAGGGAACAGTAGCTATTGATTTACAGTTAGCTTTCTGCTACATAACCACTAGGGCGGGTGCTCTGAAGATGGAGTTACAAACACCCATTTTTTCCCCCATAGTGCTAAGTGGAAGGAAGAGGTTGAAAGCCATTGTCTCACAAGAGCAATACAGTTGCAGATACTATAATATACATCTTTAGAATTACCTTACTTTGCAAAGCGTAGCTCATACTCGAGGCAGTGGTGCTAACAGAATGCTGTTGCAGCCTGGCAAGTGAAATTTATTGCCATCTCGTGTAAACTGGCTGTAACAGTTGTGCAAACTCACAGGCAGGCCAGAGATTCTCCACTGCCCTGCACCTTGGGCAGTCCTTTACACAGGGCTGGCTCCAGGCACCAGCCGAGCAAGCTCGTGCTTGGGGCAGCAGATTCTACGGGGTGGCATTCTGCCCAATCCTAGGGTGTCATGGTTGCCTTTTTGGGGGGGGGTTCGCCGATCCGGCTCCCCTGTAAGGGGCGGTGACGCGGAGGAGGGGAGCGCCCTGCTGGGAGCAGGCTGCATGCTCCATCTCCCCCAGCTGGTGCCAGGTCTGCAGCAAGCCCAGCAGCCCGCGTCCTTCCCTCACCGCCGACCGGAGCGACACGCAGCCCACCCGGCAGGCGGTGCAGCAGTCAGGGCCGCGTGGCGAGCGCCCCATTGAAGCGCCCTGGCTTCCCCACTTCTCTCTCTCCCTCCGCCTCCTCTCCGCTAGCCAGGGCATGTCTGCAGCACAGGGAGTACCCCTGCACCCTGGCTCCGGCCGCCCCGTGGGTTTTTTTTGTCCTGCCTTTTTTTTTTTTTTTTTTGCTTGGGGTGGCAAAAAAGCCTGCCTTTACATCTGTAAAGGCAACCACCTTTACGGCAACCACCATTTTAAGTGAATGGAGGATTCTGATTTGGTACAATTTTGCCCAAGGTACGTGAACATAAAAACAGCCATATGGGTCAGACCAAAGGTCCATCTAGCCCAGTATCCTGTCTACCAACAGTGGCCAGTACCAGGTGCATCAGAGGGAAGTGACTACAGAATGTACCAGGCAAGGGAGAATCAGGCCCTTAGCTCCGCTTAGTGCTAAGTGAGACAATAAGCGTTAACATCCCTAATATTTTGGCTTCTACCTTAAGGAAACAAACTGCCAGAGATTTTAGACTCAGCACTTCCCGAAAACCAGAATAGGGCAGTGACTGTCTGGTAGGCACTAGGGTTTTCAAGGTCTCTGAACTCAAGTCTGAGAGCACTTCCCACTCCCCACTCCCGCCCATTGACGTCAGTCAGAACTGAGGATGCTTGATATCACAGAGGTGGTGCTTACCACCTCGCCGAGATTGGTGCTTAATGAGGCTCAGACAAACTTGCAGGGTTGATTTTAAAAAATAGCACCCCTGAAGTTTAGAAGAGATGTCAATCTTTATTCTGGGTATTAGCTCACCTCTAACTAAGGGGGTTGGGAAGAAACTCTTCTTGTGAGCACTTGGAACACCCATTTAAGGCTTCTTGGCCCTTCACCAGAAGCATCTGTTACCAGTCACTGTCAGACACAGGATAGCAGACAAGAAGGACCACTCATCTGATCTTTCTTATTAACATTACAACTTGATACTAAAAAGTAGGCTTCCTACTTGGGCCAAGAACTCAGGGGCGGCTCCAGGCCCCAGCATGCCAAGTGCGTGATTGGGGCGGCATGCCACAGGGGGCGCTCTGCCGGTCGCCAGGAGGGCGGCAGGTGGCTCCAGTGGACCTCCCGCAGGCGTGCCTGTGGAGGGTCCGCTGGTCCCGTGGCTCCGGTGGACCTCCCGCAGGCACGCCTGCTGCAGGTCTGCTGGTCCCACAGCTCCGGTGGTCCACCAAAGCCACGGGACCAGCAGACTCTCCGCAGGCACGCCTGCGGGAGGTCCACCGGAGCCGCCTGCCACCCTCCTGGTGACAGGCAGAGCACCCCCCACGGCATGCCGCCCTGCTTGGGGAGGCGAAATGTCTAGAGCCGCCCCTGCAAGAACTGCAGCTGTACTGGCTACGTTTTCAGAGCTAGCTTGCTCTGAGCTATCACAAGAATCACTGCCTTTTTACCACACATGTGCACAATTCACCTCCCATGCCTTTGCGACAGAGCCTGGAAAAGAGAGAAAGAAAGACTGGTTCTGAACAGGGGTCATGCCTTAACATATTACTTTGCTACTCTACTGCCAGACAGAAGAGCCTTCTGTAGCATCCAGTGCATTGTCTGAAAATCTTAATTCTTCACATTAGTGTTGAATCCCACCTTACAGTGAAGAGTTAATAACAGTCATACGTGGATTCTTTCACTTTTTAAACAAGATACTACGGTTATAAAATATGGGGTCTATAAAGAGAAAATAAAACAAAATTTTAAAAAGTTTTTTCTAAGTGCATTAGATTACAATCACTAGGCTAGGCAATTGCTTTTGTCAGCTGTAACTTCTCGCTTGCTATGGAACCATACACATCTTTCAAAAGAAGAATCTAGGTTCTTAATCACACCACTGAAATGTAGGAGAAAAGATAACAGAAAATGGAGCTCTAGGGTGAGATTAAGAAACAATAGTTATCTCCATTAAACACTAGACTACACAAAGAAACCAATGCCACCAAAGTATCCAACCCTTTGCTATTATACAATTAGATTCTCTCAAATAGTAGAGCACCACCAACCCTGACCTGATGTTTTCCCCAAAGAGTTATCTCCTCTCATTCTTTCCATACTTCTGTCAGACAGCTTTCTCCCTAATACAAACTAAGAAAGCAGAGCACCTACATTTTAAAGGGCCCCAGACTCCTTCCCTTCCCAGCATGCTTTGCTAGAAGACTGAGAGGGAGGCTCCCCCCTCCTTAACTTGGCATAAGAAAAGCTAGTACTTTTTTGTCACCTTTGAACAAGTTTTTCCACTGCCTTTTTCTGTAGTTCTTATCTGAAGCTATATTATCTTAGTTTTGTACGACTAAGGAAAAACCTTGATTCCTTTTTCCCCCCAGAGGGCTCAAGGAAAATAAACACAGTTTGTTGAAAAGTCTCTCTTTAAACAAAAAACAACAAAAAACCTTGAGGGTCTTTCCTAATTTTTAGTGACCACTTGTTCTGTTACAAGCTACAAGATCATAAAAGCAACTCTATTATTTAGAGTGGTGAAGCCCTGGAATGGGTTACCTAGGGAGGCGGTGGAATCTCCTTCCTTAGAGGTTTTTAAGGCCTGGCATTACAAAGCCCTGTCTGGGATGATTTAGTTGGGAATTGGTCCTGCTTTGAGCAGAGGGTTGGACTAGATGACCTCCTGAGGTCCCTTCCAACCCTGATATTCTATGATTCTATGATTTGTAGCTGATTGCTTTTGCTTCAAGAACTGTTTTTTCTAATCCTTTATTCTCATACATTTGTTCCCTGGTTGCTCCCAAGCACTATAAACTAGTTTGCTTCTGAGGCAAATCTGTTAACATTCTCTTGCTGCTCTCCTTTTGTGCAGGTGCTGGTGAGATTCATGTATTCTGTCAGCAAGGGCTACAGGAAGATTACTTATCACAACTGGCGGCATGGCTTCAATGTGGCACAGACCATGTTCACACTTTTAATGGTATATCTTATGTACGACTACTATCTTTTCCTTCTTAACTGCAAAGCATGGTTTTATTTACAGGGACTCTTACGCAGTGAGTAGAAATCTTATGTGTTTTCTTACAAGTATCTGCCAAAGTCCTTTTTCAAAAAAGTCTTGTTAATAAAAAATACAAAAGTTAATCTAGAGAGTAATTCACACAAGGCAAGTGGGTCTCAGTCCCCCTCTAGTGGCTATTCCACAAAAATTTATGACCCTGATATTACTGCTAGCTGATGAATGTTAGAGCTAAAGGATTACTGTACAGCAGAGCTCTGATACTGTAGCCCCCAAGTTCAAACCCAAGAACAGCTGTTTATAGCAGAACCTTTCCCTTCAAGGAGTTAACATTTTATGAACAATAACAGCCCAACTGGAGCGGTCTTAAATGGAGGAGAAAACAAGTCCACCCACTCTGAGGCCTGGTGCGTGCTTCTAAGATGTAGCAGGATCAACTCACTTTCTGAAGTGCTAGGGGGCTTGTCACGGAGTGTGGGGGAGTCAGGGTCCTGCACCCCCCACCTCCTGCAATTCACCGGGACTCTCAGCCAGCCAGTAAAACAGAAGGTTTATTAGACGACAGGAACACAGTCCCAAGCAGGCTTGTACGTACAACCAGGACCCCTCAGCCAGGTCCCTCCGGGGGGCAAGGATCTTAGACTCCAGATTTGGGGTTCCCTGCCTCTTCCCAGCCAGCCCAAAACTGAAAGCAAAATCCCATCCAGCAGGCTCTCTCCCCCTGTTCCTTTGTCCAGTTTCCTGGGCAAAGGTGTTAACTCGCCCCACCCACTTCCATGCTCAGGTTACAGGCTCAGGTACTGTCCCTTACCTAAAGTCACCCCCTGCTCTCCCCTCCCCCATGCAGACAGTTCCAGTAAAATTAAACGACAGTCCCAGGTCAATGCACCCCACTCCCTACTGCATCACAGAGCTGCAAGAGGAATTAGACATAATGCCTCCCTGAACTCCCCTGGGGCAAGGAGGCTCCATGCCAGGTTCAACACAGACCTGTGCCCAGCTGGTTTCAGACCACCTTTGGGAGGTGCTTGTCCTCTGACTCCATCTCAGGAGGGGATGAGGGAGGATATACGAGTTAAGGTCAGTACAGTACTCAGATGCTACGGTGATAAGTACACTGACACATAAGGATCTCTCATATACATAACTAAGACACACATGCTCTGATCTTGAAATGTGTTTCCCCTTTCCTTTCTGCAATTCTTGTGCTGATTCTAGAGTGTGTCTTGTATGTGGCTTCACAAATTCCATGCTTAGTTCTTTAATTATGTTTAGTGTAAGAGACTCCTACTCACCTAGCAGACTCACTCGGATTTATTTTCTGTCAGAAATACTAACGAAAGCATGTGATTCTCTCCCCCTAGACTGGCAAACTGAAGCGTTACTACACAGACCTTGAAGCCCTTGCTATGGTAACTGCAGCTTTGTGTCATGATATTGATCACAGGGGCACCAACAACCTTTATCAGATGAAGTAGGCACTTTTCTATTGCTTTAAATGATTCCAGTCATTGGGCGCGTGTAGTGGTGGAGTGGGATCTAACCGAATTCACACCACACTCTGTTCCCACTGACACTCTGACAGCTGCGGAAGCTGTAGTTTGATAGGCTATTGTAGCAATCGGTGTTTGGCCAAAGCAGCAGTTCGTTTTTTAAGATGGGACATTAAGCTAGAGAGATATTGGAGGTAGGGGGAAAATGTTATGCATGACCCTCAAAACTTGAGCTTCAAAGGGGGAGCCAGGAGTGACCTGGTCACAACCCCTGCTGGGTTTCTAAGCAGCAAGCTGGGTCAGCGTCTCATGGGTGGTTACTCTTTGCTGTTACATCAGACATTCGGCTCATGGTTATAGTCTAGGGCAGAGGTGGGGAAACTACGGCCCACAAGCCAGATGTGGCCTGTGGGACCATCCTGCCCGGCTCTTGAGCTCCCGGCCGGGGAGGCTAGTCCCTGGCCCCTCCCCTGGTGTCCCCCCTCCCCCACAGCCTCAGCTCGCCATGTCGCCAGTGCTCAGGGCGGCGGGGCTGCGAGCTCCTACCAGACAGTGTGGCTATGAGGTGCTCTAGGCTGCACGGGGGCGTGACTGGCTCCAGCCAGGCGGCGTGGCTGCCAGTTCTGGTGCTCTGAGTGGCATGGTAAGGGGGTGGGGAGCAGAGGGGTCGGATAAAGGGCAGGAGGTCCCGGGGGATGGTCAGGGGGTGAGGGTATGGATAGGGGTCATGGCAGTCAGGACAGGGAGCAGGGGGGAGTTGGATACAGGGTGAGGTCCGGGGGGCAGTTGGGGGGGGTCATGGGAGAGGGCAGTCAGGGGACAAGGAGCAGGGGGGTTGGATGGGTTGGGGCTTCTGAAGGGGGCAGTCAGGGGGCTGGAAGTGGGAGGAGACGGATGGGGGCCAGGCCAGGCTAGGCTGTTTGGGGAGGCACAGCCTTCCCTACCAGGCCCTCCATACAGTTTCAGAACCCCGATGTGACCCTCAGGCCAAAAAGTTTGCCCACCCCTGGTCTAGGGGAAAGCGTACAGCTAACAACAGCACACAACCTCACGACTTCGGGGGCTAGTCATGCCCCTCCTCCACAAGTAATGCACCCACCTGCCATGGTGCTTGCTGGCTTTATTGCTCTAGTGCTACTCCCACTCCCTGTACAGGATTTAGCTGTGTGCAAGGATTTCACTGTCAGGGCTTTGCACTGGGATTTCACAGATGTTCTGTAAAATCTAGGAAACTGTGCAAGGGCTACTGCTTTTCCTGTTGTTTTAAATCAATAAAATACGTTGAATTCCTAAAGTAGAATAAACCTGCTCACACATTACAATAAGGGCCATTTATTAAGGGTTAATAAATGATTCAAAGATATAAGCATGTTAGACTTGAGTAAGTGTTTAGATGGTTTATAAATACTGCAGTGAAAAATGTTACAGCTGGTTAAAAGCCAGAAGAATCGTTTGATCAATTGATAAGCCATTTAAAAATATTATCTATTAAACCTTTATCCACTAGTTAAACCTAGATATAAAGTGTGATAAACTGAAATATTAAAATAAGACACTCTGTAAAACTCCCTTGTTCATTAGTGTTGTACTAACTTTTGAATTTTTAATTTACACAATTAGATCTCAAAATCCGTTAGCAAAACTTCATGGTTCATCAATTTTAGAGAGACACCACTTGGAATTTGGAAAGTTCTTGCTTTCAGAAGAGGTTTGTAATGTACATTATTAATGGAGGAATTTGGTTGATTTGCTGTCAGCTGAATTTTAATTGTTCATCACTCTGCAGTTTCACTTTGCAGGGGTTTGTGCCAACATTTTACTTGGGTTCAGATCTCTGAGGACTTGAATTTATTCCACCAGTTCACTTAAAGTTTTACATATGAACCAACTCCAAAGTCAAAGTGAGATTCGGTTAAAATGGCAGATTTTCTCTTGGGTTAGTGGTGAAAACATGTAGAACTAAAAAGGTCACCTGGTTTCCTTGCAAAATTCTGGTGCACAAACTGTTTTACAGTGCCTACCATAATGGGCTTAAGGTGCTACCACCATGTAAAAGCTAAACAAATCAGCCTGAGATTGCTCTTGAGATTTGTGAGCCTCTTCCCTGAACATAGTCCATGCATGTGATGAAACTGAAACCAGATGCCATGGGGTTCACGCAGCTCTAATCCTGTAAAGGAGAATCTTCAACTCCCATGTTTTATCAGACACTTCCAAATATCTGAAGCCTGTGAGTACTTCCCTTTACTGCAGACATTCCCTCTATCGCGTACTTTCAATCCTCTAGCTAGGGACAGTGAAAGACATACCTCTAGTCTGCCTCTACCTTCTGTAATTTGGCATGTTCATTATATATATCAAAATGCCTTTCACCTACACAGCACTCTCCATCTGAGGCTCTCCCGGAACTTTACTGCCTTGCCTCACCACTGCCTAGTGAGGTAGGCCAGTGTTGTTCCAGTTATACAGATAAGGGGGAAATGGAGGTGCAGAAGTTAAGTGACTTGCCCATGTTTTAACAGGGCATCTGTGACAGAACCAGGGAGAGACCTTGAAGCAAAGCTTACAGGGTTCTTAAGTAAGAGGACTCAGAACCCATAATGCCCATTGATTGTCTTTAATCATCCTTCCCCCACTGTGGGCCAAATCCTGACAAATTCATTCAGTTAAACTTTTACCTCAGGCAAACTCCCATTGAAGACAATGGGAGTCCAGTTATACATTGAGTAACTATTTCAGGGTATTGGGCCCCATCCAATGCCCATTTAAATCATTGGGTGTCTTTGCATGGACCATGGGAATTGGATTGAGCCCTCAGCCTGCATTTTGATTGTAGCTGAAGATGTTACACAATGAATTAATACCCATATTCTGAGATGAGCAATCCACCGGATATCGAGAATCATGTACTAAACTTTGTTTTCCTTTAGTCCCTGAATATCTACCAGAATCTCAACAGGCGACAGTTTGAGCATGTGAATCATTTGATGGAAATTGCTATCATAGCAACTGACTTAGCACTTTACTTCAAGTAAGTGAGTCGTGTATTTCAGCAAACACATTGCAAATAGCTGGTCACATTTGTCTAAAACATCACAACTAATTGTCCAGGCTCGTTGTTGGCAGAACTCCTATTAACAGCGGCTGTGTCTTCAGGAGACCCTGTGTGTGCTGTCAAGTATTACTTAATTTAAAATCATTTTAAAACACTGATTTTGATTTAAATACGTATTTTTTCCTAAATTGATTTTTGTGAGTTTTAAACTGCTAACAGGGTGATTTTGTTTTCCTGGTTTCTTTAGTTAGCTTCCTTATTAACACATTACACTTTAGATTTCACAGTAAGACGTTTCACACTAAAAATACTGATCAGTGCCAAAGAACAGTCCTTGGTCTTGTTAACATCCATTGAGAATAGCATAGCCCCAAACAGAACATAGACAAGCAAATGGCCCATGCTATATTTGCAACTAACCTTCCAATATAATTAATTTCTGCGAGTCATGACCAGGCTATATTCATCCATCAGGGTTTGCAGTATGAAGTCAGAGACCTGGGCTCCTAAGCAGGGCCAGATTTCCTATTTGGCACAGTAGGCACATGCCATGGGGCACTGGTGTTTTAGGGGCACCTTACCTCTCTAAAACTGTGTGCAACATGAAGGTCAGCTGTAGGCGCGGGAGAGGGGTGGGAGGCAGCACTGAAGAGACCATGCCTAGGGATGCGTAAGGTGTAAATCTGGCCCTGCTCCAAAGTCACCTAGTTGTTTTGGAAATCACAGTCCTTCATTGCCTAAATATGGGCTTATCTTTAGGCTCCTGTTTTGAAAATGTCGGACAGCGTATACGAATGTTCACAGTAACTTCAGTGTACTGAAAGCGTAACTTCACTGTTAGCACTGAAGCAGTTTTATTGAGAAGTGAACATTTTATGCCACTAAGAAATATTGTTGGAGCGATGGTGGTGTTTCTGATATTTACATGGCAAGGATCTGTAAACTGGTTAAAACTTAATAAATAAATACATACAATTTTAGCTGCTCATGCTGCAAACACACGGGCAAATGATGAACTTTAGGCAAACGAACAGTCCCAGTGAAGTTAGGTACCTGCCTGAGGATCAGAGTTAGTACTTTGGCTTTTGGCTGCGGTACTATGGCACTATATAATAGTAGCATTTATCATTTAGTTCAGTATAAGTTTTAATCTAAAGTTGCAATAGCACAACTTTTCAAGCTGTATTTACAAAGCCTCAACCTGACTAAAATGGATTTTTGCAACATTTAAATGCTTTACAATTATTTAAAACACTCTGTCCTGTTTAAAAGATTCAAATAACAACACATCGTTGTGGTGGGCACTTGGCTGGGGTAAAGCTCTGGCAGCAATTGTTGGAATGAGTGATTGCTCATGTGCAATGTTTCCATGGGAAATCAAAATGAGATCTGCTAGCTCCATATTTAATGCATTCATTTCCCTATCTCTTTGGGTGTTTTGAAGAAAGAGAACTATGTTTCAGAAGATTGTTGATGAGTCCAAGACGTATGACAACGAAAATGCCTGGACTGAATATTTGTCTCTGGAGACCACAAGAAAAGAGATTGTCATGTGAGTAAATAAAAACCTCTTGATAGGCAAATGGTGCAGTGACAACTACGCCCCCATTCAGTAAGTGTCTACTAAGAACCGACTGCATAGTTTAGCATAGCATGCGATATTTTCCTAAAAGGGATATTAAGACAACATTTTAGTATTTAATGGATCTTGGAGCCAAAAGTATAGTGGCTTTGCATTCTGGGTTATTCTCGAAGGGTAGCCATATAAAAAGATATTAAAACAAAAGCCAAATCTCTTAAACTTTCTCTGTACTAAAGAATTATATGGAAATATAGCAGAATTTTTTTAAGTGTGTGAATAGGATGAAGTCTCATCTAGGTTAGGGTGACCAGATGTCCCAATTTTATAGGGACAGTCTTGACTTTTGGGTCTTTATCTTATATAGACTCCTGTTACCCTCCACCTCGTCCCAATTTTTCATATTTGCTGTCTGGTCACCCTACTCTAAATAAGTGTCAAGTAAACTTTATATTCAAATTCTAATTGCAAGTATCCACATTTCTAATTTAAATTGCTTATTCTGCTTGGATGTATTTATGGCAAGATTATCAGAATCCTATGAGTTTTAGGGAGCAGACATCCAATGACAAAACCTGAAGTTATTGCAAGCCCCACACAGAACCAGAGAGCCTAATGATGAAGAGTTGCAAGAAGTCTGTTTTGGCTTAAACAGTAAGGGAGGCCAAAGCCTCCCTATTGATGAAATCAAGGATAAGAACTTGAAAACAGAGTGCCATCCAGTATGAATCTGAAGCTGGTCTACATCTAAAACTTACTAACAATAGCTGCTCCACTCAGGAGTATGAAAACTTCACACCTCAGAGACGTAGTTAAGCTGACCTAAACCCTGTGGTAGACACTGCTTCTTGCATTGACCTAGCTACCACCTCTCAAGGGGGTGGAATTACTACAGTGATAGAAAAACCCCTTCCATTGCTGTAGCCAGTATTCACACCACAGCAGCCTACAGTGCTTCAGTTGTGCTGCTCTAGCACTTGTAGTGTAGACACACTCCAAGTAAGCTATTCCTGCAAAGTAGCCAGAAAACTCCTCTCAATGAGAAACCTTTTACTCTGCTTCACAGCTCAGATTCAGAATGCACTCACTGAGATTGCATGGACACTCTGGAGACAGTGCAGAGGAAAGCTTCTATCAGAGCCACAGCATAAGTAGGGCCCTACCAAATTCACAGCCATGAAAAACATGTCACGGACTGTGAAATCTGGTCTCCCCTCTGAAATCTGGTCTTTTATGTGCTTTCACCCTGTACTACACATTCACAGGAAGACCACCATTTCTCAAATTGGGGGTTCTGACCCAAAAGGGAGTTGCAGGGGGGTCTCAAGGTTATTTGGGAGGGGGGGTCACAGTATTGCCACCCTTACTTCTGCTCTGCCTTCAGAGCTGGGCGGCTGGAGAGCAGCACCTGTTGGCCAGGTGCCCAGCTCTGAAGGCAGCGCCACCGCCAGCAGCAGCACAAAAGTATAGAGTGGCAATACCATACCATGCCATCCGCCCTTACTTCTGTGCTGCTGCTGGCGGCGGCTCTGCCTTCAGTGCTGGGCTCCCGGCCGGCAGCCATGCTCTCCAGCTGCCCAGCTCTGAAGGCAGTGCCGCCACCAGAGGCAGCACAGTAAGTAAGGGTAGCAGTACCGCAACCCCCTCTACAATAACCTTGTGACACACACACACTCCTTTTTGGGTCAGGACCCCTACAATTACAACACTGTGAAATTTCAGATTTAAATAGCTGAAATAATGAAAATTTACGATTTTTAAAATCCCATAACTGTGAAATTGACCAAAATGGACCCTGAATTTGATAGGGCCCTAAGCATATGACTTAGAAGATTCTCTGTTCTGTAAACAGGTCGTGTTCAGAACATGGCTTTCAACAGACAACCCTCTGGCTTCCTCTTTCCTTCAAACACCCTTTGTACAGACTATTTACATGCCAAGACTTCCTCTGAGGCTTGTGCAGAGGGAACCTTCAGAATCTGGAGTTAAAACTTAGGAGCGACCATCTCAATAGCTGAAAACAAACTACAGTTACAACATCCAAACAGGTCCATCACTGGAATGCGTTGTTGTTTGAGTAGTATTTTTAGGCATAGAGCTTTGGGGTCTGACCGGGACAGCCCACTGGGTATCAGCTCTTCTCACTGGTTAAAGCATTTCTAACAAATTTTAAGCCTTTATTTAATGTCCTTTTTATTATGATTGCAAAAAACAAAACATAAAAATCCACTAACCCCCCCCTTCCCAAAATACCCACACTCATCTTAAATGCAATGTTGGCAACTTTCACATTTGTAGCACAAGTCTTGCAATGTTTGGTGTTTTTCTTGAAGCCCTAGGCCAGGATAGAGTATCAATGGGATCTTGGCTTCAAAGTGCCTAAATTAGTTAGGTGTTGTAATACTGAGTACAGCAACACCTTTAAAAATCTGGGGCCCAGTCCCTAAGGCAGGTGATTAGGGGAGAAACTTAGATTCTTAAAAAAAAGGTTATTTAACCATCATGGCTGGAGGTAAAAGCTTGAAAACATGAAGCAAGTACACCCTGACGGTTCACACTAGAAGCCAAATAAAAAAGACCCCAAATTTAAAAAAAAAACAAAAAACAAAAAACACCAAGATTTTTAAGTTAATATGATTTCTGAACCCTTGGCGTTAACGGTACCAGACAGATAGAATGAAACAATGGCTCAGAGGCCTGAATGCTGAATCTCTCTATAGACATGAGGCCCTCAACATAGGGTGGGGAAGAGGCATTCTCTGTGAAGGAACTGTATTTGTGGCAGAACTGGCCAGTGCAAAGTATGGGTTCCTTATGCTGATTAAAAGTTCTAAACTGCCTGCTAGGAGAATGTGCAGGGATCCTACTTACTAAAGTCCAGGGTCTCCCTGTAGTAGCATTAGATAGGCTTCTTCATTCCACAAAAGGTGCTGGGTTTGGAGCAGAGGAATCCTTTTCTTCCAATCCTTCTTGGATCCCTTGCATAAGTGGTTTTGTTCTAGGAGTGGGGAGCATTAGCACTGACAGAAATGCCACCTGTCATTTAAATGAGGTGTTAACTCTGAAGCATAATGAGCACTTAAAGTCAACGTTGAAAACTGTTTCCTGCTCATCAGTTTAGCAGAAACATCCAGCTAATACAGGCTTTAGTGTTGTGCTTGAGACATACCACCCCTTCCTCCCCAATCTGACCTCCACAGAGCTCTGAAACGCAACTAGTTTCATTACTGTCAGTGCAGCCAATTTAATGAAAGCTCTCCCTTCTCCTCCAGCAGGAACGAAGGTGAACCCTGACCTCAGACAGGAGGAAGAGTGGTTTAGCCACAACAAGGGTGTAATCCTCACTGCCCATAAGCTCTAATCCCAGGCCAGCAAACAACATCCAGCATTGTACTTGGGTAGCACCATGGCTGTGTTAACCTCCCAGTCCCTCCCCCCCACACACACACACACACTGCCATCTCTTACGATTACAAGCCCTGGTCAGGGCTGGCTCCAGGGTTTTTGCCACCCCAAGCAGCGCAAAAAAAAAAAAATAGCCGCCATCGCGATCAGCTGTACCCCCACCACTTCAGAATTTGGTGGCAATTCGGCAGCTAGTCCTTCGCTCTGAGAGAGACTGAAGGACCCCGCCGCTGAATTGCCGCCGAAGATCCGTATGTGCCGCCCCTCACCGCTGGCCACCCCAAGCAGCTGCTTGCTGGGCTGGTGCCTGGAGCCGGCCCTGGCCCTGGTGATGCCAAAAACCAGGCCCTATAACTGCCAACTCAGCCAGGATGTTTGTGGTGTGGGAGTCACAGGGAAAGAGACTTAAATATGGTGCATTTCTGTATTCTCTGGGAGCAGACATGAAACTTAACCATGAGCAACTATGATTAATGCCGCAACACATATCGCTTTGGAACTGTGAGGCACAGAAATAATCAGAACTGCATTCTGGTGCTATCCCTAGACACCTCCTAGAGTGCTGGCTAAAGTAGCTGTTGAGTGCCCTTTTGTGGCTAAGACAGCAGTACTAGGTAGAAACTTATTCCTTGCACATTGTTTTCTATTTTAATATTATTACAGTAGAACCTTAACATGCACCAACAACTGGGATACTATCAATTTAGTAACCTGCACTGGATAAGTGAACAGTTAAAATTTAACATACTCAGTAACTGGTTAAGAGATAGGAAACAAAAGATGGGAATAAATGGAAAGAAGTAAATAGCAGGATCCCCCCAGGATCTGTACTGGGACCAATGGTGTTCAGCATATTCAGAAATGATCCAGAAAAAGGGGTAAACAGTTAGGTGGCAAAGATAGTTAAATCTAAAGCCGACTGCGAAGAGTTACAAAGGGATCTCACAAAACAAAAACAACAGGAGATGAATTCATTGCTGATAAATTCAAAGTATACCATTGTCATGGTATAATTCTCCACTCTGAACCTTAGTGTCCAGAAGATGGGGTACCAGCATGAATTCCTCTAAGCTCAATTACCAGCTTAGAACCTGTAGTGCTGCCACCAACCAGGAATTCCAGTGCCTGGTACACTCTGGTCCCCCGCAAAACCTTGCCTGGGGACCCCCAAGACCCAGTCCCTCTGGATCTTAACACAAGGAAAGTAAACCCTTTCCCTCACCATTGCCTCTCCCAGGCTTCCCCTCCCTGGGTTACCCTGGAAGATCACTGTGATTCAAACTCCTTGAATCTTTAAACAGAGAGGAAAATTCACCTTCCCCCTTCCTTCTCTCTCCCCCTCCCAGACTCTCCCTGAGAGAGAAAGTAATCCTAACACAGAGAGAAAATTAACCTCTCTCTCCCCGTTCCCTCCTTTCTCCCCACCAATTCTCTGGTGGATCCAGACCCAGTCCCCTGGGGTCTCACCAGAATAAAAAAACAATCAGGTTCTTAAACAAGAAAAGCTTTTAATTAAAGAAAGAAAAAACAGTGAAAATTATCTTTGTAAATTTAAGATGGAATATGTTACAGGGTCTTTCAGCTATAGACACTGGGAATACCCTCCCAGCCTAAGTATACAAGTACAAAGTAAAATCCTTTCAGCAAAATACAAGTTTGAACTCCTTCCAGCCAAATACACATTTGCAAATAAAGAAAACAAACATAAGCCTAACGCGCCTTATCACCTAGTACTTACTATTTTGAATCTATAAGAACCTGTATCAGGGAGATTGGAGAGAAACCTGGTTGCATGTCTGGTCACTCTCAGAACCCAGTGAGAACAACAACCAAAAACTAACAGCACACACAAAACTTCCCTCCCTCAAGATTTGAAAGTATCTTGTCCCCTGATTGGTCCTCTGGTCAGGTGACAGCCAGGCTCACTGAACTTGTTAACCCTTTACAGGCAAAAGAGACATGAAGAACTTCTGTTCTATTAACTCTTAACTATCCGTTTATGACAAGCATATTGGAAAACATAATCCGAACTATACATATATAATTATGGGGTCTAAATTAGCCGTTACCACTGAGGAAAGATCTTGGAGTCATCGTGGATAGTTCTCTGAGAAACATCCACTCAGTGTGCAGCAGCAATCAAAAAAATGAACAGAATGTTGGGAATCATTAAGAAAGAGAGAGATAAGAAAACGGTAAATATCATAATGCTCTTATATAAATCCATGGGTCACTCATACCTCAAATACTGCATTCCGTTCTGGTTGCCCCTTCTCAAAAAAGATATTAGAATTGGAAAAAGTACAGAGAAGGGCAACAAAAATGATTAAGGATTTGGAACAGATTCCATATAGTAGGGCCCTACCAAATTCACAGTCCATTTTGGTCAATTCTGCTGTCACAGGATTTTAAAAATTGTAAATTTCATGATTTAAGCTATTTAAATCTGAAATTTCACTGTGTTGTAATTGTTGGAGTCCTGGCCCCAAAAGAAGTTGTGTGGGGCTGAGTCGCAAGGGTACTGTGTGTGTGCGCGCGTGCGCAGTACTGCTACCCTTACTTCTGTGCTGCTGCTGGTAAGGTCTTCAGAGCTGGGCAGCCGGAGAGCGGCGGCTGCTGGATGAGAGCCAAGCTCTGAAGGCAGCGCCGCCATCATCAGCAACACAAAAGTAAGGATGGCCTGGTATGGTATTGACACCCTTACTTCTGAGCTGCTGCAGCGCTGCCTTCAGAGCTGGCACCCAACCAACAGCTGCTGCTCCAGCCGCCCAGCTCTGAAATCAATGTAGAATAAGGGTGGCAATACCATGCCCACTTAAAATAACCTTGGGATGCCCCTGGAACTCCCTTTTGGGTCAGGACCCCCAGTTTGAGAAATGTTGGTTTCCCTGTGAAATCTGTGTAGTACAGTGTAAAAGCACACAAAAAAGATCAGATTGTATGGAGGGGGGACCAGATTTCACAGACTGTGAGGTGTTTAAGGCCATGAATTTGGTAGAGCCCTACATATGAAAGACTAAAAAGACTGAGACTATCCAGCTTGGAAAAGAGATGACTAAGGGGAGCATGACAGAGGTCTATAAAATTGTGACTGATGTGGAGAAAATATTATTTACCCCTTCACATAACACAAGAACCGGGGGTCACTAATGAAATCAATAGGCAGCAGGTTTTAAAAAAAGAAGTACTTCTTCACACACACACACAACTCATTGCCAGGGGATGCTCTGGAGGCCAAAATTATACATAGTGGATTAAAAAGAGAATTAGATAAATTCATGGAGGGCAGGTCCATCAATGGCTATTAGCCAAGATGGTCAGGGATGTAACCCCATCCTCTGGGTCTCCCTAAGCCTCTGACTGTCAGAAGCTGGGAGTGGGTCACTCAATAATGCCCTGTTCTGTTCATTCCCTCTGAAGCATTGACCACTGTCAGCAGACAGGACCACTGGTTTGACCCAGTATAACCATTCTTATGTTCATTAAATTCTGACAAGTGTCTAGTTCTAATAATTGATACTGGATAGTGGTCTAGCATATGTTCTGTAGTATTTAGAATAATTAAACACAGACATAAAACCTCACTGCAGGTTCTGCTACTAAATCTTTGCTAAGAAGTTACATGAGGTTTTTGAGAATTAGCACAGCAGTAAGACCTAAAAAGCAAACCCATCTGATCAAAGAAAAGTACAGTAATCACAAAACTGTTTTGGTGGCAGGCAAGAAACAGATACACTAGGTTTAACTCAAGGTACTACTGCATACTGTCTGACCCTGGTTTACAAAATGGTTCTCCTCAATCTTTAAAGCTTGGCAGGGGAGAGGAGAGAAGTAGCAAAGTGTAGTACTGTTAAATTACAGTATAGAGCCTGGATCCAGTGGGAACAGGACTGAGTGCTTCAGAATAGAAACTAAATCCGGTTCTTGTTCTGTTCTCCAGGGCCATGATGATGACTGCCTGTGACTTATCTGCGATCGCTAAACCCTGGGAAGTGCAGAGTAAGGTCAGACGCCTGATACACAATGTACTCCAATATACTGAAACACACTCTATTGTCTGAAACCTGCATGAAGGAGGCTTCTCCTTACTTATCCTGGCCAAGTTTCCAGTAATGCTGGTAGAAATGATATTTTTAGATTGATGAGCCAAGACCTTTTAGCTTGATGTTATGTTATTAGCAATCATGTAAGAGCTGCAGCGTCAGGGCTTACCAACACCACCTCTTCCCTCCCAGTGTTTCCATAGAAGGTTTTTATGGAGTTGTATAAAGCTTAAGACATTTATACACAGCTGGATAGTTGTTAACATTGGACTGTCACAGAAACAGTTACTGTGCTGAATGTAAAAGAAGGTAAATAAATGTAAAGCAAACATATCTAGAGACCGCACTCAGTGCTATGAACCACTAGGACATGGTTAGTAGCACACAGAGAGGCTGCAGGGAAAACAGTGCTGGCAACTCTGACTTTATTGCCAGTCTCATAACATTCAGGGTTTTTCTTAAAGCCCTCGCTCCTGGAATCATGTGGCTGAGAATCTCAAGTAACTTTCACTTTAAAAAGCATTTAGTCCTCATTCTTACAGAAAGTTTAAGAACAAAAAACAACTGCACAAAACCATAAGACAAACTCCAACATTCATATTTTAAAACCCCACTTTTTAGGGGTTGGGGAGGAAGAGTCAGGAAAGCTTCAGATTGGTAATACTGGGAAAGGACAATTGTGTCCTGGGGAACGTGGCAAAGAATCCTCTAATGCTGTGACGGTCCCCACCCTAAGCCTCATTGTGAAGTCCTGCTAAGGGGCAGCGGGGGAGCTGTTCATTGCCTGACCTGAAGGCGCAGTAGACCGAAGAGCCTGCTGCCAGAGTCACGGAATTTGATTCTGCACTTCATAGCTCTAGGGTGATTCCACTGATCTCAACGGCGCGATCCTGCTGTGAATTTGTTAACTACACAGCAAGCAAGGCTGCGAATCTACAGCACTACCACTACCGCATGCAACAACATCCTACCTGGAACATTGCTACAGAGCAATAGCAGCGTCCACATGGGACATTACTGTGTGGCAAGTTGGCATGCTGTAGAGTCACACCCTGGTTTGCCATTCAGTAACTCGTCGTGTAGACAAACTGAGTAGAGAATCAGATGCACCGTGCTAAGAGGATCACTTGGCTGTAGTCTGGGATTTGACAGACAAGATTGCTGGGTAAGGGAGCAGGGACTGGAATTCTCCTGTTAATGGAGACAAACTGTTTCAGATTAAAATCCCCAAACTGACTGTAGTTCTTATTCCAATGTAGGTAGCTCTCCTAGTAGCAGCTGAATTCTGGGAACAGGGAGACTTGGAAATAAGTGTACTTCAGCAGCAGCCTATCGTAAGTAGCCTATGAGCTCAGATTCATTCATTTCCTTCTAGCAAACCTCTTCGCTGACAGCAAAACATGAACAGGGCTGGATGCTTTGACAACATGGGAGCCCCTGCCGAGGGTGGGGTGGGAGAGAACTCCTGTAATAGACATGAAAGCTGAAAGCAGTGATAATACATGTCACAGGTTCCAAAAACCTAGCTCTGCTAATGAATTTAAGTGAAATGTTTGTTTAGTTAATTTAAGGAACCTTAGAATCCCCTTAGCATTTATTAAGAATACAAAGATCCATCAATCTGGTACTATGGTGAGGAGCATAATGGAAAACAGTATCTAGGGACAGAAGTAGAGAAGAGAGACTGTAGCTTGCTAAAGGAAAATGATGAAAATACCATTGTCTGTGTGGGAGAAGGAAGAGGTCTGAATAGGAAAGCTCTTGAGAATGATACAGCAGAAGTGTTAGGCTGAGTTGCGACACTCCTCAAGGCGGAGTAGTTCTAAAGGGAAAACAGCCAGATGTGGCATTGAAGTGTTCTCCAAAGAAATTCTGTTCTCTTCCAGCCCATGATGGACAGGAAGAAAGCTGCTGAGCTTCCAAAGCTTCAGGTCGGTTTCATTGACTTTGTGTGCACGTTTGTTTATAAGGTAAGCGACTTGCACAGCAAAGAATGAATGTTTGCTGATGCAGCAACAATGACAGTTTTTAAAAACCACTTACTCTAGCAAAAATTATATAAGCAAATTTCTCTCTGATCAGTGAGACTTGACCAATACCTAGAATGTTAATCAACAAGACACACGCTCGTCTTTCCCCTGACCAAAGACACTGCATGCAATAACTTTGGACATGGGGATAAGCCTACGCTGTAAGCAGGAAAACTCCCACCATTACAGTGCCAACATGCACTAGGTGTAACTGGTCCAGGATCGTTATATACATTATTTAATACACTTTAAGTTTTGCTACATGGGATCACATCATCTGCCCAGCGGAGCAGCTGTGCACCACACAGCAGTGCAGGGCGGCCTTGAACCTAGAGCTACAGGTGTGCTGTAAGCGGTGATCCTTGGGCAGTTAGTGTAACACAGAGCAGCCTCACAGTGCCTGACAGCCCCAGGACTGGTCAATTGTACAGAGCCATCTTTGAACCTCTAGGCATGGGCTGCACAGGAGATAAAAGCCAAGATTCCACAGCAAACTCCATATAGGGCTGTGGAGTAACGGGTGAGACAATACACAATTCCACTCCTGCTGGAATGGAAGGGCACAGAGTGGGCTCAGGGTATCTCTTGAGTGGCCCACAGGATCTGGTCCATGAGGTAACTATAGCTGAACTGCTCGGTAATGGTGACCCTACTGTAATTAAATGTAGCACCCTCATAGGTGGATAATAGCAGATAACCCACTGCAGTAACATTTAACTATAAAAACGGGAACTGCGCAAAAGTGAGGGCGCTTGTTAAATGGAAATTAAAAGGAGCTGCCAGAAGGTTAAATGCCTGCAAGCAGCATGGAAACTACTTAAAATACCATCTCAGACTAAACATATGCCCCAAATCATAAAAGACAATAAGAGGAACAAAAGAACGCCACCACAGCTAAACAGCACAGTAATAGAGGCCATTCGAGGCAAAAAGGCATCCTTTAAAATTTGGAAGTGAATTCCTAGGGAGGGTAACCGGAAGGCGCACAAACTCTGGCAAGTTAAGGGTAATAAGGCAGGCCATAAAAGAACTTGCTAAAGATGCAAGAACTAAGAGAAAGAATTCTTTTAAGTACATCAGCAGCAAGAAGCTTGCCCAATAGGCAGTGGAGACCCTAGATGACAAAGGCGCTAAAGGAGCACTCAAGACAGACAAGGCCATTGCAGAGAAGCTAAATGAATTCTTTGCACTGGCCCTTACTGCAAAAGTAGTGGAAAGAGTCAACAGCTTTTGTAAAAGGGAAGTTATGTCTCACCAATCTATCAGAATTCTCTGAGGGTGTCAATAAGCATGTGGACAAAGGTAAAAGATAGGAAACAAAGGGTAGGAATAAATGGTCAGTTTTCAAAAAGGAGAGGGGTAAATAGCAGGGTTCCCTAAGGATCTATGGTGTTCAGTATATTCATTAATGATCTGGAAAAGAGGGTAACCAGTGGCAGTGGCAACGTTTCCTGACAATGCAAAATTATGCAAGGTAGTTAAGTCCAAAGATGACTGCGAGGAGTTAGAAGGGGATCTTGGGTGACTGGGCAACAAAATGGCAGATTAAATAAAGATTGGTAAGTGCAAAGCAACGCACATTGGAAAAAATAATTGCAATTACACATACAAAATTAGCTGCTGCCACTCAAGAAAGAGACTTTAGAAACATTGTGGCTAGTTCTCTGAGAACTTCCATCCAATGCACAGCTGTGGTAAAAAAGGCTAACAGTATGTTAGGAACTATTAGGAAAGGGACAGAAAATATCATAATGCCACTGTATAAACCCACACCTTGAATACTGTGTCTCATTCTGGTCACCTCATCTCTAAAGATATAATGGAACTAGAAAAGCTTCAGAGGGCAAAAAACACAATCAAGGGTATGGAACGGCTTCCATACGAGGAGAGACTACAAAGATTAAGGCTGTTCAGCTTAGAAAACAGACAACGAAGGGGGGATATGATAGAGGTCTTTATAATCATGAATAGTGTGGAAAAAATGAAGCATTATTTACCCTTTCCCACAGTACAAAAACCAGGAGTCACCTGGTGAAATTAGTAGGCAGCAGATTTAATATAAACAAGATGAAGTACTTTTTAACCCAATGAACAGTTAACCTGTGGAACTCATTACCATTTGACTGCTAAAAGTATAACTGGGTTCAAGAAAATAACTGGATAAATTAATGGAGGATAGGTCCATTAGTGGCTATTAGCCAAGATGGTCAGGGATGTAACCCCATGATCCGGGTGTCCCTAGCCTCTGACTGCCAGAAACCAGGAGGGTAAAATTGTCCTGTTCTGTTCTGAAGCTCTGGGACTGGCCACTGTCGGCAGACAGGATACTGGGCTAAATAGACCTTTGGTCTGACCTAATATGGCTGTTCTTATACAAATCTTCTAAAGCTCTGGGATGAAAACCAGGGAGGACAACTCTGCTCCTCTGGCACAATGGAACTTTCCATCCTGAGGCAATGGGACAGAGGAAGAGGGAAGGACTGCAATGATGAAGAAGGCTACCCCTCAGTCCTGACTGCATGTACCTCCTAGCAGGCCTGTCAGGACTCGCCTGCCCCAGTGATTCCTCAGCTAGGTTTAGGGTGGGTGTAACTCAATCTAGGAGGATCTCCTGAAACAAGCTGCTTCCCTCTCCCTGCTGATAGGCTCTGAACCCAGGTGTAAACACATCCTCTAATTAGCTTACTCTCCAGGCCAGGCCAGACCTGTAGCTGGCACCCTGCTTCAGGAAATTAACCCCGTCCCAGCCTGAACTAGCACCCGGTGGCACAGATATTTTGGATGAGCAACCTTGGCTAAGTCACTGTTGTACTGTTTGTTGGGTGTGCTTGGGGCAGGAATTTTCACGTTTCCATGAGGAAATTCAGCCGATGTATGAGAGATTGCTGAACAACAGAAAGGAATGGAAGGCTCTTGCTGATGAGTATGATGCAAAAATGAAAGTGCTGGAAGAAGAGAAGAAAAAAGAGGAAAAAATGGCTGCAAAGCAAGGTCAGAAATACTTAAAATGTTAATACCTCAGAATTTACTCCTATGGCTAACTCCCCTACCCCACCAACCCCCTGCATAAATTAAATTATCCAAACTCTCAGCTCTTCCCATACTTGTGAATTTGGTCCAGTAGTTAAAGCAAATGGTTGGATACAGGAGAAATCCTCAATCTGAGTTGGGCCTATGACTCACTCTGTCAAGGGCCAAGGTCATAATAGTGAATGGCTTCAAAACCTACAATTCACATCTCAGACGGTTCCATGCCTCCAGAAAGGCCATCTGCATGAACTCCTCTGTGGAGGAGATCTCCTGTGGTAATGGGTTGGTTAACACCTGTAAGACCAGATCAACACACAGTGTAGCCAATCGTACTGAACACTGCTAATCCTTGTCTGCACTTGCAGCTCAGCTACATCTGTTGGCCACACCGAGTCAGCTTTGTAGTGTAGTCAGTCTATGGGGGGGAGGACACGTGCTTGAGAATACAGAGGCTGTGGCTAACATGCTGCCTAATGGGCCAAGGAAAAAACAATGAACTCACTAGAAATAAGATGAAGCACTGCAGTTACTCCCAAGTGTACCTTTCTAGCCAAACTTTTGCTGATAAGACTCGTTATTACAGCTTCCAACGAAGGTTGTGGAGTCCCCATCATTGGCAGCTATCAAAAACAAGTTGGACAAAGTCCACCTACCAGAGATGGTCTAGGTTTACTTGGTCCTTCCAGAGCATGGGGGGGATGGACTTGATAACTTCTCGAGGTCCCTTCCGGCCCTCCATTACTAGGATTCTATGCATGCTGATTGTTTGGTTTTAATGTTTTTTCCCTGGGCCTCGCCCAATTCTCATTTGAGTCAGTGGGAACTGGACTGAGGCCTTCATTCTTAATACAATTTTGTGGTTAAGACAAGACCATTCATATCTGAGATTGTCTCCACCTCAGACAAGGTACTGACCTCTTGAGAAAGGCAGTCAGTGAGATCATTATCCTGAAGCATTTTGGAGCAAGAACTGCTTTGCGTAGAAAACAGCTCTGAGCTCATTGGTGGCACGTCAGAATATCTAGGAATTTATACCAGCTTCCTCACTGAGAGCCTTCCAAGGGTTAAAATGTCTCAGTTAAAGACTAAAGGATTTCAAATTGTGGTGAGTTTAGAGCAGCTGCGAATGTATCCCTAATTACTTGTTTCCTCTCTTACAGCTGCTATGATGGCAACTTGCAATGGAAGAACTCCCCCATCTAGAACCTGTTGTATCATTTAAACCTACTTCTGCTGGCGTATGAACTATGCACCCTGGGAAAGGTCTTGTAAGAGAAAAAAGTTCCAGTGTTCAAATATAAATTCTCGATTTAACCCTTTAATTACCTAAACTGGGCTCATCATCTAGCCATGGAAGGGCCTAGTTTTGTTTACATGACTCATGTGAGCACCCTTACTGAGGACAGTGACCCAAATTCTGCCCTCTTTCTCACTCCATATAATGCCACTGAAGTCACTGGGTTGTACCATTTAAGATAGGGCAAAATTTGGTCCCATGAATCTACTTGCATGACTAATGGCTGTAGCATATGTCCTGAAGTCTGAATTCCCCCTTCCCTACTCCAAACCCTCATGCATATTTACAGGGCCAGATGGATGGTGAATGGACTTTGTGCCCAATTCAGCTGTGATTTACCTAGTGTGCAGCCAGAGGTTACATGGTGGGTAAATTGAGGTAGAATTAACTCCTTGAATATATCTTGCAGGACCACATGAACAAGCCAGCAAGATGTAAAAAGGTCAGATCCATTCATCTCAAAGGGAGAAAGATCCCCTTTATCCAAATATTTATGCTGAGATTCTGCTCTCAGTTACGCCGGTACAGCTGTGGAGTTATTCCACAGAAGTCAGACCGATGCCCCTAGTGCGGAGTTCAGAATATGGGCATTCATCTAGAACACTGAATCAGAGCACAAGAGTGTGTTAAGAATAGAACTGTTAAATCATCTGTCCTTCTCACACATCCGAAAACTTTATCTTTTGAAGGAATTGAGCCAAAGCCAGATCTGGTCTAAACAATTGCAACTCCACTGAAGCTAAAGAAACACCCATGAGAACAAGAATAGTTCCGTAGCAGGGTCCGAACAGTATGCAGTCAATGCTACATGGGGCCACACACTGCATGATGAGGATAAAACAAAATATTGAAAAACTGCTCATTCCCTGAGCATGATCAGTTTTGTGCACAGAATGAGGCAGGGATCCTGGGGAAAACATAGCATGTGATCATGTAATTAGAGTGTGGGTCAATGCATAGGCACAAGGGCGCTAAATTAAAGTTGCAAAAGCAGCCTTAATTCTGGTATTCCTTGAGTGTTTGACTTTACAACATTCATATTATTTTAATATAATTTGTTCGTAATGTAACTTGCGTGACCAAAAAGTAGGCCTATTTTGATCAAAATTATGGAAAACAAGAATATGATCAAGCTTGGGGTAGGTGCTACAACTGGTTTTGGAATATCCCCCATTGTTGTTTGCAGGGTTGATCCCAGGATATTAGAGACACAAGGTAGGTGAGATAATATCTAGAATATATTACCTTACCCACCTTGTTTCTTTGGGACACCCCTGCATTTCCTAACACCTCTGAAATGCTGAGAGCTGAATTAGAGAAACAAATTCCAACATGTGGCTTCAGGTTGGTCTGTGCAGCCACACTTACAAGAACCCGGCAAAGGAAATGAAAGGGGAAGGATGTAAGGAGATATCCTGCTCTCCTCTTATTCAAGGTCACTCACCCCTACCCCCTTTTGCACAAGTCACTGTTTTATGAGAGATTTACTACAGTTAAGACATATTCTGTTAGCTTTTGTAAAAACAAACAAACATAGCACCTTGATACTCTTGTCACCTCCTGTGCTTTTACACTTGTGACTGACTCACATCTATAGCTATTCCTAACTGAAGAGAGAGGAGAATTGGGTCTACAACGATCTCTGATTCTCACTGAATGTCAGTAATGCCTGATTCACAACAGTGAGGGAGGAGACACTGTTCTCAATTTTTTTTTTTTTTTTTTTTTAAAACACACATGCTCTGTATATTTATTCCTTTATTTTCACCTTCCCATTTTTATTTAGTGGTAACCCTTTCCCCCCCCTGGAATTAGTGTTTCCAATTTCTCTCATTTCCCCCCATAAATCCTCCCCCAGTCTGTCACTACCTTTCTGCTGCATCCCAATGCATACTCAGAGGTATTGGCCTCCACTACAGCAAAGAATGGGATACAGAAATCCCTCTTTCCCTAGTTCAGTGGTCCCCCAACTTTTCCCATCACATGCCCCCAGGAACCAAGGCCAGGAGCAGGGCTGTGGCTCCTGGATGAGTGAGTAGGTGGATGGACAGGGGTAAGAGGGCAGAGGCTAGGGCCAGAGCTGCTACGGGGTGGGGCCATGGCCAGAGCAGGGGGTGGGGTGGGAGCCCCACCCAGCCCCCAAAAAACATTCCTTGGCATGCCCCCCAGTTTGGGGAACACTGCCCTAGCATTATGTAAGAGAGGGAACACATCCTGCCCCTAAAGGGAAAGGCAGAGAGCTAAGTCCTGAGACAAGGTGGTCTGAGCACAGCTCTAACATACAAGTGTTGGGTTTACAGGAGCTCATACTGTACTATTATTTCTGTGTTAGTTTGCTATTAATTTGTGTTCAACAAGCATAGGATTATTCAGGCAGCACTGTGGCCTAAATATGTTCAATGTATGTTTATTGAAAGCAAGGGAATTCAGCTACATTTACAGTGGTTATCTAAAGAATATAATGCCTCTCTGCAGTGAGTTAACAGCAAAAGTAAAATTTTGCTCAGTTGCGTTATTCTCAGCACATTAGCCACACCTTGCAGTGAAGAAAGCAGGAATCAGCAAGAATAAGAGGGTGATTACTGATGCATATGCATTAATGAATCTGCTAGATAGCTAACGTGCGGAAGACAATATTTAGTCTGATATTTCCCAGTTATGTTCAAATTTCCCTGTGGCTGTTCTTACAGTTATACTAGAGTGCTGGCCATCCAAAACGGATACTTTAAACTGCACTCCAGCATTCACAGCAGCACTGGAATTATGTCTTTCAAAGAGTAAATTAGCATTCAATGTCGATATGAAGTGTAAATGGCAAGTACTTTCAGCTGTTTCCCTGGCCCCCACCACCCTCTCAATTTTTTACTGGGTGAACTTTTGACATGAGAAGTGTTTAACATCAGATGTTCACTTTAAGAGATTTGGCTATCACTGTAATTACCTAAGTTAGTTCAAATCCTGATATGGTTGTACAAAAAAAGGTGATCTTGAAAATATTAAAACATTTTATACACTAGGCTAAACATTTAATCCATTGGGTGTTTACAGGTGTTAAATTAGGTCCACCATTAGGAAAAAATTAAGAATAAAAAGAAACTGAATACAAGACCTCAAGTTGATACTGCTGAGTCCGTAACAGTTACGGATGCAAAGTTTCCTAAGTTAGACTGTAAGGTATGCCCATTACAATGTTAAGTATCAGAGGGGTAGCCATGGTAGTCTGGATCTGTAAAAGCAACAGAGAGTCCTGTGGCACCTTACAGACTAACAGAAGTATTGGAGCATGAGCTTTCATGGGTGACTACCCACTTTGTCAGACGCATTCACCCACGAAAGCTCATTCTCCAATACATCTGTTAGTCTCTAAGGTGCCACACGACTCTTTGTTGCCCATTACAGTGTTTTCTCTCTTGATTTACTCGTTAGAAAAAAACCTCAAATTTTCAAGACAGTTTTAGAAAAACCCATCACTCAGTAACAATGAGAACTGTGTCTTCCCAACAGGCAGTCCAATCTGATTGACACGGGAAAAGCAGTTCTGAATTTGAATACATGGTTAAATACAGGAGTTGTAGGCTTATACTGTAGCAATGATTTTAACCGTGGTTAAACTGGCTTTTACCCATCAAGTCAGAGCCACAATTAATGACTTTGCATTTTTAGACACGTTGGGATCACTTTAGCATGAGGGATATTATTGATTCGTTACCAGATACATAAGGGAATACCTGCTTCTTCCTTCATTACATCAATGCCTCTTACTTGTACTTTGTATACAGTATATGCAAAAAAATCAATGAATAAATACTGTTCACAAGTATTTATTGATGGAAACAGTAAATATAGTGCTTAAATGAACTTAACATAGCTAATTCAAGGATTCAGATTTTGCTGAAGATGAAAATGACGTCCAATGCAATTTGTTCATTTCAGTATAGACTCTTCACTGGCTGAAAGGAAATAAGGAGAGTCAGGTTAGCTCACTGCTCTACAATGCAAACACATCACAAATATATCAAAGCCTCTGTGAAGAAAAAGATGACCTCAAAAAAATCTTCGAAAAGTGCCAGTTCTCCATAAGCAGCTTTTAGCAAATGATTCTGCATTTTCCCCGAGTTCATTCTACAGCTGTTTGGTTTAAAGTTTCAGTGTTAAAGTGATTCAGTATTTCAGAGTTTCAAATACAGACATTCCCAAACTGTAGTCTGCATAGCAAACTAGGCCACATGCTGCTGACTCTCTTCACTTCTAGTAGCTAACCTGCATTCAGTGAAGCTAATAATGTATGGAAAAGTATTTAATGCAAGTAACTGTTCTACTTATCACAGGGATGTTAGGTAATTGTTAATGGGAAGCAAGCTGTTTACCTATCTTCCCATTCTCAATTACGTAATCCATGATATACTTTATGAAAATGAAGGACCCTACCCTAAGAAAACAGTCTGGTAACCTCTGTACGAATAAAATGTGCAAGGTTTCAAGATTCATGTTCAGTCTCTCTGAAGGCATTGCTGCTCCCAGGAACACACTTTAACCAAATTTAAACTGTGTACCTAAAATTCCATACAAGTCCCATTAATTTAATTTTTAAGTAGGCTGTTCCACAGCCAAAGGCCAACCAACAGCATCTGCAGGTGTTAAAAATAATCGTATGTAACCATTCCATTACTTTCTCTACATCCAGAACCTGAGAAGTAATTTGTGTTATTGCACTAATAAGTCAAAACTGACCTAGCAGCTTCTCCGTAATATTTAGCAGCCATTCTGAGCTGGCATAATATAGATGAAAGAAGACAGTTAAGTCTTGTGGGCAAAACTTCAGCTGATACTTAATATCTGGGGCTTATTAGGACAGACATATATGAAGTGAAAACAGACACAGAATGAGAAAGATCTTGCCATCATCTAGTTCAGCCTGTCCTCTAAAAAAATCTTCCCAAAGAGACTCTTCTTCCAATGAAAAGACTCAAGTTTGAATATTTTATTCTCCTTACTTTAATTACATAGGATTTATAAAACTATTTGCCTGTAATATACAGACTTACTACTGAGTACTTGAAAATAACTAGTTTGTCACCATTTCTGCAGTTTAGGACTGTACTGTGTTCATATTGTGTTTCAGCTTGGACAACTATATTAAAATAGTTTTTTTATATAGTTTTATTTTCTGATAATCATGCACTAACACAATGATCTCTGCGTTTCCCATCATGCTGGTAGTAGTTTTAAAGACATTTCAATGAAAAGCCATACATGAAAACATTTTCATCCATGTTCATGTAAGCCACTTGACAGTGTCGCTTTATTTTTTTTAAAAAGCATTTACCTTCAAACAGTGTTTTTCTATGTACTTTTAGGGCACAGAATGGGTACGCTAATATTAAAAAATATATATATACCTTCTGCCAGTTCTTTCGCAATTCGTTCCAATTCTTCACGCTTCTTTTTCTCTTCACTTTCTATTCTTCTTTCCTCTTCAGCAACAGGCTTTAAGTAGTCTGTCATTGAACAAAAATGTTATGTATCCATAACCTTTTATCCAAGGCACTCTACACAAGACTTTTAGAAACTACCTGCTCAACGGGAAGAAAAAAAAATCTCACTTGGCCAGCAGGACTTGGAAAATTTGCCTACAACTGACTCCAGCTTTAAGTTAATCATCACTAAATACTTTAGAATTTTGCATCTTCAAGTCAGTGAAGAAGAAATGTATTTCATCGTCCACAAGTTCAAACTCTTTTTGCAAGCTAATTAACAAGAGCTTAAGAAGTATTTCAGTTCTACCCAAGGCATTTAGTGCAGACTCATCATCCTAAGACTGAAGGACTTTGACCTTGTATACTTTTTTGCACGTGTAAACGCAACAGTGCAAAAATCTTGTGCAGACATACTATACTGGTGTAAAACTGCAATAACTCTTTACACCAGTGCAGCATACGTACACTAGGGGTTTAAACTAGATCAGCTATACTGGTGCAACAAACCTCAACATCTAGGGTGATGGTTTTCAAACTTCACTGCACTGCAACCCCCTTCTGACAACAAAAATTACTATACAACCCCACGAGGGGAACCAAAGCCTGAGCCCACCCGAGTCCCACCATCCCAGGCAGGGGGTGGTGGGTGTGAGGTGCCCAAAGACTTCAGTCCCAGGTGAGGGGTCCGTAACCTGAGCCCTGCTGCTTAGGCTGAAGCCCTCAGACTTGGGCTTCGGCCTAAGGAACCAACAAGTCTAATTCCAGCCCTGGCAACCCCATTAAAAAGGGTTTGAAAGAACAGTTTGAGAACTGCTGACTTAGGGCGCACAAAGCCTCAACACTGCTGTTGAGGGTGTGTGTGTGTGTAGAAACAGTGACTTAACCAAGATAAAAAACTGATTTAGTCAAAGTAGTTCAATCCCCTACTGCAGAGTTTTGCACAGGTTACTCAAATGCCAATCTCTAATTGGCCAGTGCTAATAGCCTCCCTCACAGTTAGGTTTTCAAACAAGCATCTCTGTGCTATTCTCCAATGCTACCCTTGGGAGAAGCTTCAAGAAAAAAAAATCTTCAAAGCTACCTCATATTCCTCCTTCAGGATCTTCTTTACCATGTCTACAAGAAGCTTGCTATGCTCAAACCAATGCCCATCAAGCTGGCCAATACTGTCTCATTGTTTCCTCCTACTCCCTTGCCTGTGTGTATATTCATCTGCTGTCAAATGTTTTATACTTAAATCGTAAGCTTCCAGGGGCAGGAACCACCTTTTATTCTGGGTTTGTCTAGCTTCAACTTCCAGTCATTGGATCTTGTCACTAAGTGCTATGATAATACAAAGATGTTTTACCAAAACAAGCTATACCAATACACACACTTTCATACCAGGGTACCAGTGCCGATCCCAGGAGACTGTACAGATTTCACAGCATTAGTTTTGTTTTTTCTTAAACCCATTTAGTTAAATCAATGGGTAGAGAAACCCTTATTCTTGCTTTTAAGAAAAGCAGACTGATATGAGCTTCAAATACTTGAAATACTGCCTGACCTTCAGACAGGTCATTCCTCAGCAGTACACATCACAAACTCAGATCAGCATAGAGTTCCATGACAGTGCATACCTTAGATGTCTGTGTTCAGATAATGCAAATCTTAGACCCTAAATTTAATACTAACAAGAACTTTGTGTATGTCAGACAACATGCTCACCAATTTTAAGGTGTCACACAAAATATACAATTGAAAGCTTAATATTTTGTATATCCTCATCTATGATCACTTTACTATTCAAGACATCAAACTAAGTAGACAAATTGTCAATATTTAATTATACCTAATCCTTTTTCTATTGACTGGATTTAGCAAACATGAACCCAGATACACCAGCATCAATAAAGACAAACTTCTGACTGATAACTTACGTCATTTCAAAGTTTATATTGTAACAAAAATAATGGCAAACTGTTCTTACATTCAGGCTGAAAAGAAAAGGTGGATGGAGTAATCTCTATATTGGACCGACTTCAGGTCACTGAAAAAGAGTGCTGTGTAGCTTAAAAGCTTGTCTATTTCACCAACAGAAGTTTGTCCAATAAAATATATTATCTCACCCATCTTGTCTCTCTCAACTGGGACCAACACAATTACAACACTGCAAAGAAATGAAAACACTTACAACTTACTGTGCTAATTACAGTAGGAACTGATCAGTCAAAGCAGATAGTCACAGAGTTTAAGGCCAGAAGGGACTACCACATCATTTATCCTGGCCTCCTATATATCACAGACCACCAGAATGTAGCAGGGTCCTAAATATTAGCAGTCAGTGAGCATGGGAGGCAAGTTTGTAGAAATTCTGGTGGTGCCCAGAACCCACCCCCCCAACTCCGCCTCCTCAAACTCCGCCTTCACCTGCCTAAGGCTCTGGGCAGGGTTTCAGGGGGGAGGCCTGGCAGGTCCTGGGCTGGGGATTAGGGTGCAGGAGGGTTGCAGGCTTTGGGAAGGAGTTTGGGTACAGGCTTCAGGCTGGGGCGGGTGTGCAGGAGGGGGTGAGGGCTGCAGGCTTTGGGATGGAGTTTGGGTGCAGGCTCTGGGCTGGTGGTGGGGGTGTAGGAAGGGATGAGGGGTGCAGGCTCTGGGCTGGTGGTGGGGGTGTAGGAAAGGAGAGGTGATGCACCCTGGGGCAGAGGATCAGGCTGCAGGGGAATGAGGGTTGGGGCTGAGGATAAGGGGTTCATGATGCAGGGGGGCTCAGAGCTGGGGCAGAGGCTCAGGGTGCGAGTGGATGAGGGCTCTGTCTGGGGCTGAGGATTAGGGTGCGGGGGGATGAGGGCTCTGGCTGGGGATGAGGATCAGGGGGATGAGGAGTGGGGCTGAGGATGAGGGTTTGGGGCATTGGAGAGGCTCAGGGCTAGGGCAGGGTAAGGGCAGCCTGCCTTGCCATTAGTGGATGGCAGGTACTAGGACCCTGGGGCAGCAGACAGCGGTTCTGCCAGGAGCCTATCTCTGGCAGCAGGAGCAGGCAGGGACATGGGGGAGTATGGACGCAGGGGAGGGGTGGAAGGCAGAGGCTGAGACCAGCTCCAGGCAGGGATGGGGCGGTGGGGGGAGATCCGCAGGGGCCAGGGCCCGATCCAGGCTGGGCCAGGGGAGAGACCCAGCTCCAAATATTCCTGGAGCCTGGGCATCTCGAGCCCATATAACCCAACACCTATGCCAGTGAGTTAAATTTAATAGCGGCAAAGAGCCATGTAGCACCTTATAGACTAACAAACATATTGGAGCACGAGGTTTCGTGGGTGAATACCCACTTCGTCGGATACATCACATCTCTTCGCTGCTTTTACAGACCCTGACTAACCTGACTACCCCGCTGATACTGAAACTCAGTAGTTTCTCCTGCAGCCAGAAAGGCAGTTTCGGCACTTACCATACCGCTTCTTCCCGTAGAGCATCCCCAGCAGCAGCGCTGAGTACCGGGTGAGCTGCCGAAGGAAGGACAGGCTTTATTTCGCAGACAGAGCGGGAGGCTGGTTTCCAGGCTGCAGGGCAGCGGAACAAGCTGGATGGAGCTGGGCCGTGGGTAACCCCCGAGGCTGGGATCCCAGGCACCCCCCACCACTCGCAGCGCGCCTCGGGCGGGTTTAATCCAGCTCAGCCCGGAGACCGGCCCCGCGCCCGCGGCCGGGTCAGAGACACCAGCTAGGGCACCGCCAGGCCCAGCTCTGACCTCCCCCGGGGTCACCTTCCCGCGCCCGGGGCGCTCCGCCCCAGCGGGGCCGGAGGAGCCGGCTCGAGCCCCGGACAACGCCCCCAGCCCCGTTACCTTGATGAGCGGCGACACCTGCACCGGGGGAACCATCTCGGCGAAACCGGAATAAGCCGGAAATGACGCGAGAAGCGAGCCCACCCACCGCGCAGAATGATGGGAACGTGGAGGCGGACGTGTGTGCGTGCGCGTGACGGATAAGGACGCGCGCGCGCGTGGTGATCACGCGGCTGTTTATGGCACACGCTAGTGCCGCAGGGGCTGCTGGGAGCGACGGTGATGGCAACGCTTCCCTCTTGAGTGTGCTTAGCCCCGCCCACAGCGCCTCACAACGAGGCGGGAACTGACCCCGCCCCTTCCCCTGCGCTTGCCGCGTAGAGCCGCCCAGAGGGGTGGCGGGGCAGGCTGGCAGAGCGCGCCCAGCGGCGGGTAGAGCCGTTAGCCGCGCGCACGAGGAACGTTAGCGGGGGCACAAGGCTGCGCCTGCGGTAACGCCGCAAACCCCGCCCCCCCTCCTCACGCCAGGGCCGGCCCACAGCACGTTGCCATCTGAGGAGAGCGCCGCTGATGCCCTCGAGTTCCTGGGCGTAGCATAGGCCTAACCTCCGAGAAGTCTCACCTCTGCCCCTCACGGTGCTGCTCTGCTGGCTGGCCCAGTGAGGGAGAACTGACAACTCATGGTGCCTTGTTCAGAAAGGTTAAATAACACGGGCCTGTCCCGTGCCTGCTCTTGTCTGCGTAGTGAACACTGGCATTGTTATCTGTGTGAATAACCAAAGCGGGGCTGTCTGTGCCTTGCTGCTTGCAAAGATTTGAACTGCTTCCTGCAGGGCCACAGTCCGGGCCGCTCGTGCTCTGCTGAGCTGGTTACAAGGCCGACCAGCCTCTCCTGTGTCATTGTGGAGCGTAGATGTGTTTTTATTAACTTCAGCTTGGAGAAGCTGCGTTCTCCACTGGCCACTGTTACAGGAAGTGTTAGACGTATGCACAGAGCAACAAAAGCATTTGGAAAGAGCATGGTCATTTTATTTGTGCACATATATTCCAGAACAGCCTTTGGAATTGATCCTGCTGAAATGTATCTTGAAAGGGCTTTCAGTTCATTACTTAAATCACTCACATCAATAGTGTGCATGTCATCATGGGTCAACACCATCTCTAGTGCCCTGCAGTGCTGGTGTAGGTCTTCTTCAGCTATAGTGAGGCATTGTGTTTTGGAATATCATACAACATCCCAAATATACTGCTATGTTCCTTGAGCTGCATGAAATGTTCTTCAGCTGACTGTATTGCACAATCGAGCACTTGTTTAAAGAATTCAACTTTGAATTGTTGTTTGGGGTCTCTTATGGGATTATCCCGTGCCTTGTAATCAAAATGTCTTCTTCGGTGACTCTTGTGTTCTTGAATGGGTGGGAAAATAGCTTGAGTGTGAAGTTCCTCTGCCAGCTTCTGTGCACGCTTCAGAATGTTTTGAAATCCCTCATCTGACCGGTAAGACTGTAGGTATGACTTTGCTTTGTCCAGTTGTTCCTTTGCTCCAGATATATCAAATTCAACACTTGCTCACAACATTTATTTCAATCAGTATGTCTTGCCACAACACTAAGCCACACAGAAATTTTAAGTTATGTATATTTCTGGTGATTCCATTTCCCTCTGCCACTGTTTTCCCACAAACAGATCCTGTCATGGCATTATCCTCCATAATGGCAACTATGACATCATCTGTCTTCCCAATTTGGTGTTTGATAGGCTTTATCTCCTCCACTCAACTTTCCCATCGTGTGGCACACAGTGGTTTCAGTGTCAGAGAGGATGTTCCCAGATGTTGCTTCAAAATTTGCCATTGATGAGCTGATGCAGAGAAAAATACATAGACGCTTTGAATTACATAAAAAAAGTTCAGCAGCCTCACTAGAAGCTGATGCTGCATCACTGACCACCAAGTTCAATGAATGAGAACTGCATGGGACAAAAAAAGCTTGAGGGTTTAACTTTCGAATCCATGTCTTCGCTCCTCTGTTTTTTCCTCTCATGTTGGCACCATTATCATAGCCCTGACCTCTCATGTCAGCTATTGCAATTCCTGTAACTTCCAGCTTTTTAAGAAGTACATTTGTCATACCAGCTCCTGTAGTATCATCAATGTCACTAAATTCTAGAAAATGCTCTCCTATAGTCACCATTGCAGAGACATTTTCACTAGGTTCTGTTGTTGTAACAATATGCACCATTAAAGTCATTTGTTCCGTATGGCTGATATCAGGTGTGCAGTCCAGAATAACATCTTGCTGACTTCAGATCTGCCACTATCTTCTGTTTGACTTTTATTGCCAGTAACTGTATGATCTCATTTTGAATTGTTTTTACAAGGCTCTGTGTGTGTGTACATTTCTTGAGTGGTGACTCTTCTTAGATGCTCCTGGAGTACAGCATCAAACTCAGCCATCAGCTCCACAGTTTTAAGGAAGTTTCCATTGTTTGGCACATACAGCTGATCTGAAGTGCCACGCAGTGCTAGGTTTTGGGTAGCAAGCATTCTCACAATGGCAATGAGCCTTTTCAGAACATTTTGCCAGCAAAGAGACTCCGATGCAATCTTCTCTTGATGCTGATCACATATGGTAGCCTTTAACCTTAGCCTCATCTCAAGCTCTTTCCACCTATGGAATGCTCTCTGGTGATTTGCTGCCTTCACATGGCATGACATATTTCTAACCAGATTTTTCCAGCCCTTTGTTCCTGTAGAACCCAATGTGGCTGGAACATTAGACTGGATGAGTTTGCAACAAAAACAGTATGCAGCATTCTTGGTTTTTGAGTACATAAGCCATGGCCTCTCCATTTTGTCACCATTGGGGATTTCACACCAGTAATGTGTTGGATGGAAACTTCAGTTTTCATTGTCTTTGGGGAACATGAAGTTTTTCACTTGCTGTGGCCAACGCAGTACAAGGAAGTCCCTCAGGCTACTGCTCAAGTAGGTCCAAAGTCCTGGATGATCTAGACTTAAGGAACTAAACACAGCAGCAGCTGTTCCTTGTGCCTCCACCACACTCTTCTCTGATCTACACTTTTCTTCAGGAATGTGCATGGTTCCATCCATTTGAGATGGAGATATGGATGCTGCAGTAGCTGCCAGGTCACCTGCACTCTAACTGGAAGATCAGGCATCTTCTCACCACTCACATCCTCACTGGGGCCAGAAGGCTCACCATGAACATTTGTGTCTATGTATTTCAGGTAGCTCATTCCTGCTTAGATATAAAAGCTTCCTTTGCTTGCTTTCTTTTTCTGAATGCTGCCCCAGAAGGGCGTTTTCTTCTTTCACTCATGACTGCTGTTCTGTGCCAGCTGTAGTGGCTCTGAACACTCAGCTGAAGGGGACAAATAAGCAGGCTGGTAGCAGGGCCTGAGTGAGGGAAGATATCACCGTCTTAAGGACCTAACTGGCTCCTACTACTTCAGTTGACTGCTTGTTCTCCTCAGATGGCTTCAGGGAAGCAGCAGGAAACAGGAATTTCCCTGAGAAGCTGGTGTTAATCAGTCCAGGCTCCTGGGGGTGCTAGAGAGGTACATAAGAGGCTCCTCCACCTCCTACTCTCTCTCCCTGCAATTCCTGCTGCTTTCTGTTATTCCCTCTCAACTTTTCTCCTGCCTGCCTGTTATGTCTCTTGTTACCCTCCTTCCTCCAACACAGCACTCCACCATCTCTGTGCCTGTAGAGCAGAGAAAATACATATGCACCAGCAGCAGACACAATTTTCTACACTCTGGGTCCTAGTGGTGCCTCCCCTGCCAAGTCTGGCGCCTGAGGTGGCTGCCTCAGTTCGCCTCATGGTAGAGCCAGGCCTGCCTCCCCTGACACCCCACCTGGACAGACTTACACATGCAAGTGACACACACACCCCTCACACCCTTGCCACACACACACCAGAGTCCCACCCCAACACAACACCCCGCCGATGCACATCACACACACACGACCTCTCATGCCTCCACATATGTGTCACACAGCAATTTTGAGCACTGGCCTTGCAGACATTTCTGCTGTTTAGCACATTTTACCCAGGCCCTGAATCCCACGGAGGCAGTAGCCACCTCTGCATTGCTTATCAGTCACTCCCCTGGGCACCTCTTCCATGTAGGGAAAACCACAGAGGGCTTGCATCTGACAGATGGTGTGTGTGCCAAGGACAGAGAGTGCAGGGTCCTGAACCCTGTGTGGGTTACAACCCACTTGGTGGTGTGTGAAAATAAGGAAAGGTATATTCATAACATATACGCAGAAGGGTACCATGTCACATAAAATGACCAGATTTTCAGAACTGCATCTGCAAAATGGCTGAGAAATTACATTACTGAATGGTGGTCTCATGTAGTAACAACCAGCAGGTATTTTTTATTCATTTATTTCTGTTTACCTCTACACTCCTTTTATTCCATATGAAAGAAATTCAGGGTGACTTTAAAATATATATAAAACCTGTTCCTGAAGCAGGGCTGCCCAGAAAGGGGGGGGCAATTGGGGCAATTTGCCCCAGACCCCGCAGGGGCCCCCATGAGAATATAGTATTCTATAGTATTGCAGTTTTTTTTTATAGAAGGATCCCCCCAAATTGCTTTGCCCCAGGCCCCCTGAATCCTCTAGGCAGCCCTGTCCTGAAGCAGCTCTCAGCTTGAATTACCAAAGGTGTGATGACAGGCTTAAACAGTTAAGCTCTGTTCCAAATGGCATTGAATCTAGAGGTGCAGATAAGCGAGAAAATCAGAAGAGAATGTATGAAATCCATCTACAGACATTTTTATTTAAATGACAAACAAAACATGTTTACAAGTGTTTCCTTTTGGTGCCTACTCTTGCATTGTGAACTACTAACAGAGACCAGCATGGCCGTATATGGTGGAAGGCACTTGTGTATTATAAGAAAGTGTAGTATATTAGAAACTTTTTTGTGTCTTAGCACTCCACATTATCTGTGAAAGACGCAGTCTCTCACATCTCATCTCTTAGTAGCAGAGGCAGCTGCAAGCACATTTGCTAATTATGCTGTATTCTGATAGTCTCTGAGGGCCCTAGTTTAAGGACTGGTGTGTTATCTTTAGATTTTGCCATTCCATGCTTCCTGCTGATCCAATGTAAGAAACTATTTTTAAATAAAGGACTCTTAAAAATCATCTCACTATACATTCTTAGAATAGCTTGAGGGAAAGCTAGACTGATTACATAGTTCCTTGCACAATTTCATACTAATTATGTTAATTAAGAACAGATAAAAGCAAAATGTCTCTCATTAACAGTTACTTTGGATCATTTATATTTGCATTTTAAAAAGCTTTATCCTGTGATTTCTAGGGAAATGTTCAGACAGCTATATTAAAATATACAAAACCCCTACAATTACGCATTTATATCTACAACTTAATTCTGAATTGTTTTAAGAGGCTCTAATGCGTGCTGAAATGATATTTTAAAATCTTCTTTATGCCTTTTTGTTTGCCTTTTTCAGACCACGGCTAGAATAATTTTAATATTTTCTGTGAATGGGTTGTGAAAGTCAGCTAAACAGAATAAGAATTAGTTTGTCCTTCGCTGTGAGGCACTATTGGAGTCCTGTGAATTAGATTTCCTATCTTCAATACAGCACAAGTTAACCATACCACACATAACATTTCTTTCCCATTGTAAGCTTATGTCTTCAACCTGGCTGGAAGTTCAAGCTATTTTTATTAAACTTCTTTTACATATGTTTATTTAAACTAACCTGAATTTAAAATGGAAGCGTCAAATCACATTCTTGCATAATAGAAATTTGCAACCTATTTGTGTGTGTGGAGGGGGCAGGGGGCAATGTAAGTTATTTACATGGTTCCTTGCTCACTTTTGAAGATAATTCAAAGGTGAGCAAAACCTCAAAGGAGCAGCTGCATTTTCCCATGGTGGTGGCAGCAGACCTGATTGTCTGTTGTACTGCACCCTTGTGTAGTCATTTTCATTGAGCACTGGTGTAGATGACGAACAACTTCAGGGCAATGGCAAATCAGGCTCAGCATTTCCTACTTCTGTCCCATAAAACAAGAACAAAATGGTACTTGATGAAATTAAAGCACAAGTTTAGAAGGGATAAAAGGAATGACTGCCACACATAATGTAGAATTAAGCCGTGAAACCCTCTGTCAGTATTGTTGCAACCGAATTTTTAAAAGATTAGATATTTTTATAAATAGGAATGGTATCTGCAGCTATATAAACTAGATTATCAAATCAAAGAGCTCTCAGTGAATCAAGGCATAAGCTGGTCACTAGCTAGGTTCAAGAAGAAATATCCCCCCTTGTGGAACAGATTATATAGTTAAATGAAAGCACAACAACACATCTTTCTCTGAAGCTCTGCCATAAATCACTGAAAAATAGTGGGCTAGATGGACAATTGATCTGTTACTGTTTGACAATACCTATGTTCTTCACCATGTACACAACTTAGAATGTCCTGTTATAAACTGTACCCTGGATGTGCTGCAACTTTGGTAAATTTCAACTTGTTTTTTCTCCTATGCTCTTGGGAGTCAATCCTCAGTCCATGAACCAGCCTGAATAGCTGGGCTGGCTGTAGGGGAGACATATGGGGAAAAGGAGAGCTTGTCCCTGTCACAAGTCTGCAGAGCTGCTAGGGGAGGCTACTTCATCCCTCCTCTAGACAAGAGCTGTGGAGCATACACCCAGAAACCAATCCTGTCATCCCAGCACTCTCAGACATCCCACCCTGAGTGATCATGCACATGAAGCCTCTGCTGACTCAATTCCACAAGAGAGATCCTTGGCCTTTAGAATCCACCCCCTCTATGGAACAATGGAACTGCACTGCCGCAGAGGCAGGGGCCTGATTCACTCCTCGCAGAACATAAGAAATACTAATATTGACAGTACTGCTTTTAAAACCTACTGACAAAATATTTAATAGTCAGATCTATATAGCTTTATTGATATCTTGAGAACAGAGCACTATTCTTTTTTCCCAATAAATATCAATACTAAGTTTCCAGTAAAAATAAAAGTACTGGCAAAATTAGGCAAAAGTCAAGTTATATATAAAAATATCCCCCAAAGTACCCACTGTAGTGAGAGGACATAGATAACTCTCTAACCAGTAATTTAATTATTTCTCTCACTTTTAGATATTTCCATGCATAGAGTTGACACACGATTTTGATTTCCAGAGTGTGTTGGTGAATGCTAACTAATGATAATATAAAACGAAATTCATTTAATTAACTGACATTTCACAGGTAATTTCACACTAGGCTGAGTTCACTCAAAAAGCTTGGAAATGGGAATTGCATTTATCTTTTATGAAAGGATCAGTTCAGTTGCAGTCATGATTCTTTTATTTCTCACTTTAAAGTTGTTTCACAAAACACACTAACCTCTCATGGAGCTATGACTGAAATTGTCAGCATGTTTTTTAATGACAGTACTATATTTTCGAGCACCAAGGGTAGTGCTAGAAATGAAGTTATATAGTTTACATTTAGTTATAATTTTGAATGTCTTAAGATCATTTGTTGGTTGGAGCAGGTGGGATGTGAGCATTGTGTGCTCTGCGTAGAGAGGTCTGCATGTAGCTTGGTAGGAGGGAAGGCTTAATTTGCAGGAAACTCCCCCATCAAAAAGTCAGAACTCAAACAACAATTAATTTATTCAAAAATAAAAGTCCTCACTGAAGGTGTTTGGCATGATATGATTATTTGTTTCTGTTAGTACCAGCAGCAACTTGCTGTATCTATAAATAAACCATCCAAAAGATAAGGAATGCAATAGATCTGAAAGAAGAAAAAGGTAACATTTTTCCAAAATAATTATTTTTAAAGTCTTTTAAATCCCATATCTCTGCAATTAAGAGACATATATTTAGGAGAATCCAGAGAAATGTACCATTACTGAGTACAGCTGCTGTGCAGTGTTATGTATAGTAACATCATAGTGTGCTACCATCACTATTTTAGCTCTTCACCAGTAATCTAGACCGCAGATCACTTAAGGAGATTTCAAGTATAAGTAACAGTTGTTTATCCACTAGAGACCAGGGGATGTGTTGGAAGTCGGTCCATGTATGGAGCAGGTCTTGTGAGCCAGAAGTTTGACATCTCCTTTGGGACATGCTAGCTGCAAAGATGAACCCCTCCCCTCCCTAGGAGAGGCACTTTATAAAGTAAGATTCCCAAAGATAGCAAGGCACAGCAGCTCTCTCCAGTAACGATGGTAAGTTCAATCTTGTGGGAAACTGTTGTTCAGGTGGGAGACCAGGGAATTTATCTGCATGATACTCCTAGGAAAAGGACTATGATTTGAAGGAGTGCATTGTGTTTGCAGTAATTTTGAAATCTGAATGTTTAAGAGTCGTATCTTAGCAAAGAAAGAAAGTTTTAACTTATGTTTTTCCTGATCTTCAGGTATTAATTGGAGGGTGTATTTCAGAAGAACAATGGAGTAAATTATATGTTTATTCTTTCCCAGTGTAGATCAAAGTTATTCTTTCATCTCTTTTCAGGCTAGCAGAAAAACCAAAAAGAAGGAAGGTGGTGCCAAACGTGCTCAGAGAGCATCTTCTAATGTCTTCTCCAACTTTGAGCAGACACAGATCCAAGAATTTAAGGAAGTAAGACAATATAAGGCACATATATATATATATATATATTTGAATGAGACAGGTCACAGGTACAGAGTTGGGACCATATAGGAGCTCTCTCTCTCTGTGCATATATATTGTTGGGTTACACATACTTAGGGAAAGGTCACAGGTACAGAATTGGGACCTGAACTTTCCAAAGGTTGTACATGTTCAGAAATGGGGTTCTAGCCAGCTTTGTTATATTCATGAACTGACTTAGAGTTAAACAGAATGAGATGGATTCTGGTCTGTGCCTTTGGTTCAAACCCCTCTCCACATAATATGAGGATATCGTGTGTCTTTGTCTCTGCCAAAGCAACAGTTCATATCATGTGCAGTGGTACTTAATTTATGGCTTCAGCAATGCACTTAGCTTTTGGTTGGGAGTAGTCTTGTGCTGTCCTATCTCCACCAGAACAACCAGAGCACAGATCAATCACAAAGGATTTTCTATGGTACCTTACAGATGGTACCTTACACACAGTGCTCAGCAAGCAAATATGGAGTGGGGAAAGGCAGATGAGCCAAGAAACAGGTGCCGCATGCCTCCTCACTGCCAGCAACAAGAAAAAGTTAAGGAACAGGAAAGAGTGTTAAATAGAGTCATAGCCACAATACAATCTGAGTGAACAAGCTCAGAATATAATATTTGTGTCACATTGTTGTATTTCTATGCAATGATGCTGAGCTGCAACAACAAAACACAATGTCTAAACATCAGTGTGACTGTCTTCTGGTTCTGAGTCTGTTCAATGATCAAGTAATTCAAAGCTGAGTAATATTGTTCAGGAAAATATTCAGCACCCTAGTATAAGAGTTGTTTTAAAAAGAATTCATACTCACTTTACACTTCTTATTAAAAGAGAGGGATTTGCAGTTTAAAGTATGATTGAGAGACAAAACCAAACCATCACTTTTTAGTAAGTAATGAAATGAAAAACTGAAATACGACAAGTAAAAGCTTAGCAGGCTGGGCATACACATTTTTCATGTAACTTTTTACTAAAGAATGTGTATTTACTGTAAAAAATAATAGGAACTACAGTTCCCTCTCAGTTCAAACTTGTATTGAACACAGGTTCACACGAAGCTTTTCTAAAGCTATAACTGATAAAAACATGAATATATTATGTGTATATTCACTCTGTCATGTAGGCCTTCACATTAATTGATCAGAACAGAGATGGATTCATAGATAAAGAAGACTTGAAAGACATCTATGCTTCTTTGGGTAAGTACACTAGAGCAGAGATACACTTTGCTAATGTATACTTACTCACTTTAAACTTGTAGTTATATGTGCCAAGTGGTGGATTATTTAACACTGTAAATATTTGAATGTGTAGACCTGATAGAGACAGAACATACCCAGAGCTCCAGAGACCCAACACTTTTTAACTTTGGAAGCAGGTGGGATTGTAAACTGAATTCTAATTTCTCAGTTTGCTCCCATCTCTATTAGGCCAAATCAGCCCCCCAGAACTTTAAAGTCGAGATCCAGGCCTAATTTCTATCAATATGAGATCTTTTAGACAGTAAATAGTAGGCAAGCAACCTGATGCCAATGGTTCATGGTATTTTTCCAGATAAAAATACAGTACAGTATTCTACAGTAATTTCTCCAAACACTGTATCAGGATTATGACAGTATCACACTATTAGTGCACAAAATCGAAGGTTTCTTTTTAAAGTGTTGAACTATTTTAGGACTATAACTCCCACATTTTCCATAATATTTGAGCTCTACTAACCCATCCTTAGAACCCCCCCACATTTTAAAAAAGAGTAAATTAATGTATTTTACAGCCAGAAGGGACAGCTGTGATCATCTGGTCTGATTTCTTGTATGACACAGGCTACAGAACCTCACCCAGTGATTCCTGCATAAAGCCCATAACTTCTAATTGAGCTAGAACACCTCTTCTAGAAAGCTATCCAATCTTGATTTGAAGACTGCAAGTGATGGAGAATCCAATGTATCACTATCTAAGTTGTTCCAATGGGTAATTACCCTCACCGGCAAAAAATATTGCATCTTCTAAATTTGTCTAGCTTCAGTTTCCAACGATTTTTCTGCTAGATTAAAGAGCCATCTGCTGTAAGGAGGAAAGTCTTAGGAAACTTGCAAGCATGTATTACCTAAAACCAGTCCATTTTGCATACTCTCCTTTTGAGTCTCTTCTGTTTTTTTTCTAGTTTACACCTGCAGGTCTGGTTGGTGGTCACGCCTCCATTAGTGGTGCCTCATGTATACATTTTCCCCATCATTATCCTGTAATTGGAAGGAGTGATTTGTACAGCCATACAGATTTATCAACTCCTTTTGACAGATTTTTGCAGATCTTCTTTTCAGAAGCCAACTACAGCTATTGAAATCCATCCCCCACCCACTACAAAGAGATTCCCTACATTTGGCCAAGATGGACTTTGTAGAGCATTAGAAGTGCTATGGTTCTAAAAGTCATTTAAAGAGGGGATTCTGTTGAAAGAACTGTAGAAAGTTACAAAGCAAAATGAAGAAAATAAGAGGAAAGCTGTATTGAAATGGTTCAAGTATTTTACGGGGGGCAATCATACAGCTAGTACATGTTAGTGAAGGAGCCTAGAACCAAAGATAGGTGCTTTGTCTATTATAATAACTCTAAACAGTATGGGTATTTGTACACTGAGAGACCTGTTCCTTTAATTTAGGTAAAACAAATGTAAAAGATGAAGAGCTAGAATCCATGCTCAAGGAAGCTGCTGGACCCATTAATTTCACAATGTTTTTGAATCTCTTTGGAGCAAAGTTACTTGGTGAGTTTCACACTATCTATATCGGGGTGGGCAAACTTTTTGGTCTGAGGGCCACATCTGGGAATAGAAATTGTATGGTGGGCCATGAATGCTTACAAAATAGGGATGTGGGAGGGGATGTGGGCTCTGGGATGGGGCTGGAGAGAGATTTGGGGTGCAGGAGGGTGCTCCAGGTTCGGATCGAGGGGTTTGGAGAGTAGGAGGAGGATCAGGGCTGGGATGGGGGGTTGGGTGTGGGGAGAGGTGCAGGCTCTGAGCGGTGCTTATCTCAGGTGACTCCCAGAAGCAGCAGCATGTCCCCTCTCTGGCTCCTACGCAGAGGTACAGCCAGGCAGCTCTGCACGCTGCCCCATTCACAGGCACCACCCCTGCAGCTCCCATTGGAGCATTGAATGAGGCCATTGGAGCACATAGGAGCTGGAGCAGCGCCATGACGCAGCTTCTGGGAGCAACGTGGTGCAGACTCCAACCCTGCGCCCCGTCTGGAACACCAGAGTGGGGCTGAGCTGCGTGATGCAGCTCCTGACCCAGCTCCCTGGCTGGAGTGGGACAAGCCCCAGATCCTGCTCCCCAGAGGAGCTCACAGGCCATAGGTTGCCCCCCTGGTCTATATATGCTGTTACTGAGAAGTTCCTTAGGGCATGTGTATAATACAGACTTGTCAATCTCAGGTAATTTAGAGCCACCGCATCTTCACCAGGAGCACTTCCACCGACAGAAGAGGGGCAGTGTGGGGAGCTGAGAGCCAGGGCACAGCTCTGCACAGTTCCCCGACAGGAGTCCAGCTGTCCCTTGGGCTCTCAGCTCCCTACTTCCAGCTGGGAACTGGGGGCAGCTCCCTGAGCAGGCACAGCTATCTGGGAGCAAGGAGCTGGGGGCAGCTGGGCTATAGCTATCCAGCTTTCTTGTCAGTGGCACGGCCATGGAGCCATGACATTGACAAGACAGCCAACAGCTCATATAAGGAAGGCAGTGTAACTACACTGACGTGAGCCCTGTGCCTTTCGTGAAGGTGGAGTTATGTCAGTGGAGTAGGGCACTGACATCGGCCAGACAAGGATCTAACGTGTACACTGATGTAATGAGGTCGACATAAGCTGCCTTACGTCAACTGAACTGCGTGGTGCAGTAGACCAAACCTTAATCTGAATCCCATATGTCCAGTTCCTTTTTGAAAAGGCTTTAATCATTTACTTCAACTTTACTGCTCATAGAACAGTCTTAAGGTTGGTAATTCTGAATGATAGTCAAAGCTCACCTGCATCGGAGAGGTCAGTAGGTATTTGTCAATTAAAATGTCTAGGCACGTAGCAAGAGTAAGTCCTTACTCCATGGCAATTATGACATATATTTGAAAATGAAATTAGGAATTAACATTGCCATGGTCCAGCTGACATCTGCTAGAGACAGTGTTCTAACGTGAGCGACAGTTTTTGCTAGTAATTCTTTAAGGTTTTGTTCTTACACTGCCTGCAGAGCAATCTCTGTGAAACGTGTAAAGCTATTTTGAGACCCTGGCAGAGCTTGACCACCTAGAGGGCTAGATCTAACTTCTCCCTAAACTGTCTTGCCATGCAAAACTCTCTCCAGAGCAGACCCATCTATCCCCATTGTTGTTTCCTGGCTGTCACTCCGCTACTATACCCATCCACCTGTTCCCTGGGGACTTCATAAAGCCTGTCAGGCCCTCCCCCTACACCACACTTTACACCAATACAACAGCTCTACAGAAATATATAACAGCAGCAGGGTTCTCAGCACTTTTGAAATATCTAACCAATTACTGAGAAAAGTAATGATGGACTTGAGGCTATTTTTAGCTACCTATTTTTTTTTAAAAATTTGGCCTTGCAACTCTAATTTTTATTCTTATTATTAATTTACACAATAGAATTTGCTCATGTGTCTTAGGATTTCAGACTGATTTTCAAAATAACAATGTAAGTATATTGTTCCCTGACTGCAAATTATACTATTGCCTGATATTGTAGAGCCTGCTATAATTCAGTGAAGTCAAATTGACCACTAAACATGTCATTTCTTAAAGGATCCTAGACTAATTTACATCCAAGCAGACATCCTCCATTTGATGTCTCAAAAAGGATGTATATACACCTACTATTTAGAAGAGGCAGTCTCCCCCTCTTTTAAAAAAGTCTTAAAATTTTCACTCCCCCTTAAAATTGCTCAGGCAGATCCATTTATTCCAACAGAATCCAAGTATGTTCTCTCATTTTTTCCTCCTCAAGCACACCGCTATAGCTATCAAATGCTGTTTTGTGTAGAGACAGCACTTCCAGTACCACAGAACCATTGTACTACTGGGCCTGAGTACTGTTCTTGGGAAAGATTCCAACCAGGGGGAAGTGTGGTAGCAGCTGAGCCACATTGGCATCTGTTGTTTTCTGCAGGTATGGATGGGGAAGAGACCATACTAAATGCATTCAAAATGTTTGATCCAGATGGTAAAGGACACATTCACAAAGACTAGTAAGTTTTCTTCTATGGTTATTATCAACCCTATCAAGAGTCATGATGGTCACATTACAGGAGGCAGTTGAGATCTAAGTATTTTGGATTATATTGAATATTAACTGATAAATTAACAGGTTTATTCCTTCCTTTTTCAGCTCACTAGCTTTATTAATTTAACAATATATAGTAATTTGAAAATTATAAAGTGCAGGAACAGAATGCAAGACGAGAGTAAATGAGTGACTTTGTAATAATGCCCAGGAAGATTACTGGTGCTTTTCCCCACTAAGCAAACCAGATACCATTGAAAAACCTTCTATTTGTCAGAAAGTTATGTGTTCCACCCATTTGTACAAGTGGACAACATTGAATTAAACTGTTGTATATTGCGTGACAGTAAAACTATTAAAATAGTTTTCCTGCAGGGATAGCGCATGGCAAGCGTACTTTCCATTCTCCTCTCGTGGGAGCATGCCAGAGACATGTTTTGTTTTTTAAATATTAGCCTGCATATTTAAGTTGTTTGCATAAGAAGCATCTTGAACTTTTTTTTCCTGATAGCGTGCTTTGTGGTGTATAAACCTGAGACAAGTGAACTCCTCAGTCCCTCCCCACCATATCACCCCCATGCTCCACCACATCCATATCCTCCTTTACATCCTTCTTAATTCTGCAAAGGGCAGTAGCATGACTCATCTAAGGATGGCTTTCTAGCCAGATGCAACAGTTCTCTTCTTGCTCCAACATACAGGTGTGTCATAAACAGATAGTTAAGGGTTAATGTCTCTCTTACCTGTAAAGGGTTAACAAACAGGGACCCCAAACACCTGACCAGAGGACCAATCAGAAGACAAGATACTTTCAAATCTCATGGGAGGGAAGCCTTTGTTTGTGGTTTTGGCTTTGTTCTCTCTGGGTCCTGGACGGGACTAGAGGTGCAACCAGGTTTCTGCCAATCTCCCTGCTACAGTTTCTTATCTATTCAGAATTGTAAGAAAAGGCGGTCATAGTCTTTTAATTTGTTTTTTTTTTTCATTTACATATGTGTACTTGCTGGAAGTAGCTTAAATTGTGTTTCTGCTGGAGAAAGTTTCTTTCTATTGTTTAATAGCTGAAAGACCCTGTAACTTTTTACCATCTAAAGTGCAGAGATAAACCTTTTACTTTTTCTTTCTTTCTTATTAAAAGTTTTGCTTTTAAGACCTGTTTAATTTTTTTTCTCCTAGTTAAGGTTCAAGGGAATTGGTGGGGAGAAGGGAAGGATAAATTTTCTCTTTGTATTATATTCACGCAGCTTGTATTGCCTCTGGGTGAGGGGGAAGGTAACACTCCCCCCTCAGTGTGGTGATTCAAAAAGTTGAATCAGGCGATCTCCTAGTGTTCCCAGGGTGGGAAGGAGCTGGGAGGAAGAAGGGTGGGGGGAGGGAATGGCTTATTTCCCTTTGTTGTGAGACTCAAGGAATCTGGGTCTTGGGGTCCCCTGGGAAGGTTTTAGGGGGACCAGAGGGTATCAGACTCTAAAAATTCCTGATTGGTGGCAGCCTATCAGATCTAAGCTGGTAATTAAGCTTAGGGGAATTCATGCTAGTACCCATATTTTGGACGCTAAGGTCCAGAATTGGGAATTATACTCGACAAGATGATCCTGCCTTCTCCCCGCTAGGGCTTGACTGCACACAGTTTAAATCTGTATACCTAGTTAAACTGGTACAAGCCCAATACAAATTGCTATAGCTGAATGCTTAAGTGTTTATATCAGGATAGCTTGTGCCTGTCAATTTACAGGCACAAGCTAAACCAATATTAGCCAGGTTTAAACCAGTCTCGGAATAGCCACACAAAGTTGTACTGTTTTAATTACATTGGTATTAAATTGCATCGTTAGTTAAAAAACTACAGCTTTGTACGTAGATTGGACCCAACTCCAAACCTAAGGAATGAGTAGAGAACAACTGATGTTGAGTGTTAGGACTCACTCTGGGAAACAGTCTTACCCTACTTTCTGCTCAAAGGACACTCACTGCCCTTCCCAACTGGTACCTACTGAGCTAAAACCGCAACTAAACAGTGTGCAGGTGTTATCCAGGTGGGAACTAGCCAGCTGTCTGAGGGAAAAATTTAACTACACAGTAAATAGAATGGTAGTAGGGTTTTTTTTCCTATAACTTAAAATTTTCCAAAGACAAGGTTGCAAAATAAAGTATTCTAGAATTATTTCATTGTGAGGAACTCTGCCTGTGCTATCCTAACTCTGATTTGAAGAGTAATCTAACTCATCTTCTCTCTGTCTGTTTTAACTAGCTTAAAACGCATGCTGATGACACAGGCTGACAAATTCACTGCTGAAGAGGTTTGTTTACTACTGTATCTGTTTATAACAACAGTTGCTTCCTAGAAAGGCAGCAGGCCTATTCTGTTATAGGAATTTAAAATAACCTCTCTTGGACACGAGTGTTTTGAAATCCTTTTACTCAGTGGCATTAGGAATTACCATTAACCCATTGTTACATTCCCATTGCAGAGGCCTACTGAATTACTAGCTAACAGAGCATCATCTGTTTGAAGCTGTTAAATGCTCTCTATTCATTTTTCAAAATAATTCAGAAATAAGAATGAGTCAGTCGCTGCAGACACTTGCTTCCATGCTGGAGTTTTAAGTTGAAGGTTGCTATAACACTGCTTTGGAAAAACATAACATTGGTCTTTTCTTTTAATGCTCTACAGATAGACCAGATGTTCAAGAGTTCCCCTATTGATGCAGCAGGAAACTTGGATTATAAGTCTTTCTGCTACACTATCACACATGGAGAGGAAAAGGAAGAATAAAGAGCGCACACTTGTTAGTTGCACTAAATTCTCACATTGGGCTAATAAATAAAAATTGAACTACATTTTTTTTTTACCCAGCTGTAGTGATAATTCAGTTACCCACTGCTCACACAATTTCAAAATAGTTATGTCCTAGTCTCCATTACTTTGGAGAGCCCCTAGTGAAAACTGCTTCTACCACCATGCTTTTTCATAGCAATAGTTTTGTTTTAGCACTAACTCCATTCTCCTTAGCTCACAGCAGAGGCATTTCATTTCAAAGTTATTCCAGGCAAAATAGAACAGAGAAGGATCTGCTAGCAGATTCTTAGAAAATGCAAACAACCTACGAACAGGTAGCTATTAATGGCATCTGCCTCTTTGTACACCGTGATAGGTAATTATAAAGGTGGCCATCGTTGTGGGATGACAGTTGCATTACGCAGGAGCAGGAGAGAAAGAACATTTGCAGAGGTCAATCACACATTGCTATTGCTTGTTCCAGGCTGACTATTCTACTTCAGGGGCAAATGATGTAGCTCTGGCAATACTGACTGCTTCTGAGAACAACTTTCATCTTCCCTGGAAATGAACACACAATCCTATTTGTAAACATTTTCACCTCCAAGAAATAACGACTTTTTTACATGGATTAAAAATGGATAACATTCTTTGGTACAATCTTTAATTCTGAGTTGTCCATTTTCATTAGAGCAAAAGGAACATTTATAAAAACAGTTGTGTCAAAAAGAAATAGCTGTAATCCTTACTGATTTGAGGTAGAAACCTGCTGTAAAAAGGTGGAGTTTAAACTGTCCCATCTGCTTGACAGTCATGGAGTCCACAGTTTCTGTTCATTTGAAAATGCAGCTTGTTTCATCAGAACTTACAAAAAGACATGTCAGACCAATCTACAGACAACTCTTTGTACACTTAAAGGAACTTTCAGGTCAAGTTTGTTCCCGAATGTAGGGGTTTGGAAAATTAAATTGAAACAACGTGAACGGCTAATTTGAACTGAGTATTGTGAACTGGGTTACAAGTAGAAAAATGTTCTCTGTGGAAGGGACTCTTAAATCTTTGTTAGCCACCACTCTTCCAATATAATTGGGGTTCAAAACAAACGTGTTATTTTATCAACATGATTATGTCTGGCACTGAGTTTATCTAGTTTAATTCACTGCTCTTTCAGAGCAGGAACAAAACTCTAAGACATGCCGCATTGGAGTGCAGCTGCTTATTTTTCATACTAATCTTCAGTAACAGCCAGAGGTTAGGGGTCTATTACAGAAGTTGGGGGGTGAGGTTCTGTGGCCTGCAATGTGCAGGTGGTCAGGCTGGATGATCATGATGGTCCCTTCTGGCCTTAAAGTCTATGAACCTAAACCATTTTATCTTTCAACTACTAAATCTAGCCTCACAAGAGAGTCAGGATTTCTTCAGATTTAGCGGTAATGTTAGCATCAAAGCTTTACTGAACACATTTTCTGCATTAGACCAGGTTTGTATGCCCTGCTTCTTCGTCATCTTAGATCAAACTCTCCCTCTAATGCATAAGTAGACCTCTCACTTAAGTCCATGGAGTTCACAAACATGTAGGAGTACATGGCTCCAATTTCTTTAACATCATTGGTGACTAGAGACAGTTTGCTGAAGGGGGAACAGAATGATTAAAGGAATATAAAAGGCACCCTACAGATTCACCCTCTGGCTAAAACACATCACTATTCTAAGTAGATTTATCCCATTACATGAATTAAGATTCCAGTCCAAAGGAGCTAAAGTTAAAGATGGAACAACAGTATTTTTCAAGAAAATAAAAAGACATATTCCTAATATATTGTTTTAATTGTAATCATCAGGTTTTGATTTAATCGGAACAGAAATACACTAGATGCCTTGAATTTTAACTGATCTGAAATTATTACAAAATACAAATACATCAATTGCACAGCAGCAGTAAAACTGATGAGAACAGAGAACCAAAACTGCTTTTATCAGATCTCACACTGAACAGCAATATGCAACAAAATACACAACCCCACTGTAAGGCATTCACAATAAACCAGGTACAACCCCCGCAAACAAACTGATATTCCCTAAGATACAACCCTTCAGAATAAGGTGCATAATACCAACTCCTACACTGCGGTACTAAAATGCACTGTACTAAAAGGAGAGGTGCTTTCAATGCAATTTGAACTGGATTAACTTTTTAAAGCGGTTTTCAAAAAGATTTATTCTGCTTATTTGCTATAGTGTTTTTTTAAGAGTAAACATGATTCCTCACATAGTTTTAACTAGAGCAGAAGTATCAGGCACAGCCATTTCACAATGCAAGGTAATGACTCTATCCAAGAGAAATATGGAGCCTGCAGACTTCTTCAGGGGAAAGGTGGACCTGCGGCACATGGCCCAATGTAACAACTTCGTTCCACACATAGAAGAGGGTGGGGGAACTAACAGAAAGGAGTTCCCTTCCACCTAGGCACTGTAACTCCTCCTGCTGGGTCAGTTCTCTGTTCTCTCCTAGAGCTGTGCAGCCTATGGCAGTTATCATATTAACACCCTGGGCAGCCTCTAGACAGGGAAAGGGTCAATTCTCTCACATACCTAGGAACTGGGTTAAGAACAGCGGCTCCCAGTGTCCCCTAAATCATGTTTCCAACTGCAGACTGTTGTCGGGGAGTTTCCCCTGGGGGCTAATAGGATACTGGAGAGAAGTGCAGAAAACTTCTTTCACTTCTGGCTGGCAGCTTTGTTTCAGAGCTGAAGACAAAGCTACTTCAGGTCCCACAGCTCTTAACATTCTTCCCAGGAGGAGGTGAATGTGACTGGTTCACACCCTGAAATGATAACTATTCACATGAATCCCGTCATGTTAAGAAATATTTTTTAAAAACAATAACCTATGACTGACTTCACGAATGTGTGTTTGTGTTAGGGTAGTCTGTAAATATTGTGTATGGGCCACACATTCCCTTCCAGCCTGCACGTGCTCAGCAGAGCAACCCAAAAGACAAGCAACTTTTGAAATGCAGCCACAGGATTGGTGACTTTGTGGAAGAGCCCCGGGAGGAAACTAAAGGGACGCTGGCATTCTACCTGGGGAGGACAAAGGTTTTTTGAGGATTCTCCCACCGGGATGCTGAAAGGGAGTCTCCTTCACAATTTCCAGCCTCCTCCCTCCGCCTTCAATAGCGGCACAGTCAGCTTCCAACCATTCTGCTGGTGATTGCCATGTTACTGACTTTCATAATGTATGTCAGAGCAACCGGTTAATGCTGCTTATCTTCTGATCTGTTTCTAGTGCATTATCACTGCAGTAATGCTTCAAGCAGTACTTTTTCCTTGTGGGCAGTCCATTAAAGAGGGAGATCCTGCTGTTCTTTGGCTCCTCCACTCACCCAAGTAACAGAAATACTTGTATTTCTAAAGAAAGGGACATGAGATCCTTTAGCTAAACATTAAAGATGCCCCAGTTATGGCCAACGGAGACTTTAGGATAGACCAGTCATCTACTGTGTTAGAACAACACAAGTTAGAATTAGAAAGGTTGTTACAATTTCACATGCGCTGCATGGAAATCTATGAGAGTGTTTCAGCAGGAGACAAACATGTTTCCTCTTCATCTAACACTACGTTCTTCCGTCTGGAGAGAGACAACATTGACTTCATAATTGCCAAAGAAATCTTGACAAGGATGCGCAGGGCCATGAAAGCAAATGGGACTACAATCTGCATGATGTGAAAAATCGCTGTGCTGAACTTACTTAACAAGCAGGTTAGAAAGAAGGCCCCAAGGCTGACACACGGGTAGAGCGCAAGCTTAGCAAACATAAAAGCATGTTCCTTGCCCCCATACCTCACCAAAGGATGCAAGGTTTCCCTTTCGTGGAACAGAGCTGTGATCCATATAGCAAACTGAAAGATGCTGGCAAAGAAAGTGATTACACAGCTGACCTGAATAGCTTCTATTTCATTGGGAGACTTCTCTGCAAATTCACTTGTCAGCTGGTAAGCAAGAGGAAGCCCTCCAATGAAAGCCAATGAAAATGTGTTGAGCAGTCCCATAAATCGAGTTGCTTTTGTTATGTAAAGAAAGAGCGAGTGGTGGACAAACCAGAGAAGACCAGTTGTTACAAAGGAGGCAAAGTAGGCAAGGAAGTTTGGTCCATATTCACTTAAAGCTTCAGTGAGGCGGTCATGGAATTTGTCTTTAACTTCTTTGGAATCAGGGACATTGTCCTCACTGTTGAGGAAAAAAAAATATTTTAGTTTGCATATTAGTGGTATAATGGTGCAATCTGAGAGCAGTAAGCATGTAGTTCCACTGTGAAAAGTAACTATGAATAGTTTCATAGGCCTCCCACTTTACTGTGCTTCAGTGATCCCCCAGCTTACAAGTTAAAAAGCAATTCTTATAATTGACTGCTCTGCAAATTCATCCTAGGATCTGACAGCTTCCTGGATCATGTAGTATCAGTACAAAGTTCTCCAGCAGAGCTTCGTTATCATTTCTGTTGATAATACAAGAACCAGAACAGAATTCAGCTTCCTAACCCTTTGCCTGACAGAGCCAGCATCTGACTTTCTAAATATATGGCTACATCGGCTTTTCCAAACATCTGAGAATGGAGTATGTGGAGACTGGTATAATTGCATTAAAGAGGGGTAGGGTTTATTGATTCACGCATGGAGAGGCGAGAAGAGTTCTTTGTTAATAGTTTGGTTGTATGATTTGTTTACATAAGAGGATTGGTGCAATTGTTTGTATAAGTCAAAATAAAATAAGTCCATTCTCTTTCAACACCTGACAACGTATGTCCCCACGTGTACAGCTCCACAAGGACTTGGAAGACCCCAGTTCAATTCCCTGCTTCACCACAGACAACCTGTGTGATTGTGGGCAAATCATTAGCCTCTCTGTGCTTCAGTTCCCATCTGTACAATGGGAATAAGAGCCCTGTGCTACTTCACAGGGGGGCTGAGTAGATACATATATTCAAGACCGTGAAGCCTTTGAGATGCACTGCTGAAAAGCGCATGTAAGAGGTAGGTATTATTACCACCATTACATTTATATCAGACAATTCAGGGTATGTCAGTCAGCACAAAGTCTTACCATATATCCAAAATGAGCAGGGTTGCTACAATAGCATACACACCATCACTGAACGCCTCCACTCGTTCCTTACTCAAAGGGTCATTGAGGTAAAAAGTGAAGGCCTCTAAGCGATGAGACTCCTCATCCTCTTTTGGACCTGCCAACCATAATTCACGAGTTCAGTTTGTGTTCCGTATAAATCAAAACATTAAACGACAAGCATTACACCAGAATTTCAACAGTCTAGTCTGATGCTCCTGCTCTCTCAAATCTCAAACTTGTGGAAGTAACAAGGCACTGGTCAACCTGACAATTCAACTATGCTGCTTTCCACTGCAGCCATCCCTTCCCTGAGGCTTATGTTGCCTGTTTCAGTAAGAAGGCCTTCAGGGCAGGGGACTCGTCTTAGAAGCACCTCACACTGTTGGTACTAGGTGAACAATGACTCAATGTTAGTGTGAGTTATCAAAATATTCAACTAAAACAAGACAGAAACCCTGTTACAGCTCAGGAAGCTCTAACGGATCTTGGGGCTCTGGTCTGAGTAGAGGACTTCCATTAGTCATTTTTGATTAACTCCTTCTCTGTCTTTGGAAGACAGAGCTCTAGCGCTATTCCAGATTAGATGGTCAGTTAAGTATTTAGTCCCAGGTGCACTAAATACAGGAGAACTACCTATATCAAAAAACCCTTCCAGATTCAGAGAGGTAATGAGGCATTTCCAGGAATCAAGGGAAAACACATATTTAAAAGCTAAACGAGTCAAACACCAACATCTCGTCTCTTTATAGTCCCTCTCAAGACCAAGCATCTGCTTCTACCGCAGTGACAATATGTCAAAGCATCATGCTGCACGCAACAAAAGTTACCATAATGCCATAAAGAAAAAGTGCATACAAACAATATCTTCTTTTTCCTTAGTCTTTATAGTTGTATTAAGTGTTTTATTACATGTCATTTTGATATAAGCAAGAAAGAGGGTAACCATATAAACTGAGGGATATAGCTAGTGAAAAATATGCAATAAAGCTGGATTTTCAAAGTAGCCTAAACTAATTAGGTGCCCAAATCTCAGTGAGATTCAGTGGGAGTTAAATGCCTTTAAAATTGCAGTCTAAATCTTGCAGGAAAGCTCCCTGGTCCCCACCTCTCTGAAGCAGCAAGATCTTTTGGCATGATTGGGGAGGGGGATAGTGGAAGGGTACTGCTGCTAATGGCCTATATCTTCAAACCAAAGAAAGCAAGAGCCTGTGTCTACGTCTCCACACACAACCACCCCATGTGCTCCCAACCTACAGGCACCCACTTAGGCAACACCTGCCACATGTGCACTTCCTTGCCTGCGTCTATCCTCGTCCATGATACCCCCCACCCGAGGGCTGTTTCTGTATCAATCCCCGCAACATAGCTGCTTCTCAGGAGCCACTCCAATGAGCTCTTCATGCACACCCCACGGGACACTCATCACACACTGTCACTCCTTTCCATTGCACAATGGACCTCCCCTTCTCTGGAAAGGCCTGGGGCATGTCGACACACAGACACCATACCGCAGTGTCCATAACTGGTATAGGGAAAGCAGTGCAGTTCTATTAGTATAAAGGGGCTTATATCAGTATAACTATATCTGCCGAGCAGAAGGAATAAGCTATCCCCAGCATAAGGCACCGTCATACAGGTATAACTATGCCCACACTAAGGCTTTAGCGCTTGGAATAAAAAATAAATGAACGGACAAAATAATGAATCTCGCACCCTAACCGAGATTGCGAGCCCAGTACAAAGTCTGTGTGCAGGCCAGGCCTCAGAGTAAAGGCTATGCGGTGCCTTACAGTGGGCAGCACTCACCAGCAGCCCTGCTTTTGCCTCAGTGGGAGAATTTCACTCTGCTGCCCAGGAAGGCTGAGTGCTTACTGAGCTGGGGCCAAGCTCTTCATCCACTCAGCCCCCTGGGAGCCCAACAGCTCTCCCAAGCCAGCAGCCACCCATATGGGAAGGAAGGAGACCAGTGTGCTCCGTGGAGGCCTTCAATCCTGTCCTACAGAGTTTGTCCGCAGCAGCTGGGGAAGCTGCCTTCTTCCCCCCAAATCCAGTCTTTAGTCAGGAGAAGGGGTGCTTGAGCTTTGCAAGAAGCTCCCAGCTCTTCCCACAAGGCTGGACTCTGTGCTTGGCAGCCAGTTCTGGGAGGGGAACAGGGACCTTAGAGCCTTAGACGAGCGCACCCCAACCAAGGACGGGGTGGGAGAACAGAAAGGACAACAGAGGGGAGTATTAAGAATAAGGGTAAGCAAATCTCATGCTTCCAGGCATTAAAGGATTGTTGCCAGTGAGAGAGAAATATCTGCCCTTGCCCCACTCACAGTGCACTATGGAAAACCTTTCGCTTCCTCCGAAGCATTAAGTGTTGGCAACCGGCAGAGGCAAAACCCCAGCGTTTGTGAAGCAATGATCTCGCTCTGTATGACATTCCTGTGTTCCAATATGCCAAGGTGAAGAGACCAGGGTGGGGGGGGAGCGTAACGCAACACCCAGCCCACTGACCCTCTTCCCCTCTACCCTGTCACCCTCCACCCCTTCCCTCTTAGCTGATCCCTTCCTAACTAAAAATTCTCTCTCACACACACACAAAGTAGTGGAACAGCATGCCATTCGCTGCTATCACATTGCCCAGGCTGCTGTGTGTTACACCCCTTCCTGCACTGTGTATGTCTGGTCTATATCCATTATAGCCTCTTGGGGGAAGTGACCATGTACTACCCTATGGGGGCTTACACAATAGGGCCCCATTCTTGGATGGTCCTTAGGCACAACCATAAACAAACACGAAGAGGCAGAATACGGTACTTTTCAATGGCCAGTGTTTCTCCTCTCCAAGTAGCTGACACTGCCCCCTGGAATATTTTGCTTGTAGCTGTTCTATATACACAACAGATTCTGTGATGTTTTTAAATATGAACTGGGGGAGGGGGAAGATACTACTGGGGCCAGAGCCAGCGATCAGAGAGATCTCACTTCTGAAGTTATTCAGTTTTCCAAAGGGGGTCAGAGGCGACTCTTGATGCGTGTGTGTTCTTCAGGTATAGCCCAAGCAGGTAAAGCCAGGAAAAAGGTTCCCAGAAAGAGGTAGAATGGAAGGACAGAACTAAAATCCCTAATAGAAACAGTGGAACTAGAATTACAAACAAACTTGCTGTGGAATCTTTTAAAACAGCTTCATCCAAATGTGTGACGACAAAGGGGGACTGTGAAATAAATCATATTTTAATAGATCAGCTTAACAATATAGTAGAGTTTCTAAAATTAAGTGTACTCCTTCTGGATACTGTTACTTACCAATAGTTTTGTTTTTACACCAAATAATTAACCGAGTGATGTGTGGCAAAAAGATAACAAGCCCAAGCAGAACATAAGACTATAGAAAGAAATGAAAAGTTTTAGTTTTCAGTTATTGCAAGATAAATACAAATATTTTGTTCTAAGTTAAAAATTAATTATTCTTTTTATCCTTCATGAATGTTGATTTAACATGCAACTTGTGAATTTGTAACACTGAAATACGCTGACTGTAATAGAAAGTATACGTTTTATGACAGTGATTGCACTGAACAATCACTACATTAAACACATTTATCCAACAAATCCAGGAACGCTGCAATGTCAGTAGCTCCATGGAGTTTCTCAAGACTAATCTTCATCTTGATTAGTAGGAGCACACACTAATATTTGCCTCCTCCACTTCCTGTACCAAGTTCAATATCTGTAATTGGGAAGTACTGAGACTGGAAGGGATACAAAAATTCTGCTAAGCCTATGACACAAAAATTGAGTTATCATTTGTATGGAACTTAGTGAACTTGTGAGCCCATGGGTCCCTGTGCTACTAGTCATTTGCAATTCAAAGTCTGCAATGGCGCAGGTATCACATCAAAGGAGACAATGCTGTTATGCTTGCTTAGTCAGTTACAAACTTTATAAAACATACATGAAACTCTACTGGTTCCTTTAGAGCAATCAATTGCATCGAAGCAGATGTGTTAAAAAGTCTTGTAACATTTTACTGGGGGGAAAAATTTACTACGCTTAAATTTTGATTGAAATTTAAACTGGACTACCTCTGCATAGGTTTTATCAACAACGACACATTCCTAACACAGAATACCTGTCTGCACAATTATGTTTTAAAAAATTTAACTGCTTCTGAGCCCTAATATTTCCAGTCCTTAGGGTAAATTCATCCATGTAGAACAGTGGTTCCCAAACTGGGGTTCGTGAACTGTTACAGGGGGTTCTCGGGGAAAAAAATCCCTAATGGTGGACAGAGCTGTCCTTAGGGACCCCAGGCAGCATGGGACCAGCAGTCCGGAGCCCCTGGACTTCCAAGAGCTAAGCAGATCAAAGCAAGTGTATCTATCACATTGAGATTTAAACTTCAAGACTCCTTATAAGAAATGGAAAGGGAGGTGGATAATTTTTGCTGTTTTTCAAATTAAATAGGCAGCTAGTACTGTTTTTAAAATTATTAAGCTTTATTGTAACGTGCATTGTTTGCCTGGACTGTTCAAGACCTGAATGAGGGGGCCATTTAGGGATTGGTCCTGCTCTGAGCAGGGGGTTGGACTAGATGATCTCCTGAGGCCCCTTCTAACCCTAATAATCTATGATTCTATGAATGCTTGTGTAGGAGGAACTCTTTGAGTTGGCTTCTTAAATACCTTCATCTGATACTCATTGATGAAACATAGGAGCCTTGTCTTATAACAGACTTATTCAAAGTGATACGAGCTACGAAAGTGAGATCTTGGAAAAGTGTTGCTGTTTTCATAATGTAATAAAAATACTGTAATGAATAATTAATAATACATTTTAGTGTGTAAAAACAATGTCATAATAACAGATTTTACATTTCCAAAGTCACTGCTTTTATAATTTACACTCAGGTAAAGGAGAAAATCCCTGGAAATATTCATTTTTAGGAGGGGGTTAGCGAGACTTGACATTTTAGTGAAAGGGGTTCATGGGTTGTTAAAGTTTGGGAACCACTGATGTAGAAGACCAGTGTGATACGGGTAGATCAGAGACAGGTCAATTCACTTGTGTATCAGTGTAGATCAAAGCAATTATTAAATGTATGAGTACGTTTAGTGTTTAAACCACATTAGCATAGATCAAAGTGACTGTTATATGTATAAGTGTGTATTCAGATGTTTAAACTTCATGAAAACTAGTGGAATGTTACATTACCACAGGAACAATACAAGTAACAGCAATCATTTACATGATGTACACCCTGTGTCTAAATAGCCCATCAAACTACAAAGAAGCCCTGTGAAATGTAAATGAAGAACTTTAGTGGTCATGGCGTGTGGTGACTGGAGATCAAGACTCCAAATGCATTCCTCGCTGTCATAAAAGAAAAAGTCCACGTGGATAGAGACACTGTAAGCTTTTTTTTTTCTAAGAAGGAACTATACATATGGATTCAAAAAAAGATCCTGAATCTCTAGACTGTTTGGATTCTTACAGGGAAGCGTACTAGATGCAAAGCAGAGACCCCCAGACACCTTCTGGGTTCCCTGGACAATGATCCCACACTTTCACAGGCCTTGGGTGGCAGGCCAGTCCTTGCCCACAGACAACCTGCCAACCTGAAACATATTCTTACCAGTAACTGCACACCGCACCATAGTAACTCTAGCTCAGGAACCAATCCATGCAACAAACCTCGATGCCAACTCTGCCCACATATCTACACCAGCGACACAGGACACACAGCCCAAAGTGGTGGTGTGTTCTATAATTAGATTTCACGAACCCAGTGACAAATGTGAACTCCTGGATCACTATACCAGTCTTACCATGCAGTCACAGACAGTCCCCTTAGACCAGGGGCCAGTCAATAGGCAGATGGGGCCAAATCCAGACTGCCAGATGCTTTCGAATGGACTGCAGAATATTTTTATTTAGTTGTCGTCATCGTCGTCGTTTTTGTGTGATTTTTTCTGGAGTCTGGACCTTGACTATGTCTTGACCAAGAAATTTGGATCTTGACAAAAAAAATTGATTACCTCCCGCTAGACCCGCCAGTCTGTCTTACCACCCAGACAAACTGAACTTTGTGATAAAAGGTCACTCAAACCAAAAATCACGCCACATCAGGAGGCTGTATGTGATGGCCAGGAAAGAAACCAACAGGACTCCACTGGCCATCACATGCAGCCCCCAACTAAAACCCCTCCAACGCATCATCAAGGATCTACAACCCATCCTGGACAATGATCCCACACTTTCACAGGCCTTGGGTGGCAGGCCAGTCCTTGCCCACAGACAACCTGCCAACTTGAAACATATTCTCACCAGTAACTGCACACCGCACCATAATAACTCTAGCTCAGGAACCAATCCATGCAACAAACCTCGATGCCAACTCTGCCCACATATCTACACCAGCGACACCATCACAGGACCTAACCAGATCAGCCACACCATCACTGGTTCATTCACCTGCATGTCCACCAATGTAATATATGCCATCATATGCCAGCAATGCCCCTCTGCTATGTACATCGGCCAAACTGGACAGTCTCTACGGAAAAGGATAAATGGACACAAATCAGACATTAGGAATGGCAATATACAAAAACCTGTAGGAGAGCACTTCAATCTCCCTGGCCACACTATAGCAGACCTTAAGGTGGCCATCCTGCAGCAAAAAAACTTCAGGACCAGACTTCAAAGAGAAACTGCTGAGCTTCAGTTCATCTGCAAATTTGACACCATCAGCTCAGGATTGAACAAAGACTGTGAATGGCTTGCCAACTACAGAACCAGTTTCTCCACTCTTGGTTTTCACACCTCAACTGCTAGAACAGGGCCTCACCCTCCCTGATTGAACTGACCTCGTTATCTCTAGCTTGCTTGCTAGCATATATATACCTGCCCCTGGAAATTACCACTACATGCATCTGAGGAAGTGGGTATTCACCCATGAAAGCTCATGCTCCAGAACGTCTGTTAGTCTATAAGGTGCCACAGGATTCTTTGCTGCTTTTACAGATCCAGACTAACACGGCTAACCCTCTGATACTTTAGATCACTGAGTTCTCAACCTGGGGGGTTTCAGTCAGACATAGGGAGTTGCGACCTAGATGGGAGTCATGACGCAATGGTCTTTTCAGCTGTAATGATTTGGGAGGGGATGAGAACCACTGACTTAATCCACTCGTCAGCTGGTGTCAGTGTCCCCTATGTTACAATATCTAGTGCTTTGTGTGGACGTGCTTTAAATCTGCTCAGTGACAGGGCTTCAACTGCTGAATTCTACAAGGTTACAGGTTGTGTATTATGATTAGTATGATACTTTATTTGGCAGAATACTGAATGTGAGCAATGAAGTTGTCAGGTCACACTGTCAACCAGCACAACATGTTTTTTAGAACGATGGTTGTTTAAAGAACTTACCATTGGGAAAAAGAAAAAGGAGAAGATGGCGGCTAAAAAGCAGAGGACTGGTCCTCTTAGAATGATCTGTAAGATACGATGTTTGTAGAAGGCCTGGTTTTCAGATACCTGTATCTGGTGATTCAGCAAGTAGGGATGATAGAAGCCATAGGCTACTATCACTGCCTGCAGAGAGGAGAAAATTATTGATACTGGTTTACAGTGGATATTTAAACAAGTCAAAGCTGTAATTCTAAATCTGAACCCAAACAATAGAAAACCTCTAATACAACAAGCCCCAGAGCATGCTAACCTCTGTGCTCTGCTCTCCTGAGAAGCGCTGATCTGACAGGAATGGAGGGGAGAATCTCACAGGCTCTGGCACTGCGTAACACTAAGGTTACGTCTGCACTGCTGCTGGGACCGAGCCTCCCAGCCCGGCTAGACAGACTGGCTCTAGCTCTGCTGAAGCCAGTGCACTAGCAGCTCGGACGCTGTGGCACGGGCTGCGGCTCAGGATAGCCACCTGAACTCAGATCCAGGGAGTCAGGTGGGCCTGGACTTGGGTGGTTACCCTGAGCCATTGCCCACACTGCTATTTCTGGTGTGCTAACTTGAACAGAGCTAGTGGGAGTCTGTTGACCCAGGCTGAGAGGCTCGCTGCCAGCTGCAGTGTAGACTACCCTAATGTGCCTAGTGGAGGGGCTAATGGAAGACGTATACATCACCACCTCTGCACAGATAAGCAAGACCCTGGACCTTATTATTCTGAAGTGCAAAGAGACCCACAACAGCAACTAGCTAGGCAGGCAGCTAGGCATTCCCCCAGAAGAAGCCACATGCCACAGGATAGGGGAAAGTGGGACCTACAGAGAGGAAAGGGATTTGTTTGAAGAGGTCAGCTCCAAAGGGTTTAGGTAAATACTTGAACTTCAGATATTTATCTAAACCAGTCTCCGAACTTTTCCACTGACATTAGATTGTGCCTAGGACTCCACTGTGCTAGGCGCTGTACAAACTCGAAACAAAAGCATGGTCCCTGCCCCCCAGCAGCTTTCAATCTAATGAATCTTTTCTATCTTTAACCTGTTCACCAAATCATTTAAACACACACACACACACACACACGTTTCACTGCCCACTCCCGCTGGCCCAAGGTCACCCCACTTTGGTAAGAAAGTGACGGGATCTTTCAGACAGTATTTCTGCCGCACATGGATAAATAAAAATTTACTGTTTTATGCGGAGAGAAGAATTTAATCATTTCTATCAATTGAAATGTTTGCTTGTGGATTTGCAGTTACTGAAGAAAGCATCCGGTTGGGCAAACAAAGCGACAGTGAAAATGAATAGGCTGGTCAATTTGTACCAACTGCTTTCCACGCTCTTCATGCCAAGGGAGGCTGGAAATGGTGTGTGAAGTCAGGAATTCATTTTTTTGCTTTTGAGAACTATTGCAGGACCAGGTGCTTAGAAACACTTTCAGGACCAGAAACCACTTTAACTGGTTCCTTGCCATGGCAGGCCAGGAGCTATTGCACTTACTAAATCAGGGAGAGGGCAAGTGGCTTGAGAGGGACTGAGTCAGAAGGCTGGTTTTTTTTCAGCCTCTGCCGCAGACTCATTGTTGTACCTAGTTATAACACCTAATTATGCAGAGATTTTGTATCCCCCCCCCCCCCCCACTCACACCCCACATGACATTTGTGTTGTGTGTTTGGACTGCGCCTACCACAATGGGGTCCTGCTCCACGAGTGAGGCTCCTTGTGCAAAATAAGTTCAGAGGCTGGTATAGATGTTCAAAATGCCTGACAATCTAGCAGAACAGAGCTCGGTCTCAGGTCCAGCAGAAAGGGAGCCACTGCAGAGGTGAGAGAGACTGGATACATCCACCCAGCTAGATGATAGGATGTGTAAATTAAATCTCCCTGTGCCCACAAGTAACCTAACTCTCTAGGAGGAAACTCATTCTGAGGGAGGATGGAACAGCCAGCTTCTTCCCCTTGGTGTTTTTGCCTGGCAAGGACTAATTTGATTTCCACCAGTAAGTCACTAGGAGGGAATGTGCTAATCAGTGCATCTTCTAGAGACACCCACTCAATGGCAAAGGCTGCTTCCTTTTCAGGCAGTGCTGGCTCTGACACCACCAGTGACAAGAAGGTAACAGTTGCCTTGCATCACTGCAGTCTCACCTCACTGAGCTTTGACTTAGCAGGGTCCTGAGCAGCAGAAGCAGATGTAAACTTGGGCTTGGATTTAGCACACTAAGATTTGTGTGACTATGGAGAGGCTTTGCAGACTAAACATTACAGAAAGTTTGCAAAGATTTTAGTAACTAGGACATAGGTGCTGGTGCTCGGAGTGCTCCTGCACCCCATCTTGAAGTGGTTTCCATCATAGTGGTTTGCATTTTGGTTCAATGGTTCTCAGCACCGCTGAACTGGGGTTTCATTTTCCCTTCAGAAAGCAAGTCCTCTCTTCAAAAACCTCAAGGCTGCTAATTTCTTCTACATCATTTAAAATCTGGAGTTCAAAACTTTCAGCCAATATAAAGCATTCAGTTCAAGCTGTAGCAGTTCAACAGAGCGGCAAGTAAAATCATACTGGGGTTCAAATGGAAAGATACAGTAAAGTGAGAGTGACGATTGTGAAGTCCACTCTTGAAACCTACCTGGGCTAGAATGCATGTATTTTACTGGAGACCTGGAGTTCCCATACTTCCAGGTACATAGAGAGTTTATTTCTAGATCTGGTGATTCATAAAATATTGTGATTTAAATCTGTCACTTGTCTCTCACAAACACTGCCTCAATACAGTCCAGTATAATCCCGGACTTAATACATGAAGTCATGGTCCTGTGACCAGTGTAATTTTCAATCCCGTCGATAAAGGGACCTATTTCATTAAGACTTGCTGCTCCCTTACACTTAATGGTTACAAGTAAGGTGGAGCCTTGTACCTGCATTAAAAGGCTTGCAGAACTAAATATTGAGCAGCGATTCAGAACTCCAGCAAGGGGTGGGGGGGAAATAATCATCATAATACAGTCCATCAACTGCTACTTTTCTAACCTTTTGGGTTCCTTTTTAGAACAAATGTATCATGATTCAATGGGTTTTGAACTTCCTGATTTGATTGCATCTGTGTCTTTATTGGCATTTCAAGTTCTTTTAATTTTTTCATACTTGAGATAACGAAAACAGTCACCACATGATCTGGCACTTGTCTGAGTTACCAAACTTCAGGGCCGGTGCAAGGATGTTTCGCGTCCTAGGTGAAACTTCCACCTTGCGCCCTCCCCCGTCCCCGAGCCCCTGCCCTGATGCATTGCGCCCCCGCAGCTCCCCCCCTCCACCCTGAGGCACCCCTCCTGCCCCAGCTCACGCCTGCGCCTGCCCCGCCTCCTCCCCAAGCACGCCGTGGCTGCTTCACTTCTCCCACCTCCCAGGCTTGTGGTGCCAATCAGCTTAGGCGCCGCAAGCCTGGGAGGCGGGAGAAGTGAAGCGGTCACGACGTGCTCGGGGAGGAGGCGGGGCAGGGGTGAGCTGCGGTGGGGAGTTACCTTGCGTGCCACTCTCCCCCCCCCACTTGCTGCAGGCGGCCCACCCCGCACTCCCCTTCCCCAGCTCCGTCCACCTAAATGCCAGCGGTGACCGGGGCGGCCGAAGATCCGGCCGCCGCGGTTGCTGCTGAAGAAAATGCTGCCCCCGAAATCCTAGTGCCCTAGACGACTGCCTAGGTCGCCTAAATGGTTGCACCAGCCCTGCCAATCTTGCACTATCACAAAAATCATACACCAATAATAGCAACATCACAAAATTTTATATAAAGCTTTCCTAATGTTCTAGATCTACTATTAGATCTAATTGTACTTCCATCTAATCAAATCTAGTCTCTAATAATGAATGGAAAAAGTAAATGTATGACACCCATACCTGGATAAGGCCGATGACAACAGCACAAGTGCTAAACATGAAAATACCAAAAGGTATACCTGGAAAGGAGGCCATTAAGGAAAACTACAAGAAAAATGTAAACAGGTTAAACACTTAAAGGAGAGCAGCAGAGATGACAAATGTACTAGTTCTACTTTTATATAACCTTAAAACTTGAACAATCCAAACAAGACAAATTCATCAGAAGGGTGGGGAGATTGCTAAATCCAACTCCCCAAAGTTGGGAAATGCCAGAAATAAGTCTGCCTGTGCAACCTGAACTCAGGCCCCTTGTGCGCATCCATTATAACAGTCTTTAGTTACATGATCCAGTACTTTTTGCCACAGGACCTCTGCCTCGTTTAGTGCACAAGATGAATGGTGCTCAGCGATTGGGGAGTTATTCAATATTTTATTTTATCCTCAAGAGCCAATGGGCGGCCCTAAGCCATATTTACTGCACATCACCCAAGCCCTGCACTGAAAAGAGACTCAATTAATTCCCTTAAGGGATTTTCTACTGCACTTGTCATTGAAATCTAGCAACTGCCATACTACATTAGACCTGAGTCCACCGAGTACCCAGTACTCTGACAGTGGCCAGCACCAGAGGCTTCAGAGAAAGATGCAACAACCCCTCGGGAGCAACTAGGGAATAATCTGTCTCCCACCGCAGGCCTCTGTGATGCTGGCAGATCAGGTGCCAGCTCACGCCAAGGCCACTGGGCCTCACTGAATGCTGACAAAGGCATAGCTGGAAACCAGTCTGGCTAGCCTGTGTGTTAGCGTTACTGTTATAAGAACATGTTTCAGTGTTTAGATATGCTTGTAGGATGTTGCATGGATTAATCTTACTTCTCATGTCTGTATCCCATGCTATATGGTAATGTTAAGCGTTTGCTCTATCACTATAAAAATATTTGCTAAGACTGTAAACCCACCCCAGTCAGGAGAGAAGCGTTACCAAGTTTATCACAAGAGGTGTCATCTCCTCCCTAACAAAAGAAGGCCCATAGACACCAGACAAGCTATTGTGGAATATCAGTGGACAAAATACTTTCTTGATTGCTTCCCCTACTCCCCTGAAGAGGGTGCACAAGCCTGCATCCCATCACAGCTTGAACACTGGGGGAAGGGAATAAAAATCCCTGTTAAAGAGGAACTGTTATCCCTATGCTGCTTGAACTCTGAGGGGGCAAAGATTTCTAAGCATAAGCAAGAGGTCCCCAGCTGTTGAACTTGAGTTAGCCATAAAGAACATAACAGCCATACTGGGTCAGAACAAAGGGCCATCTAGCTCAGTATTCTGTATTCCGACAGTGGACAATGCCAGGTGCCCCAGAGAGAATTACAGACAATCATGAAGTGATCCATCCCCTGTCGCCCATTCCCAGCTTCTGGCAAACAAAGACTAGGGACACCATCCCTGCCCATCCTGGCTAATAGCCATTGATGGACCTATTCTCTGTGAATTTATCTAGTTTTTTTTTGAACCCTCTTATAGTCTTGGCCTTCACATATCCTCTGGCAAAGAGTTTCACAGGTTGACCGTGCGTTGTGTGAAGAAATACTTCCTCTTGTTTGTTTTAAACCTGCTGCCTATTAATTTTATTTGGTGGCCCCTAGTTCCTGTGTTATGAGAAGAAGTAAACAACACTTCCTTATTTACTTTCTCCACATCACTCATGATTTTATAGACCTCTATCATATCCCCCATAGTCAGCTCTTTTCCAAGCTGAAAAGTCCCAGTCTTATTAATATCTCCTCATATGGAAGCCAATCCATACCCCTAATCATTTTTGTTGCCCTTTTCTGAACCTTTTCCAATTCCAATATACCTTTTTTGAGATGGGGTGACCACATCTGCACACAATATTCAACCTGTGGGCGCACCATGGATTTATATAGAGGCAATATGATATTTTCTGTCTTATTATCTATCACTTTCTTAATGATATCCATCATTCTGTTCGCTTTTTTGACTGCCACTGCACACTAAGTGGATGTTTTCAGTGGTAATAACTAATTTAGACCCCATCATTTTATATGTATAGTTGGGATTGTGTTTTCCAATGTGCATTACTTTGCATTTATCAACACTGAATTTCATCCGCCATTTTGTTGCCCAGTCACCCAGTTTTGTGAAATCCTTTTGTAGCTCATCACAGTCTGCCTTGGACTTAACTATCTTGAGCAGTTTTGTATCATCTGCAAATTTTGGCACCTCACTGTTTACCCCTTTTTCCAGATCATTTATGAATGTGTTAAATAGGACTGGGTCCAGTACAGATAACTGGGGGTCACCATTATTTACATATAGCGCTTGTGTGTGTGCGTGTACAGATTTTACACACACACACACACACACACACACACACACACACGCGCGCGCACACACACCATTACACTATACACAAAGAGAAAGCCACCCAAAACTCCAATTTTGGACATCTACATTAAATGAAAAAAATATTAAAAATAAACCCCCAAAATGAAATTAATAAACTCAAAACAAGAAACCCGAATCAAGTTTTGAAGTGTTCAATTTTTAGGATTATCAGAAAAATAATACATATGCATTGCAGCGGGGTTCAGGTGTCATAATAATGCTCTAGGGTTTCTGAATGCTTTCATTTGGTATTTTTTAGAGTTAAAGCAGCCATATTAAATGTGAATGAAAATGTAACACTTACTTACCGTGTATGGCAAGAAAGTTATGAGCATCATACATGCCTAGAAGGAAAGGGGAAAAAAGCACGTTTGAAACATAAGCTCGATTAAGTCCTGGGAGTCTATCACTGTTAGGGATGACACCAACAAATAAATAATTCTAATTGCTAATGCAGGCATTGCCTCAAGAAAAATCATTTGTTTCTGAAGTTGCTACCTGAACCCTGCAGGGAATGGATCACTATGGAGCAGATGTAAGTGTTTTCTTAGGCCAAGTCTACATTATAAAGTTACATTGGTATAACTACATTGTTCAGGGGTTGAAAATTGGTGCCAAATGCGGATGAAAGCACAGGGATTGCTGGGATGCAAAACACCCAGGATGCCCCGCGACCTCCTCCGCCTTCTCACAACTCTTAGCGGTAGAAGAGGAAGACATGCTTTGTGGGATAGATGCCCAGAGTGCACTGCTCTGAATACTGCTGCAAGTGTGAACACGCTATTACACAGGCAGCTGACAGTGTGAACACACAATAGCGGTTTCCATTCAGTGCTCTCTGAGCGGCACTGTAACTGCTGGCGCAGTAACTCTGCCAGCGCAGACATACCCTAATGGTATTTAAAGTCAGTTTGTTGTAAGCAGAATCATTTTAAAATTTCTATTTCATTAAATATTGTGCCATGCGGACTGTAAACTGAAGGGGTTTAAAACAACAGAATAAAGCAGTGGTCTCCAACTTTTTAATGCACAAGATTACTTTCTGAATTTAAGATCAACCCAGGATCTACTCTGCCCCTTCCCCGAGGCCCCGCCCACTCCATTCCCCTCTCCCTCCATCGCTCGCTCTCCCCCTCCCTCCCTCGCTTTCACCAGGCTGGGGCAGGGGGTTGGGGTGCAGGAGGGGGTGCAGCTCTGGGCTGGGGCCAAGTGGTTTGGAGTGTGGGAGGGGGTTCTGGGCTGAGCCTGGGGCAGAGTGTTGGTGTGCAGGAGAAGGTGAGGGGTGCAGGCTCCGCCTAGGAGGCGCTTACCACAGGCGGCTCCCGGTTGGCAGTGCAGCGCGACTCAGGCAGGCTGCCTGCTTGCCCTGGCCCCATGTCGCTCCCAGAAGCGGCTGGCTGCTGGCACATCTCTGTGGCCCCTGAAAGGGATGGGGGGACAGTGGGTCTCCATGTGCTGCCTGTGCCTGCTAGCGCTGCCTCTGCAGCTCCCATTGGCCAGGAACCACAGGGATGGTGCTGGGGACAGGGGCAATGCATGGAGCCGCCTCACTTCCCTCCTCCCCCATACCAGGGACTGCAGAGACGTGCCAGCACTCAGCCACTTCCAGGAGAGGCGTGGGGCTAGGGCAGGCAGCCTCCCTAAGCACCGCTGTGCTGCTGGACTTTTAGCAGCCCAGAGATTTCAATTGACTGGCAGAGGCTCCAGGATCGACCAGTCCATTGAGATCGATGGGTTGGTGACCACTGGAATAATGTATCATGAGAGACAGGATAAATTCATCACTCCTCCCACCAGAGGGCAGCAGCCCCACAGTAACAATACAGCTATTACAGTGTTATTCATTAAAGAAAACTTTCCAAACATGCTAACAAGTAAGTTAATAACTTTCAAGATACTATTTTTAAACTAAAATAAGATTTAGGATAAGTGTAAAGCTCACTAAAGTGGTTCAAGAACCCAAGTGGTCACTCAGTAGTAGACAGCTTTAAAAAAAAAGCCTAAAATTAATCCTGTACTTCAAATATTCATATTTAAATATGAGTTTTTGAAAAAACTAAATAGAAATAGGCTCTAAGCCATTACCTGTGATCTAAACCCACTTTCAGGGCATTGGACAAGGTGAACTCCTGATTTCTGCAGTTTGGGCTCATTTCTTCTATCCAGAGATAGGAGTCCAGCCAGCATATAGACCATTAGAGACAAGAGCTTCCTTCAGAATTCCCCTCTTGACTTACCTCAGATGCACTCCAGACTAACCTGCTACTAAACATTTCTTCAGCTCATGGCTGAATTTCTCTAGGCAATTTCAGTTTCCCTTACAGCAGGGGAGGACAAACTTTTTGGCCCAAGGGCCACATCTGGGTGGAGAAATTGCATGCAGGGCCATGAATGTAGGGTTGGGGCAGGGGGCTGGGGGGCAGGAGCGAGTGTGAGGTGTGGGAGGGGGTGCGGTGTGCAGGAAGGGGTTCAGGGCAAGGGGTTGGGGGGCAGGAGGGATGCAGAGTGCAGCAGAGAGCTCAGGGCAGGGGTGCAAGAGGGGTGCAGGGGGGCTCTGCAGGGGGTTGTGGTGCAGGAGGGGGCTCAGGGCAGGAGGCTGGGGTGCAGGAGGGGTGCACGGTGCAGCAGAGGGCTCAGGGGAGGGGTGCAAGAGGGGGTTCAGGGTAGGGGGTTGGGGTGCAGGAGGGGGCTCAGGGCAGGCAGTTGGGGTGCAGGAGGGGTGCACAGTGCAGTAGAGGGCTCAGGGCAGGGGTGCAAGAGGGGGCTCAGGGCAGGGAGTTGGGTGCAGGAGGGGGCTCAGGGCATGCAGTTGGGGTGCAGGAGGGGTGCACAGTGCAGCAGAGGGCTCAGGGCAGGAAGTTGGGTGCAGGAGGGGGCTCAGGGCATGCAGTTGGGGTGCAGGAGAGGTGCACAGTGCAGCAGAGGGCTCAGGGCAGGGGTGCAAGATGGCTGCGGGAGGGGGCTCAGGGCAGGGGGTTGGGGTATGGGCTCCAGCCCGACGCTGCTTACTTTGAGCAACTCCAGGGTAGCAGCAGTGCACAGCAGGGCTAAGGCAGGCTCCCTGCCTGCCCTGGTCCCGCGCTGCTCCCAGAAGTGGCCAGCATGTCCAGCAGTGGCTCCTGGGGATAGGATGAGACATGTGGCTCTGCCGCCACTGCCCTCACCTATGGGTACCCCACCCCCGAGGCTCCCATGGGCCATGGTTCCCCATTCCCAGCCGATGGGAGCTGTGGGGAGCGGTGCCTGCAGGTGAGGGCAGTGCACAGAGCCCTCTGCCCTCCTCCCCCAGGGGCCGCAGGGATGTGGTTCCAGCTGCTTCTCGGAGCAGCGCAGGGCCAGGGCAGGCAGGGAGCCTGACTTAGCTCCACTGTGCCATGAGGCTGGCAATCCCACAGGCCGGACTGTAAGCCCTGACAGGCCGGATGCAGCCCACGGGCCGTAGTTTGCCCTTCTCTGCCTTACAGAAAAGGCAAATTAAGCTGCATGATTTTGTCTGTTTTCCTGTTTGGCCAATTTAAACTACTCAGATTAAAAAGACCTTTGTTGATAGTATCTGGATACAAATATAACAAAAAGTGTAGCTCTACTGGCCTTTATACGTCTCAACCTGGATTTGTTGGTTCAACTATGATTGATAGAGACTCACCAAATTTAGAAGGGCAAGAACATCATCTATCAGTACTATCACCTGAAACAGTCTGCAAAAAACAAGACAAAAAGCCATGAACCAACCTCCTTATAAAAATAGGCATTGATAACATTATATCGTAAACACATTTCCAGTGTTCAGCAATTTATATAATAAGCAGCAGTGGCAGCTAGCAATAAATATCTGTCTGCCTGGAAAAACTGGTATCTGATGATTTGAAATATAAAAAAACATTTGTTTATTAAGAAAATTAAAATGCTAGATAAGGAAATCCAAATTCAATTGCTGAAGGGGCAGTTATTAGTGAATCATTGCTTTTTAATTTTTAAAGGGCAGTTGGGTCAGAAAAGAGACTATGTAAAATTGGCATTTTCTTACTCTACAGATGTTTCTTATATCATTCTGAACCATATTTGTTTACTGAAATACATTTTCACTATTGCTGCAGAGCCAATACAGATGTGAAAGAGTGAGCTGAACTTTATTGATTCTCACATCAACAAAATTATTAACTGAGGCTGTAATCGTGCAAACATGTGAGTAACCCCACTGAAGTCAATGGATCTACTCGTGTGCTTAAGTGGCCCTAAAATTCTGAACGCAGAGTCACAGTCTGTACTCATTTAAACTTGTGAAATTCCACTGCAGAAAACAGTGTTGCTCAAATGTGAACACAGGCAAATTTTCCCCAATAGAAACTTTGTTTACTGGTGATGCACGAACCAGAAAGAAGCCAAACTGATGTACATATTCCAAAATAAATTTGCAAGTGTGGCAGTTAGAAAAGACGGTTACTCACCTTTGTAACTGTTGTTCTTCGAGATGTGTTGCTCACATCCATTCCAGTTAGGTGTGCGCGCCGCGCGTGCACGTTCGTCGGAAACTTTTTTACCCTAGCAACTCCAGTGGGCCGGCAGGTCGCCCCCTAGAGTGGCGCCGCCATGGCGCTCTATATATACCCCTGCCGGCCCGCCCGCTCCTCAGTTCCTTCTTGCCGGCTACTCCGACAGTGGGGAAGGAGGGCGGGTGTGGAATGGATGTGAGCAACACATCTCGAAGAACAACAGTTACAAAGGTGAGTAACCGTCTTTTCTTCTTCGAGTGATTGCTCACATCCATTCCAGTTAGGTGACTCCCAAGCCATACCTAGGCGGTGGGGTCGGAGTGAGAAGTCGCGGCCCGGAGCACCGCAGTTCCGAAGGCCGCATCCTCCCTCGACTGCTGGACCAGGGCGTAGTGGGAAGCAAAAGTGTGGACCGATGACCAGGTTGCTGCCCGACAGATTTCCTGGATGGGCACACGGGCTAGGAAAGCCAGCGATGACGCCTGCGCCCTGGTAGAATGCGCAGTCACACGGCCCGCAGGGACATGGGCCAAGTCATAACAAGTCCTGATACAGGACGTAACCCAAGAGGATATCCTCTGGGAGGAGATAGGAAGACCTTTCATACGATCTGCTACCGCCACGAAAAGTTGGGGGGATTTTCGGAAGGGCTTAGTCCTGTCTATGTAGAACGCGAGAGCCCTACGGACATCCAGCGAGTGGAGCTGCTGCTCCCTGCCTGAGGAGTGAGGTTTTGGGAAAAAAACCGGAAGGAAAATCTCTTGGTTGACATGGAAGGCTGAGACCACCTTGGGCAGAAAAGCAGGGTGTGGTCTCAGCTGCACCTTGTCCTTGTGGAAGACCGTATATGGGGGGTCTACCACAAGAGCTCGGAGCTCCGACACCCGTCTAGCTGAGGTGACAGCCACTAGAAAGGCAGTTTTCCAAGAGAGGTAGAGCAGGGAGCAAGTAGCTAACGGCTCAAAGGGGGGCCCCATGAGTCGGGACAACACCAGGTTAAGATCCCAGGTGGGAGCAGGGGGACGGACGTTAGGGAATAAACGTTCCAGCCCTTTAAGGAATCTCGACACCGTCGGGTGAGAAAAAACGGAGCGACCGTCCGCACCCGGGTGAAAGGTGGAGATAGCAGCTAGGTGGACTCGCAACGACGATAAGGCCAGACCTTGCCCTTTGAGGGACAAAACGTAGTCTAATATTTCGGAAACCGAAACTTCCATAGGGCGGAGATTTCTCTCTACGCACCAACAGGAGAAGCGCTTCCATTTCGCTGAATACGTGGCTCTTGTGGACGGTTTCCTGCTGCTCAAGAGCACCTCTCTCACAGGCGTGGAGCATCGCAGCTCTGGGCCAGTCAGCCACGCAGGAGCCACGCCGCTAGGTGCAGCGACTGCAGGTCTGGGTGACACAGGGTCCCGTGGTCCTGGGTAATCAGGTCCGGATGAAGGGGCAGGGGAACTGGGTCGGCTATGGCCAAGTCCAGCAGCATGGTGTACCAGTGCTGCCTGGGCCACGCCGGGGCTACCATGATCACGAGCGCCTTGTCCCTGCGCACCTTCAGGAGGACCTTGTGGACCAGAGGGAACGGGGGAAATGCATAGTACAGGTGGGTCGACCACCGGATGAGGAAGGCGTCCCCTATCGACCCCGGTTCCCTGCCCTGAAAGGAGCAGAATGCTGGGCACTTCCTGTTCCCCCTGGACGCAAAGAGGTCCACCCGGGGATAACCCCACCTCCGGAAAATGGAGAGAGCGACATCCGGGCGAAGGGACCACTCGTGCGACAGGAAGGATCTGCTCAGTCGATCTGCCAGAGTGTTCCGTACTCCAGGGAGGAAGGAAGCCCTGAGGTGAACGGAGTGGGCTACGCAAAAGTCCCAGAGACGTATCGCCTCGTGGCACAGGGAGGAGGACCTGGTGCCGCCCTGCTTGTTGATATAGTACATCGTCGTCGTGTTGTCCGTAAACACGGCGACACAACGACCCTGAAGCTGATGACAAAACGCTTGACAAGCAAGGCGGACCGCTCTCAACTCCCGTATGTTGATGTGGAGCCCCACCTCCTCCTGGGACCACAGGCCCTGTGTCCGCAGGGTCCCCAGGTGGGCCCCCCAGCCCAGATCTGAGGCATCCGTTGTCAGGGATACCGATGGCTGAGAGGGGTGAAAGGGAAGACCCGCACATAACACGGACTGGTCCAACCACCAGCCGAGAGAGTCCAAGACCTTCTGGGGGATTGTGACTAACATGTCTAAAGGTTGCCTTTGCGGCCTGTAACGGCTGATAAGCCACAGCTGGAGAGGCCTCATGTGGAGCCGAGCGTAGCCGGTCACAAAAGTGCACGCTGCCATGTGGCCTAACAGGGTTAGACATGTCCTTACTGACGTCAACGGGGCTGACCGCAAACGCTGAACGATCGCCGCCATGGTCTGGAACCGTTGCAGAGGCAGCGAGGCCCTGCCCATCGTGGCGTCCAAGACCGCCCCGATAAATTCCACCTTTTGCGTGGGCCTCAGAGTGGATTTGTCTGTGTTTATCAGGAGGCCCAGACTTGCAAATACGGCGGGTGATCAGGCGGACATGGCTGCTGACCTGCTGCTCCGACGTGCCCCGAATCAACCAGTCGTCCAGATAAGGGAACACGTGGACACGGTTGCGTCGAAGATGCGCCACGACAACTGCCATGCATTTTGTAAACACCCTTGGGGCCGTGGACAGGCCGAAAGGGAGGACTGCAAACTGATAATGAAGAGCCCCCACAACGAAGCGGAGAAAGCGTCTGTGGCGCGGCCAAATGGCAATATGAAAATACGCGTCCTGCATGTCGAGGGCGGCGTACCAGTCTCCCGGATCCAGGGATGGAATAATGGTCCCCAGGGATACCATGCGGAACTTCAACTTCACGAGGTATTTGTTGAGTTCTCGCAGGTCGAGGATAGGCCTGAGGCCCCCCTTGGCCTTGGGGATCAGAAAGTAGCGGGAATAAAACCCCTTGCCTTTCTCGTTTTCCGGAACCGCCTCTATGGCTCCTTTGCTGAGGAGCGTCTGCACCTCCTGTCGAAGGAATTGCTCGTGAGAGGGGTCCCTGAAGAGGGACGAGGAAGGAGGGCGGGAAGGAGGAAACGAAACAAACTGCAGGCGGTATCCCGTCTGCACCAGGTTTAAGACCCAGCGGTCCGATGTTATTTGGGACCACGCCGGAAGGAAAAACGAAAGGCGGTTTGAAAACGGGGGGAAAGGATCCATAGGGGAAACTGCTACAGCGCCCTCGGGCGCACCTTCAAAATGAAGGCTTAGGACCAGGCGGGGGTTTTGAGGAGCCTTGGTTCTGCCCCCCTTGGTTCCCAGACTGCCTGCGCCTGCCGTTCCTGCCGCGGCGCCTGTAAGGGTCCTGCCGCTGGCGGAACTGGGAAAACGGCCTACGGTACGGCTGCTGCTGTGGCCTAAAGGGTCTACGCTGCGTCACGGGGGTGTGCATCCCGAGGGACCGCGCAATGACCCGGTTGTCCTTCAGACTCTTGAGTCTGGGGTCTGTCTTTTCCGAAAACAGGCCCTGGCCTTCGAAAGGAAGGTCCTGTATCGTGTGCTGGAGCTCTGGCGGAAGGCCGGAAACCTGCAGCCAGGAGATGCGACGCATCGTAACTCCCGACGCGAGGGTACGGGCAGCCGAGTCCGCAGCGTCCAAGGATGCTTGTAAGGCCGTGCGCGCGACCTTTTTGCCCTCGTCCAGGATGGCCGTAAACTCCTGGCGAGCATCCTGTGGCAGCAGCTCTTTAAATTTGTCCACTGCCACCCAGGAGTTAAAAGCGTACCTGCTCAGCAGGGCCTGCTGATTAGAGACCCTGAGCTGCAGGGCCCCAGCCGAATATACCTTACGGCCAAGGAGGTCCATGCGCCTGGCCTCTCTGGATTTGGGGGCCGGAGCCTCCTGGCCGTGACGCTCCCTATCGTTCACCGACTGCACCACCAGTGAACCGGGAGTCGGGTGAACGTGCAAGTATTCATACCCCTTGGAAGGGGCCATGTACTTTCTCTCGACTCCTTTCGCTGTCGGAGGGATGGAGGCCGGGGACTGCCAGATAGTATTGGCATTGGCCTGAATGGTCCGTACAAAGGGCAGGGCGACCCTGGTGGGAGCATCCGAAGAGAGGATGGTAACAATCGGGTCCTCTATCTCCGAGACCTCCTCTGCCTGCAGACTCAGGTTTTGGGCCACCCGCCTGAGGAGGTCCTGGTGCGCCCTGAGATCCAGCGGGGGGGAACTGTTGGAGGAGGTACCCGCCACCGCCTCATCCGGGGAGGAGGATGAGGAGACCCCAGGCACGATAGTGTCCAACTGAGGGTCTTCCTCAGCCCTCGCCTCTACCTCCGGAGCCACAGCGGAGTCCTGCTGTTTGGACCCTTCCTCCGCCTCCGGGGAGGGAGGGGGGCGAGACAAGGAGGCTTCAGGGGCCCTACGCTCCGCATTCGCCGGTGTGGGAGGGAGCTGCTGGGGGCCCTGGGCCTGATGGTATGCCCAGGGTGTCCAGAATCCCCACTGTGGTGGGCCTTGGTCTTCCAGCGGCGGATCCCCGAAGAGCGCCGCCTGCCGGTCGGTGCCGAGCGCATACGCACTGTCCGCCTGCGAAGATACGGACGGCTGTCTCGAGGGCCACGGCGGGGCCGACCCCGGATGGTACGGGCCGGCGCGGGTCGGCACGGAGGATCGTCTCGGTGCCGGGGACCGGTGCCGGGAGTCGTATCGGTGCCGGGATCGGGACCGGGACCTGGATCTGTCACGGTGCCGGGATCCTGATCGGTACCGGGTGTCGCTTCGGTAGCGGGACCTACCACCGGCTCGGCGCCGGGAGGTCGACTGAGACCGGGACCTGCCACCACCTCGGTGCCGGGAGGTCGACCGGGACCTACCACCGGCTCGGCGCCGGGAGGTCGACCGAGACCGGGACCTGCCACCAGCTCGGTGCCGGGAGGTCGACCGGTGCGGCGAGTAGCGATGGGACCTGCTCCTGGAGTCGCGGTGCCGGTGACGCCGACTGGAGCTTGACCGCGACCGTCCGGAGGTCGACCGTTGCCGCGAGTGCGACCGGTGCCGCTGAGGGGAGCGGTGCCGGGACTGCGAGCGGCGTCGGGATCTGGAGCGCCCAAGACGTCGGGACCTAGATGGCGAAGGACTGTCTCTGGGCGGCGCCGACATCATGGGCTTGCCCCTGGACACGACCCGCACCGGAGGTACCGGGGGTGGCAGCCGAGTGGGCTCCGTCAGGGCAATAAGGTCCCGAGCCGAGGCGAAGGTCTCCGGTGTTGACGGGACCACTATCTCAACCCCAGATCTCATGGGGGAGCTCGGCGGCACCGGACTCAACGGACCCGCCTGGCCCGGAGTCAACGGTGCTGACGGTGCCGGCGGTGCCGCGGCCGATGTCGAGGCCGGGCGCTCAAGCCGGGTCTGCCTGGCCGGAGTAGCAGACTTCGACGGCCTAGGCTGTGATTCCGGTGCCGGAGAAGGTCGGTGCCGAGGAGTCTTCTCGGTGCCGGAGCGATCCGGTGCCGGTGCCGAGACCACGGTCCGCGAAGTCGACGGGTCAAGTGCCGCCTCCATTAGGAGAGTTCGGAGTCTCTGATCTCTCTCCTTTTTTGTCCTCGGCTTGAAAGCCTTACAGATGCGGCACTTGTCAGACCTGTGCGATTCCCCGAGGCACTTCAGGCACGCTTCGTGGGGATCGCTGGTGGGCATGGGCTTCTTGCAGGCCGCACACTGCTTGAAGCCCGGCGAAACAGGCATGAGCCTGGCGCCGGGTGCCGGGAAGGGCTAAGCCCCCGGCCAAGAACTATTTAACAACTATTGACTAAACTATTTACTTAACAACACTAATTAACACTATATAGAACTAGAGATAAGCGATTGAAAACTAGGAGAGCTAGGGACGTGGAGGACAGCTAAGCCGCGCTCCACAGTTCCAACGACCGACACGGCGGTAAGAAGGAACTGAGGAGCGGGCGGGCCGGCAGGGGTATATATAGAGCGCCATGGCGGCGCCACTCTAGGGGGCGACCTGCCGGCCCACTGGAGTTGCTAGGGTAAAAAAGTTTCCGACGAACGTGCACGCGCGGCGCGCACACCTAACTGGAATGGATGTGAGCAATCACTCGAAGAAGAATAAATGGTTTAATTTCCAAATAGAGCAAGGTTCATCTGGAAATCTTTGAGATCTCTGAATAGCATGTGAGTCATTTTTCAAAGTAGATCAAGATGATGAGGTTTTGTTAAATTCATCAGTCTCAGAATGTGCATGGTTCTCATTATTCTGGTTCTCATTTCATTTTACTAAGAATAAAAAAAAGCAAGGTTAATGAGTTAAATTTTTTTTGTCTGTAGGTTTAATTTTATTGTATTCCTTTATTAATCTATAAAGTACACTGATCACTGAACAAAGGTCCTCCCACAAACTGTTCCTTAACTTATTAAAAACATAAGAATGGCTATACTGGGTCAGACCAATGGTCCATCTAGCCCAATATCCTGTCTTCCAACACTGGCCAATAACAGATGCTTCAGAGGGAATGAACAGAACAGGTAATCTTCAAGTGATCCATCCCCTGTAGTCCACTCCTAGCTTCCGGGAAAGAGAGGCTAGGGACACTCCGAGCATGGGGTTGTATCGCTGACCATCCTGGACCCTGTTACAATTTTGGCCTTCACAACATCATCCAACAATGACTTTCACAGGTTGACTGCGCATTGTGTGAGGAAAGTATTTCCTATTTAATAGACAGCAGGTTTAAAACAATTTCATTGGGCAATCCCTGATTCTTGTATTATGCAAAGGAGTAATACCACTTGCTTATTCATTTTCTCCATGCCAGTCAAGTGTGATGGACTTCTCCCAATGCAACCTGGAACTGGGGTACTGCTGAATCCTCTGGTCTACCAATCTGGGCCTCCCTCATACTCGACTCCATCTTGTGCTTGTACTTTTCCACAAACTGTGCTGGGGACTTTGCTTGGGACAAAGAAGTTCCCTCCACATGGCAGAAGTTATAAAGGGGTGAAGCAACATCATCACTTGGCCTCACTGTCCCCTCCACCCCCCCGCAACTCAAGACCCGGAAGCACCTGAGGAACACAGACAGAATGGGGGATGGTCCCAGGAAGGAAAGGGATCCCAGCCTGTGTATGAAAGATCTACCAACTGCTTGTACCATCAGTGTGAGATACTGCTTGATTCAAATCCTGTCTAGTATATAGACCTTAGATTGTGATTTTGTTTATTTCTTAGGTAATCAACTTTGATCTGTATGCTATTATTTATAACCACTTAAAATCTATCTTTCTGTAGTTAATAAATCAGTTTTATATTTTCTACCTAAAACAGTGTGTTCTTTGAAGTGCAAAGGGAAATCTGCTCAGGAACAGGGGCTGGTGCGTTGTCCTCTACAAGATGAGGGAGAGGCGGACTGGGTAATAACTTACACTGGTCAGGCTTCTGATCAGGATAAGATGGTACAGCTTTGGGGTCCTAGGCTGGGGGCTGAAGCCTCTCTATTGTTGGTTCATGAGTGACTGGCAAAGGCATTCATGTAACTGCAGCTGGGTATGTCCCTGCCTGTGTAAATGTTTGCGCGAGTGCAGGACCAAGAGGGGTCTGTGGCTTGTCATAGCATCACAGTGTGGGAGGGAACCTAGGCTGCTGAGACAGGGCTCAGCGGTACCCCAGTTCCAGTTTGCACCCTGGAGAAGTCAGTCACCAACATTTTATAGATCTCTATCATATCCCCCCTTAGTCTTCTCTTTTCCAAGCTGTAAAGTCCCAGTCTTTTTAATCTCTCCTCATATGGAAGCTGTTCCATAACTTAATCATTTTTGTTGCCCTTTTCCAATTCTAATATATCGTTTTTGAGATGGCGTGACCAGAACAGCAGGCAGTAGTCAAGCTGTGGGTATACTATGGATTTATATAGAGGCATTATGACATTTTGTGTCTTACTATCTATTACCTTCTCAATGGTTCCTAATATCGTTAGCTTTTTTGACTGCCACTAGACATTGTGCAGATGTTTTCAGAGAACTGTAACAGCTAATTTAGATTCCATCGTTTTGTAGATACAGTCAGGATTGTGTTTTCCAGCGTGCATGACTTTGTATTTATCAACATTGACTTTCATTTGCCATTTTGTTGCCCAATCAGTTTTGTTAGATCACTTTGTAACTCTTCGCAGTTTGCTTTGGACTTAATTATCTTGAGTAGTTTTGCATCATCTGCAAATTTTGCCACCTCACCATTTACCCTTTTTTCAGATAATTTATTAATATATTGAATAGCACTGGTCCCAGTACAGATCCTTGGGGGACACCACTATTTACCTCTCTACACTCTCAAACCTGACCATTTATCCCTACCCTTTGTTTTCTGTCTTTTAAGCAGTTACTGATCCATGAGAGGACCTTCCCTCTTATACCATGACTGCTTACTTTGGTAAGCCTTTGGTGAGGGACCTTGTCAAAGACTTTCTGAAAATCTAAGTACACTATATCCACTGGATCACCCTTGTTCACATGCTTGTTAACCCCCTCAGAGAATTCTAGCAGATTGGTGAGGCATGATTTCCCTTTACAAAAGCCATGTTGATTCTTCCCCAACAAATCACGTTCATCTTAATGCAGTCTGCTCCAAGAGGTGTTACCTAGAATCATTAGCGCCACAGAAAGCAATTTAATGTTCCCTCCCCCTCAGGGGAATGAAGAAGGCATCTGTCCGTTTCCTAACTTCAAAGGAGACTTCTTTTGGACTCCACAACTGCAACGATTTATGCACATGCCTAATTTTATTCACAGGAATAGTCAACTGCAATCATTGTGGCTACCCATGTGTGTGAAGTTATGCATTTGCTTAAATCTTTCAAGGATCAGGGCCCCCATTAATATAAACAAAAGGTCCTTTGACAACTTTAAGGAGTTAATTTGTCACACCAGAGGCAAGAAAGGCTATATCACCACTGGTCCTCCAGAGACATGTGTAACGTTATTGATATAATCTGGGACCATATAGAACATGGTTGCAACCAAGGTCCTGCAGTGGCACCAAATTGTAGGTAAAGGGGGTCATATAAGGTGTCTAAGACCAGGTTATGGGTTGCTGGTTATGATTATGCTGTCTATATGTATGTATCATCTTGTAGTTGAAGTTATGAGTATTGCCTCTATACTGTATGTATTTCAAATTTGTGTTGCGCTTCTGGGAAACATCCCAGACAAGTTGGTGTTAGCTCTGCCTAGCCTGCTTGATGGCTCATTAAGGACCATCAGCTATACAACTGACCCATGGAGAGATGGCAGATACACCTTGTAACTCAGCAAAGTATGCAGAGACTTGCCCATGTGACTCCAGACTCCATTTTGCTGTAATTTTCCACAGTAAGAACAAAGAAGTGTTTTTACACCTGGAAAAAGCCTATAAAAGGCTGATGCCTCATCTCCATCTTGTCTTCAATCGCACTTCTTACCTCTGGAGGGACTTTGCTACAAACTGAAGCTCTGAACAAAGGACTGATGACCCATCCCAGCGGGGGATGTACTCCAGAGACTTGATTTGAACTTGCAGTTTACTCCATCACTGCTACAAGCCTGAACTAAGAACTTTGCCATTACTGTATGTAGTTGATTTCATTTAACCAATTCTAGCTTTCATCTCTTTTTCCTTCCTCAGTTTGGGCTTCCACTTGGCCATCCACTTGAATCTGCTCCTGAGAAACATTTTCCTCACCAATGAGATCTTTCTGCTCTTGATTTAACTTCAGATTCACTTCTGAGACATTAGACAGACATTCAGAAACTCCATTCACAGACACACTGCTTTCTTGCACAGACAAACAGCTATTACCCACCAGGAGAATCCCCCTCTCCATGGCCATAGTAAAACTGGCTAAACACAGAAAACTGCCCATAGTAATACCACATATCAACATAGTTATAAACTGGATTTTCAAGAGGATACAGTTTCTGCTGTTCTTCCATTGCTTTTTTGACTTGGAACTGGAGTCTAGCCGTCTCCTTCTCAGCAGCCAGAAGCTCCTTACCTGCTTTTTCTTTTCTCTTAGCAGCTACTTTCTCTCTGTCCTCCGCCTCCTTCTTTCTCTTAGCAGCCTCTTTCTCTCTCTCAGCAGCCTCTTCCTCCAGCTGGGACAAGGCTTGCTTCGCTTTCATTTGAATTTCTGCTAGTTTTTTGTTCATATTCAAATTGCAAGCTGTCCATCAGGGCTTGCAGTTTCATTGCTTTTGCTGATGCTTTCTGGCTCATAGTCACTGATCTTTAACCAACCAAACTCTCAATCCCAAATTTGGATAGTGTGGGGTTTGACCCAAAGCTTAATTGACCTGGTTCTGTGGATCCTAGCATGACTATGGCACTGTGACAATGCGGTTCTGGTGGGACCCAACTGAGAGTGCCAATTCAGGACCAATTGCTTAAACAGGGCAGTTACAGCCCAAGGCTGGGGTTTTTCCACTTCTAAGGCAAACCAAACCAGCCAATCAAAGAGGACTTTGGTTTCACCCCGCTGGCTAGCCATAAGTCACACAAGCAATTTCCTTAGACATTCCAGTCTCCCTGTATCACCACCAGCGCCACTCGTCCTAGGGATGAATGGTTATGAAAACCAACACCCCAATAAAAGAAAAAGGTTCTCTCTATCCCAAAGAATCAAGCCCCAGATCCAGGTCAATATACAAATCAGAACTTACCCACAAATCTCATTGTTGCCAACCCTTTAGAATCTAAAATCTAAGGGTTTATTCATACAAGGAAAAAGATAGAGATGATAGAGAGAATTGGTTAAATGAAATCAACTACATACAGTAATGGCAAAGTTCTTAGTTCAGGCTTGTAGCAGTGATGAAGTAAACTGCAGGTTCAAATCAAGTCTCTGGAGTACATCACCCGCTGGAATGGGTCATTCAGTCCTTTGTTCAGAGCTTTGGTTTGTAGCAAAGTCCCTCCAGAGGTAAGAAGTACGATTGAAGACCAGATGGAGATGAGGCATTAGCCTTTTATAGGCTTTTTCCAGGTGTAAGAACACTTCTTTGTTCTTACTGTGGAAAATTACAGCAAAATGGAGTCTGGAATCACATGGGTAAGTCCCCGCATACTTTGCTGAGTTACAAGGCGTATTTGCCTTCTCTCAATGGATCAGTTGTGTAGCTGATGGTCCTTAATGGGCCATCAAGCAGGCTAGGCAGAGCTAACACCAACTTGTCTGGGATGTTTCCCAGAAGCACAGCACATATTTGAAATACCGACAGTATAGAGGCAATACTCATAACTTCAACTACAAAATGATACATACATATAGACAGCATAATCACAACCAGCAACCCATAACTTTGTCTTAGACACCTTATATGATTCCCTTTACCTATGATTTGGTGCCACTACAGGACCTTGGTTGCAACCATGTTCTATATGGTCCCAGATTATATCAATAACGTCACAACATGTCACAATCTGAGGTCGCTATGAAAGGCAGATGCTGAAAAAAAAGCTTTTAGCCAGCACAGTTTACACAAAGGTGGACGGTATGCTTTGCTTACAACAATCTTAAAAAGATAGCTGGACACTAGGTCACTGACATGACTACTGCACGTACATGATCACCACAAGGAAAGCTAAGCATACAGCTCAAAGGGATAAGTTACTTCTCGCCCACCTACAACCTCTGCTGGTGCTCTTCTGTGCTCACAGACAGGACTCTCAAGTTCATTTCCCTCTCCCTAGCAGACAATGCCAGTGCTCCTCCAAACTAGGAGAGGGTCTCTCCTTCAATCTCCTTTCCTCTCTACCCTTTTTCCTTTCCTCTTGTCTTACCTTCCCTTCCTCTCTGCATGTAGAACTACTGCCCAAGCTCAAGCTTAAAACTATGTTCATCTGTTTAAAACATTCAGTCAAGGCAGTCATTAATTCAATACCCAGAAAAAAGAGTTAAAGAAAACACTACAGACTCATAGACAAAGGCCAGAAGGGACCATCATGGTCACCTAGTCTGACTCCTGCTCATTGCAGGCTACAGCCCCACTCCTGTAACAGACTCCTAACCTCTAGCTGAGCTACTGAAGTCCTCAAATGATGATTTAAAGACTTCCAGTGTCAGAGAATCCACCATTTATTCTAGTTCATATCAGCAGGTGACCCATGCCCCATGCTGCAGAGAAATGCCACACACAAAAAAATCGAGGTCTCTACCAGTCTGACCTGGGGGAAAATTCCTTCTGGACCCCAAATACTGTGATAATTTAGACCCTGAGCATGTGGGTGAGACCCATCAGCCAGACACCTGGGAAAGAATTCACTGCAGTAACCCAGAGACCTCCCCATCTCGTGTCCCATCTCTGGCTGTTGGGGATTTTTGCTACTAGCGGATGGGCCACATGCTACAGTAGGCAACCTCATCAGACCATACCATCCCCTCCATAAAACTCAGTCTTGAAACCAGTTAGGTTTTTTGCCCCCACTGTTCCCTTTGGAAGGCTGTTCCAGAACTTCACTCCTCTGATGGTTAGAAATATTTATCTAATTTCAAGCGTAAATTTGTTGATGGCCAGTTTATAGCCATTTGTTCTTGTACCAGCATTGGCCCTTAACTGAAACAACTCCTCTCCCTCTCTGATGTATTTACAGAGAGCAATCATATCTTCCGTCAGCCCTCATTTGGTTAAGCTAAACAAGCCAAGTCCCTTAAGTCTCCTCCCATAAGATAGGTTCTCTATTCCTCTGATCATCCTAGTACCCCTTCTCTGTACCTGTTCCAGTTTGAATTCATCTTTCTTAAACATGGGAGACCAAAATTGCCCAAAACATTTCAGATGAGGTCTCACCAGAGCCTGATATAATGGTACTAACACTTATCTGTCTCTACTGGAAATACCTCGCCTGATGTGTCCTAGGACTGCATAATCCTTTTTCACAGCTGCATCACAGTGGCAGCTCAGTCATCCTGTGATTAACCAATACGCTCAGGCCTTTCTCCTCCTCTATTGTTTCCAGCTGATAAATTTCCAGCTTATAGCAAAAATTCTTCTTGTTAGTCCCTAAGTGCATGACCTTGCTCTTTGAACTATAAAATTCCATCCCATTTCTATTACTTCAGTTTTCAAAGTCATCCAAAACTTATTATATTATATTCAGGTCCTCCTCCATACGGGCAATACCTCCCAAATTTATGTAATCCACACATTTTACTAGCACAATCCCACTTTGTGCGCCAAGGTCAGTAACAAAAATGTTAAATAAGACTGGTTCCAAGACGGATTCCTGAGGAACTCCACTAGTAGACTCCCTCCAGTTTGACAGCTCACCTTTCAGTATTACTCATTGTAGTCTCCCTTTTAACCAGCACCTCAACCACCTTTTAATTCTCGTATTAATCCCCATATTCTGCAATTTAACTAATAATTTCTCATGTGGAACTGTATCAAATGATTTACTGAAATAAGGAAGATTAGATCTACCGCATTTCCTTTGTCTAAAAAATAAGTTATCTTCTCAAAAAAGGAGATCAGGTTGGTTTGGCACAATCCACCTCTTGTAAAATTATTTTGTATTTTATCCCAATTACCATCCACTTCTATGTCCTTAACTATTTTCTCTTTCAAAATTTGTTCCAAGCCCTTGCATCCATTCATCATGACGAGATTGAAATGGTTGGTTTAAATAAAGATATGGCATTGGAAAAAATGTCGAACCAAGCATTCTGTAGCTGTAGTCATTTTACAGGCAAAGTATTGCAGATGAGCTATAGGAAATCAAATCTTGTGAAGTTTCTCTATTTGAAAGGGAAGATTTTAGCATCTCATAATTTGAGAAATTAGATATTTATTCAACCCATGTTTTCTTCACCCACATAGTATTAATTTTGTAGCCTTCCTAAAAGATGATAATTTAAAGAGGTTTAGTAATAAGCTTTACTTTTTATACGCATTCAAAAAGTGCCATTTACGATGGTATCAAAGCCTCAGGTAAGACAAACTGCAGCTATTTCACTAAGCTAATATCACTAGAAAAACAAGCAGTTGAATCAAGTTATTTTCACTACTACCTAGTTACTGTACATATTTACAGTACATCACTGAGAAATTAGGGGAAAGCCTCAGGGAAAAATAGGACAAAGTGTAATCATATTCCCCTCCCAATCTGTTCAAGCCTTTGGGGGGCGGAAGGGGAGGGAAGAGTGGGTTATGGTTCCTTATCCTGAGCAGTGCCAAATCAAAGAACACTGGTTTTGTTTAGACAAATTGGGAAATAAACTCCAGCTAACCTGCCCTCAATTAGAAAAGAAGCTCAGATGGTTGGAGTGGAAGAGAGAAGAAAAGAAGACAAGGGAAAGGCTTCCTTGTCAATTTCCTTTTAACAAAGCATGCTGGGAAGGGGCACAGTCTGTACTCCCTGTAAAATGCAGCTTCACCAATCTCTCACTCAGTTTTAAAGAATATGCTGTGGGGGAGAGAAGTGATGTCGTATGCATTGGAAAGGACAAACGTAAGCTCTAGACCAATTCTGCTGTTTGAATTCCTCTAACTATATACGTTAGAAATTATATTCTTAATGGAACAGCTCATCTATTTTACAGTCTACAAACCTAAAATAGCTTGACTTTAAAGATACAGTATTTATTTTCCTTTACTTTGCTGCTACTGTGGTGGGTCAGACCTGCTGGTGATACTGTACAAGGAATTTTTGTACCTTCTGCCAATATTATCTAAAAAGAAATTTCCCTAACATCTCTTATGTTTTCTGTAGCTTTAAAAACCATTACAAAAAGATGGCTTAATATCAGATATTTTAATCCTCTTTGGCTATAATCAAAACATTCTTTCTATCAGGACTCTCAGGACAAATTTCCAGAAAAACGTGACATAGCATCTCTGGTTACTCACTTCCACTAAACTAATTTTGCTTTAGCTTCCTAGAAAGAATTCAACAAAAACATGTTCCCCCTTTTCATACCTCACATGTGCTGTCCAAGCCACTGTTACTATTAAAAAAGTCATCAGGTAGACTGCAATTTTCGTTAGTAGAAGCTGTTGAACACTTTCACCTAGTTTCTGAAATAAAATACAGTGTTATTAATAGAAAAAGCACATAACTGCAAAATATAGAAGTGAGGAATGTTACTCTACAATTGCTAGCAATATCTGTAAACAGGTCATAGTTTCACAGTGCAGAATAAATTTCTGAGAATGTCTTGCCTGCTAAAATATAGATTTCTTCCAACCATTTCCATTTTCTGATTTATCATCCATACAGTACCACAAAACAGAGTACTGAGCTTATCAGACACTTGTAAGCCTTCTAGAATATTTGCTCCAATTACCTAGATGCCTGCATAAGATGTGCCAGGCTGTGGTATGCCAAATAAAAATAGGAACCATTGCTAAACAAACGCCTAGGGTTTTGGTACTGCTCACTTTTAAGGGGGAAGACAATCACTTATGTTCACAGTGAAATAAGCATAACTATTAATCAGGCCGGCCTATTGTGTATCCTTCATAAATTACTACACCTATCTGTTCCTCCATTTCCACATCTATGAAAGGGGGACAATGATAATTCTCTTCATAAAGCACTTTGAGTTTGCTGGTGAAAAGTGCTATACAAGAGCCTGGTTTTATTACCTGTGCTAGGATGATCCTACACTGATTTAATTAAACATATTCGTTAGCTGAACTGAAAATATCATTAAGGTTTTGGGGATTACTTAGATTACAGTTTCTGAGTGCAGTAAAATGGTTAAGAGCTATAGGAATGGTTTGTTTTACTGACATCTAACCTGTCATTCTGGACGCTGCTACAATATTTTAATTTATAGGATTAGCTTTTTTTAAAATCTCTGAAAGATAACCATCTGGAAATCATCAAAAAACACAACACAAAACCAAACTCAAGATTTACCAGAGCTGTGTACTTTCAACACTACTTTATAGTGCAGAATGCTGGGGAACGAGAAAATATGACATGTCCAAACTGTCTTCATTCCATACAACCTGCCTCAGGAAAATCCTCCATATTTTTTGACCCAGAACAATCTCAAACCAAGATCTATTGACATAGTGCAGCCGAGAGGATCTGAGCACCATCATTGCCAGGAAGCGTTGGAGATGGATCGGTCATGTGCTTCAGATGGAAACTGATTCCATCACCAGAGTAGCAATAAGATGGACACCTGAAGGCAAGCGAAAACAAGGCCGCCCAAGAACAACATGGTGAAGAGCTGTGGAAGGCAAGCTGAAAAACCTGGGGCACAGCTGGGGAACCATTGAAAAACTTGCCAGAAACAGACAGGAGTGGAGGAGCTTCATCACTGCCCTAAACGCCAGTGGCATAATAGGAACATGATGATGATGATGATGATGATGAAGAAAGATAACTAATAGGATGGATACATACTGATAATCATCTCTCTGCTGTTATAAACTGTGTGTCTAACTTGGAACACAAGCTCTGCGTGGCAACGACTTGTCACTCAACTTGCTGCTATATCATCATGATGTCTGTGATATTGTGTGAAAAGATATGGATTGATCCTTACATCCACCAATTTCTTAACTACTGCAGGCCCTTCAACTTCACATACTGCCATAATTATTTCAGCAATCCTTATGGTGTCCATACACTAGGCACTGTATGGAGACATAGTGAGACAGTCTCTGGCAGAGTTACAGTCTAAATTGAGGAGATAAAGGGTAGGAAAGGAGACAGGCATGGAGGTGGAGTAACTTGCCCACGGGCAGTAACAGAACTGAGAATAGGTTCTAGGTGTCCTGACTTCCAGCCTAATATCTGATTCACTAGACGATGATTCCTCTGGTCACTGTGAATGACACTGTATTTCTGAGAAGCCTTGTCCAGCAAACGTCCCTATTCAAAACTTCCCAAAGCTGGAATTTGGGTCAGGCATTCTTCAGAAGCCTCAGACATGTTTCCTTTCAGTGACTTGATTCCAGTACATGAAGGAAGATAAGACAGGGATGCAAGAGGCCAGAGGCCCCCAAACTGTCAAATGAGGACCCCAGAACCTGCTGGTCATGTACTGCTGGTTCCTTTACCCTTATTTCCTACTGTTAACATATATTTAGCCAGTTAAGTTATTTAATGCATCTTCAATAGAAGTAATTTGCTACAGTTGCCTAAGGAATATAGTGTGGCTGAGTGGGAGGGGAAGTGCCATAAGACAAATCTTTATTAAAATGTGGTCCTTGCTATAAAAGCTTGATGATGATGACACTACACAGATCTATCCAGAAGGTCTGTTTTCATTATGGTTTAAATTTGAGCTCTCTAATCTAAACACAAAAGAATACTAAATACATCTTTACAACCTGAATTGCTAGGCTTCATTTACTCATTGTCCTGTACAGGAGAACAGAAGACCAGACCATTTGATGTAAGGGCAAATCATTTTCTAAACCAAAAAAATGTTAAACAACCACCTAAACCCTAGTATTCCAAGTCCAAGAACTGATTTAGCAGCTATATCTCCACTTCCCCAAAAAACTAAAACTTGGTTTCCTTCTACTTACACTTATGGTCAAATATTGCTCTTAGTTACAATTCTGTAAATCTGGCAGAACTCCGATGACTTAATAGTTTATTGATATTCACATCACCGAAGGAGAGGAATTTGGGCCTGTTGATCTATAGCTGACTTCTGCAATCCTGGAGCCTTAAAATTCTTCCTGTCTTGAAGGATAGTACCCTCCTGGGGGAGGGGACGAGACTTATCCCTTGGGAATTTTAAAGCTTTACAGTTGCAGTATTTCCTTTCCAGCCACTTGTACATGTGCTTCTATTGATTAAGCCTGAGTCCATTTTTTCTGCATTAGTAGCTATCCTATTCTATTACTCTGCATTCCCATTATTTTTCATAATTTAATGTCTTTAACACATCCTTTTGATAAACATACACTTGTATTCTTTCTCTTTGTTTTAAGTGGCAAGTTCCATAGCTAGCTTTACTAACACCTCCAGCAAACAAAATACCCTTTGACACGTAAGCTGCCCTGTCATGTGCTCTCTCTTCAATGGCCCTGTAATAATGGGCCTAACACGACGAATTCAATGGCAACCCTACCACTGAGCTCAACGGGTACAAAATCAATCTCTGTGACAGGCAATGCACTTTACCTTGGGACGTCAGTGTCAGAATCCCTTCCATTAAATTATCTCAACTTACATGGAAAGAACAGAGTTGACCTCTTTAATGCAAATACATCTTGCAGATCTTCTTAATGAATATATGACTTCAGAGTGAATCTCTTATCTGAAAAATCATCTTTACATCGATAATTATTTAAATTTAGCCTAAAGTTTTTTTCTGACTCGGCATCTAATGGTTAGGTACCAATCTACTTGCATTAACTTATCTCAGAGAACCTATCTCTTGGCTTAAAGCTCAGTGTAGACACACGGGTCTGCTTGCATTGATCTAACTGCAGACTAAAGAAAGATCTAACTCAAGATATCACTTAATAAATGTTAAGCTCAACTTTGTTTTGCTGTCATAACTTGTTTCATCCCAAAAACAGATTTGTACAAAAGGGGGATATTAACTGCCAATTTTGTACAACCAACATTGGCGATAACTGGTGATATCGTATGGTGAAAAGTATAAGCCTACTGGATAGAAATTATTTCATCTCAAAAAGTATTACTAAAGGATGTGTGCCTAGACTATTTGCTAACTGCAGTCCTTAGATATTCTGCAATTAATATGCTTTTCATACTAAGCACCTTATCCTACCAACACTCATGCAGATACATAACTCTGCTCATGCGACAGGTCACACTGATATTAATGGGACTAATCACAAGTGAAGTTGCACATGTATTTAAAGGATAGGGGGTTCTTTTTATAGATGTCTCCATTAGCAAAACATGGAAGAGCATGCATTTTGAAATACAGATCCTCGTATTAGCAAGGAAAGCTACCTTATTGAGGTTAAAACACATGGGGATAAAGTGAGAAAGGCTAAAAGCCACATAGAGTTGGACCTTGCAAAGGGAATTAAAACCAATAGTAAAAGATCCTATAGCCATATAAATAAGAAGAAAAGAAAGAAAGAAAGAAGTGGGACCACTAAACACTGAGGATGGAATGGAGGTTAAGGATAATCTAGGCATGGCCCAATATCTAAACAAATACTTTGCCTCAGTCTTTAATGAGGCTAATGAGGAGCTTAGGGATAATGGTAGGATGACAAATGGGAATGAGGATATGGAGGTAGATATTACCACATCTGAGGTAGAAGCCAAACTCGAACATCTTAATGGGACGAAATCAGAGGGCCCAGATAATCTTCATCCAAGAATATTAAAGGAACTGGCACATGAAATTGCAAGCCCATTAGCAAGAATTTTTAATGAATCCGTAAACTCAGGGGTTGTACCATACGACTGGAGAATTGCTAACATCATTCCTATTTTTAAGAAAGGGGGAAAAAAGTGATCCGAGTAACTATAGGCCTGTTTAACATCTGTAGTATGCAAGGTCTTAGAAAAAATTTTGAAGGAGAAAGTAGTTAAGGACATTGAGGTCAACGGTAATTGGGACAAAATACAACATGGTTTTATAAAAGGTAGATCGTGCCAAACCAACCTGATCTCCTTCTTTGAAAAGATAACAGATTTTTTAGACAAAGGAAACACAGGGGATCTAATTTACCTCGATTTCAGTAAAGCATTTGATACAGTTCCACATGAGGAATTAATAGTTAAATTGGACAAGATGGGGATCAATATGACAATTGAAAGGTGGATAAGGAACTAGTTCAAGGGGAGACTACAATGGGTCATACTGAAAGGTGAACTGTCAGGCTGGAAGGAAATTAGTGGAGTTCCTCAGGGATCGGTTTTGGGGACCAATCTTATTTAATCTTTTTATTACTGACCTTGGTACAAAAAGCGGGAATGTGCTAATAAAGTTTGCGGATGACACAAAGCTGGGAGGTATTGCTAACACAGAGAAGGACCAGGATATCATACAGGAAGATCTGGATGACCTTGTAAACTGGAGTAATAGTAATAGGATGAAATTTAATAGGGAAAAGTGCAAGGTCATGCATTTAGGGATTAATAATAAGAATTTTAGTTATAAATTGGGGACACATCAGTTGGAAGTAACAGAGAAGGAGAAAGACCTTGGAATAGTGGTTGATCGCACGATGACTATGAGCCACCAATGTGATATGGCTGTTAAAAAAGCTAATGCGATTTTAGGATGCATTAGGTGAGGTATTTCCAGTAAAGATAAGGAGGTATTAGTACCATTATACAAGGCACTGGTGAGACCACATCTGAAATACTGTATGCAGTTCTGGTCTCCCGTGTTTAAGAAGGATGAATTCAAACTGGAACAGGTACAGAGAAGGGCTACTAGGATGATCCGAGGAATGGAAAATCTGTCTTATGAAAGGAGCCTGAAAGAGCTTGGCTTGTTTAGCCTAACCAAAAGGCGGCTAAGGGGAGATATGATTGCTCTTTATAAATATATCAGAGGAATAAATATTAGGGAGGGAGAATAATTATTTAAGCTTAGTACCAATGCGGACACAAGAACAAATGGATATAAACTGGACACTAGGAAGTTTAGACTTGAAATTAGACGAAGGTTTCTAACCATTAGAGAAGAGAAGTTCTGGAACAGCCTTCCAGGGGAAGGAATGGGGGCAAAAGACATAGCTGGTTTCAAGACTAAGCTTGATAAGTTTATGGAGGGGCTGGTATGATGGGATAGCCTAATTTTGGCAATTAACTGATCTTTGATTATTAGCAGGTAATTATGCCCAATGGTCTGTGATGGGATATTGGATGGGATGTGATCTGAGTTACTACAGAGAACTCTTTCCTAGGTGCTGGCTGGTGAGTCTTGCCCACATGCTCAGGGTTTAGCTGATCGCCATATTTGGGGTTGGGAAGGAATTTTCCTCCAGGGAAGATTGGCAGAAGCCCTGGAGGTTTTTCGCCTTCCTCTGCAGCGTGGGGCATGGGTCACTTGCTGAAGGATTCTCTGCACCTTGAGGTCTTTAAACCACGATTTGAGGACTTCAATAACTCAGACGTAGGTTAAGGGTTTGTTACAGGAGTGGGTGGGTGAGATTCTGTGGCCTGCATTCTGCAGGAGGTCAGACTAGATGACCATAATGGTCCCTTCTAACCTTAAGTCTATGAATCTATTCTAGCTCAATAGAAGTAACTCCACCAGGGAAAGCTTTTCACACTATAATCATGGGCAATACTCCCTGCCTGCTCTCTACAGGGAAAACGAGGGACAATACTAATTTGGTGCCCTATTTTGAACTATACTAAGGTTCAGTCCCCCAAGCGCTTACTACTAGATTTTAAGGCTTCGTGCTATGAAACTTGCCAATGATTTCAGCAGGACTACTCCTGGTATTAAGTACTGTGCCTGGAAATAAATGTTTGTATGAAAGAGTTACACCACCACCCCCAGAATAAGACAATATGCTATACAGAGTGGCTTAGGTGGAAGTTTATATCCGCAACTAAAGAGCACAGAAATGAAGACATTTCTATGAACCTTCATATGTGCTACCTAAATAGTCCAATACTGAATGTCCTCGATTTCCTACTTTTTTTAAACCATGTGTCTTTGGTATATATTTAACTAAATTTACCACGTTAGTATTGTATTTTCTTTAGCCTCTCCTATTTCTTTTGAAATTATTTTGATTTGTAAGGATAAGGCCTTTTCCTGTAGCCATATTGTAAGGCCTAAGGCCTTTGTCTGCAGCCACATTAGGAGGACAGCAGCCATGAACTAAGCAGCAAAAAGCCACATCCTCATATTCCATCTAAATTACATTAAAACAATGTAATATCGGGCTGTTAAGAAGGCGATCCTGTCCTAATAACACCCACCATCACCAGATAAAGAAACAGATCTGAAGATGGTTAAAGAAAACTTAGTTTGATTGCTTGCCAGACAGGATGCTATCACTTATCTATAGTTGCAGTTGTGAAATCCTCATTTCTTTATTGCTTTGTCTTTATGGTTCCCACTTCTCTATTCTTTGTTTGTATGATCTCTATCTGATTCTTTGATTGTTTCTGTTTGGTAAATAATTAATTTGCTAGGTGTAAATCAATTAAGGTGGTGGGCTAGGATTGGTTAGAGAATTTTGTTACAATAGGTTAGGATTGGTTAGTAAAATTTTAGTAAAATGACTAAGGTACAGTTAAGCAGGACTCAAGTTTCACTATATAAACTGGAGTCCAAAAGTAAGTTCTTGGGAAGCAACTCCAGGACACAGCCCCAAGATCGGCTGCCAGACTTTAACACCGTGCCAACCATACCGTGCAGAAACTGGAGTCCCCCAGGTGACCTGATCCTGACTGGTCATCAGGAAAGTTTATCTGCCTTATTTGAAGTGGTGAGCATTGTATGTTTAGTGTGTGCATTCTGTTTTGGAAATGTTCATAAATAGAGGTTAAGTAGGATATTACTGTGTAAGGCCCTTTCACTGGTAAAAGACCCCGCAAACCCGCAGAGCGTAAGGTTATGCCTTGAGCCCACGGAAGGGTAAGGGTGAGCGCCTAAATTAACAGGGTTACACCTGAACCCTAGGAACTGGATAAAGGTAGGTGCCCCTAGATTGTGTGAGTAACAGAGAATTTTGTGCAGGCAACAGATTACATTAACCATTAAAATGATTAATAATTTTGGGGAAAATAAATAGCTTCTAAAATATTTTTCAACTTCCATTATACAGGCAGATTTTCCATCTCTTAATGTCTTCAAATCAAGGCTAGATGTCTTTCTGGAAGATATTATAGTCAGAGAAGTTATTGGGCTCAATACAGAGGTAACAAAGTGAAATTCTGTGGCCTGTGTTATACAGAAGGTCAGACTAGATAATCTAATGGTTCTTTCTGACCTTGAAATACACCGATCTATGAAGCAATCATGTTTTTTTCTAATAAACCAAGTCTTTAGTACTTCAGTCCCTTCGGCTCCAGTTCAATAGTTCATCCATTAGAGAATGAACTGTTGGTTTCAGTTTTATTTAAGGTTTTGTAACGTCTTAACTGGAAAAAAAACCCTGAACCTTGAAGTAAAATTGCAATGTCATTCTAACACTCACAGAGACAGAATAAACATGTAACAAAATACTAAATATACAATACCTGATCTGGATGTATCTTTGTGTGGGCCACAGGCAAAATCTGAAATAAGAAAATCACATTATTGGGTGGAATATGTAAGCCTCTCATTCTACTCTACTAGAAAGTGAGCTTCATCATACCAAAAAATATTTAAAATGACAGATAGAAGATGTTCATGTGAAATGATATAATGATTTGCAAAATGGGTGATTTGCTGACTGATGATGGAATACACATATTTATTTCCTGCAAAGTAGGGATAAAGCTCACTCGTCTTGATAAAGCAACTTTTACTTGAATCTGTTGATATGAAAAACATTTGCATAACTTTTAAGTTGCTGGATTTAATTCCAATACTTCAGGTTTCAATGAAGTCTCATTATTGGTCTCACTAAAAGTAGTAAGGTTTTAAATGAATGTGATGTCTAAGACTTTTAAGTGGCGATTAAAATTCAAGGTGTTTCCTAGACACTGTCATTATTTTAACCAATCCTACTTCCAGTAAATGTAAAACATTTTGTATTAATACAAAGATTTTTTTTAATTAAAACTAAATACCACAGCACTTTAAATCCAAATGCCTGTAAGCACTATCAGTATTTAAAAATTCCAATACTGGTATTAATATTGCAACACCATGAACTGACCTGATGTGTTGCTTTCCATCTCTAACAGAAAGACTATAATACAAAAAGTTGAAAGTTATTTGTATTATAGTGACTTCTAATCACCATTCTCTTAAAGAAGTACTGTAATGGAAAACAATAGTCTGAGTTCACAAAATGAGAAAAGAGGACATTTACTTAACTCTGTTGCTCTAATTTAATGGGAGCAACAGTTTTTAAAAGTAAAATTGACTATTTGGTCTTTTCTCTAGACTGCCCCATTAACCTTACTGGGAGTCAGAAGCAAATCCAGATCAGAATGTACTCCTTTGTACATACATGTACTGTACCCTGTATACGTTTCTGACCAATAACTTCCCTTTCTCTAAGACTAATACTGCCATCTCTTTACAGTGTACAACTGTACATGCAGAATTTTAATTCTAATTTCTCTGCTTTTCCCCAGGAACACTGGATGTCTATGTACTGGATCAGGGGTCGGCAACCTTTCAGAAGCGGTGTGCCGAGTTTTCATTTATTCACTCTGATTTAAGGTTTCGCGTGCCCGTAATACATTTTAATGTTTTTAGAAGGTCTCATAAAGTCTATAATATATAGCTAAACTATTGTTGTATGTAAATAAGGTTTTTAAAATGTTTAAGAAGCTTCATTTAAAATTAAATTAAAATGTAGAGTCCCCGGACTGGTGGCCAGGACCTGGGCAGCATTAGTGCCACTGAAAATGAGCTTGTGCGCCGCCTTTGGCACGCGTGCCATAGGTTGCCTACCTCTGCACTGGACCATGCTAGATAACACTTTGCATATATACGGGGCTTTTATCTTCAAAGTTCTGTACAGATATCATCCATTATGTCTAGTCTTCCCTAGCACTGTGATACTGGGCACCTTGGCTAAGTAGCATCCTGCACGGATTTTGAAAAGAAGCTGAACCAACCAAGTGACAATTGACCAATTGGGTAAGCTTGGGCTACTGGAGATTACATATTTTCCTAATTGTATTACACATGTATATGTAACTTATATGGTGTCTCTCCCTCATTCCTATTGCCTTAAAATGTAATCACTTTGGGGCAGAGACCTGGCTGCCTGTATATCTGAACAGCACAATGGGGCTCCAATCCTGACAGCAGCCTCTGGGTGCTAATGGAATAAAAGTAATACATTGTGAAGAGCTTGGGGCCACACCTGGACAGTGGCTTAAATAAGGACACTATTCAAAATGGGTTTGCTCTGAAGCTGCTCCTTCCTAGAGAACAATGGAGAGGATGAAAGGTAGGTGGTTGGGGGGCGGGGAGAGATAAGGGATGGGGGACTCAAAGTGGAGTGGGGATAGGTAGGAGCATGAGGGGGCAGTGAAACAGGGTGAGGGTCCAGGGGGGTGAGGCAGAGGATTCCAGGAAATAGGGGCTCAAAGGGTAGCGAGGGAGTGGGTGCAAAGAGAAGGGGGCGAGGGTAGTCTGCAGAGGTGGGGCCAAGGGGGCACTTGGGGCAGGGGCATTCTGGGAGAAGGGGCAGAGGAGTCAGCTAGTGGGGACACTCCAGGGGTGTGGAGTAGGGGCTGGTGCTAGGGCACTTCGGGGGCGAGGCGGAGGGGGCGTTCGGGACAGTCTCCGGGAGACGGGGCAGAGGGGGGTGGAGCTGGGGACACTCCTAGAGAGGACGGAGTGGGGAGCACTCCGGGGGGTGGGGGGCAGGGGCATTCCAAGAGGGGGGGTCGAGGCAGGAGATGGGGAGGCCGGGGGTTGCTCTAGGGGGGCGGGCAGGAGGAGGGGTCGGTCCGGGGGTCGCTCTAAGGGGTCGGGCGGGGGTCGCTCCAGGCGCCGCGCGGGCCCCGGCCGCACTCACGCACCATGACGGTGGCGATGATGGAGAGCAGCGCGTCGCTATAGGCCAAGAGCCGCTGCGAGGCCTGGGTGCTGCCCAGCTCCCCGCTGTGCCGCCGGGGAGCCGGAGCCGGGACCGGGGCCGCAGCCAGCTCCCCCTCCGCCTGAGGCCGTGGCGCGGACATAGGGGCACCGGGCAGAGCCGCTTCCTGCCGCCACCTGCAGAGGGGAGGATTGTGGGGTGGGGAGTGAAATAAGCCCGGCCCCTAACGGCGGCGGCACCGCCCCGCGGGCCAGGCGGAGAGCGCGGGCAAGGGAAGGGGAGAGAGGGCCGGTCAGAGCTGGGTCTGAGGGGCGGGGGTCGGTACCGGGGGCAGAGCTGGGTCTCTGGGGGGCGGGGATTGAGGGGACGGAATAGGCAGAGCTGGGTCTCTGGGGGGCGGTACAGGGGGCAGAGCTGGGTCTCTGGGGGGCGGGGTTGAGGGGACGGAACAGGCAGAGCTGGGTCTCTGGGGGGCGGTACAGGGGGCAGAGCTGGGTCTCTGGGGGGCGGGGTTGAGGGGACGGAATAGGCAGAGCTGGGTCTCTGGGGGGCGGTACAGGGGGCAGAGCTGGGTCTCTGGGGGGCGGGGATTGAGGGGACGGAATAGGCAGAGCTGGGTCTCTGGGGGGCGGTACAGGGGGCAGAGCTGGGTCTCTGGGGGGCGGGGTTGAGGGGACGGAACAGGCAGAGCTGGGTCTCTGGGGGGCGGGGGGGTCGGTACAGGGGGCAGAGCTGGGTCTCTGGGGGGGCGGGGTTGAGGGGACGGAACAGGCAGAGCTGGGTCTCTGGGGGGCGGGGGGGTCGGTACAGGGGGCAGAGCTGGGTCTCTGGGGGGCGGGGTTGAGGGGACGGAACAGGCAGAGCTGGGTCTCTGGGGGGCGGGGGGGTCGGTACAGGGGGCAGAGCTGGGTCTCTGGGGGGCGGGGTTGAGGGGACGGAACAGGCAGAGCTGGGTCTCTGGGGGGGCGGGGTTGAGGGGACGGAACAGGCAGTGCTGGGTCTCTGGGGGGCGGGGGGGTCGGTACAGGGGGCAGAGCTGGGTCTCTGGGGGGCGGGGTTGAGGGGACGGAACAGGCAGAGCTGGGTCTCTGGGGGGCGGGGGGGTCGGTACAGGGGGCAGAGCTGGGTCTCTGGGGGCGGGGTTGAGGGGACGGAACAGGCAGAGCTGGGTCTCTGGGGGGCGGGGGGGTCGGTACAGGGGGCAGAGCTGGGTCTCTGGGGGGCGGGGTTGAGGGGACGGAACAGGCAGAGCTGGGTCTCTAGGAATGGGCGGGTCTGAGGGATCGAGGGGTCGATAAAGGGAGCAGAGCTGGGTTTCTGGCTGCGGGGGAGGGGGGTCGGTATAGGCGTAGCTGGGTCTCTGGGAGTCGGAGAGGGGCAGAACAGGCAGAGTTGGGTCTCTGGGAGTGGCGGGGGTCGGGGAAGGGTGGAACAGGCGGAGCTGGGTCTCTGGGGGGGGTGGGGGGGTGTCTAGGGTGACCAGACAGCAATTGTGAAAGATTGGGACAGGGGGTGGGGTAATAGGATCCTATATAAGAAAAAGACCTCAAAATCAGGACTGTCCCTATAAAATCGGGACATCTGATTAACCTGGGGGGTCTCTGGAAGTAGGGGGATGGAACAGGCAGAGCTGGGTCTCTGGGCTTTGGTACAGGCAGAGCTGAGTCTCTGAGCGGTGCGGGGTCGTACAGGCAGAGCTGGGTCTCTGGGAGTCGGGGAGTTGGTACAGGCAGAGCTGAGTCTCTGAGGGGTGCGGGGTCAGTACAGGCAGAGCTGAGTCTCTGAGGGGTGTGGGGTCGGTACAGGCAGAGCTGGGTCTCTGGGAGTCGGGGGGTTGGTACAGGCAGAGCTGAGTCTCGGGGGTCTCTGGCAGTGGGGGGGGGTCTGAGAGGTAGGGGGACAGAACAAGCAGAGCTGGTTGTCTGAGGGGTGGGGGGACAGAACAGGCAGAGTTGGGTCTCTGGAAGTAGGGGGTCTGAGGGTGGGGGGGTCAGTACAGGCAGAGCTGTGTCGGGGGGGTAGGTGTGTGAGGAGAGCACTAGTTCCTAGAGGTCAGGCAACAGCACAAGCAAAGCCTGTTGGGAAGGGGCACAGGTTATAAGTGAAACCTGTTGCACAGAACAGTGAGACAGCCAGGGGGAGCAGCGTGTCTGGCAGTTTCTTCAGTCCTCAGTCTGGGGAAGGAGCCAGGGGTGGGATGTGTCCAGAGGCCTAGAAAAGGCCAGAGACTAGAAATGAAGCAAGATGCAGCTGGTATGCTCACCTTGAAGGAGTGTCTCCTTCAGCAGTTAATTAGTAGTTTCTTAACATTGTCAGAAATAAGTCATGCATATAACTAGCCTAGTGAATAGTGTATCCTTTATATATGTCCGTATATAAAGATAATATATAAGATGATGACGCTATCCATTGTTCCCCTTGTTGCATATTTCCTATTGTTCCACTTGTTGCATCCTTCTTTTAAATTAGAATGTCAACTCTGTTTTGTACAGTGTGCAGTAGGGTCCAGTCCTGACTGGGGGTGTTTGGGATGGCCATAATACTGGTAATATATTTAAATTTTTTGTTATGGTGTGCTGGAGTAGAATTTCTATAATTGGATGAATTGCTGGGTACTGTGAGACTTATTCGTATGGGGTGTTGCAGGTTTATGTAAATTGCCGTAGCTCTTGTAAGCTTGTGCTTTTCTCTTGTGTAGCAAGTAATATGTGGCTCTCTGTAGTGAAAAATTATATGTTAGTGTTCTACAAAGTTGAAAAGTGGTCACTTGAATAAAATTATAAGCTATTTTTAAACTATATAAGTTTGCAAATTTTATGCCTCAGAATTGAGGCTGAGGTAGTGTAAGCTGAGTAGAATGAAATACAAATACTGTCTAAAGACTCCCACTATCTGTTTTGGGGAGAAGTTGAAAAATGGGTTTATGTTTTGGGGAGATAGCTTCAACCATAAGTATGGAATAGTTCTAATCTGAGAAATGAGAGTATAAAAAGGTGCATTTTCACTGCTGCCTCTGTGGATTCAGTCATAACTATTCTATTTAATGCATATAAGATCAGACTACTTTTTACTCCTGCAAAACACAGTTCTAGCAAAATGAAGTGGGTTTGTACCTGGTTGGTTTATCAGCAGAATTAAATTCTGTAAGCACCATTGCCTGTGCAATCACACTATCTTCATTATTTCTTTGCCACCCCACTTAAAGCTATAGGGTTACACAGGTATTATTGAAGGCAACATTTTCTCTGCAGAATCTATTGCTGGTGGATGAAGAAAATAATCTTTCACTTCATTAGACTGAGCTTGAAGAGCTGAATTGGAGAACAGAGTGCCAACTGAGCTAAAGATATGGAAATTACTGAGACAAACATAGAATAGGGTTGCCAGGTGTGTGTGGCCAGGACCACCTGGTCGAAAAGGGACCCTGGTGGCTCCGGTCACAACCGCCGACTGGGCTGTTAAAAGCCCGGTCAGTGGTGTTGCAGGGCTAAGGCAGGCTAGTCCCATGCTGCAGCCGGAAGTGGCCAGCCGGTCCAGCTCCTAGGCTGGGTGGAGGAGGGCATGGGGGTCAGTGCACTGTTGGAGCACTGGCTCTGCACTCCCATTGGCTGAGAACCGTGGCCAGTGGGAGCTGGGGGGGAGGGGCCTGTGGGCCAGAGCAGCACAAGGGGTCTTCTCCCCCTGCACCTAACAGCTGGACCTGTTAGCCACTTCTGGGGCACACCACAGTGCCCAGGCAGGGAGCCACTGAGGTAAACCCGCACCCCAAGCCCCAGCCCTGAACCCTCCCAAATCCAGAACCCCCTCCTGCATCCCAAACCCCTCATCCTCAGCCCGACCCCAGAGCCCTCACCCCCAGTCCAGAGCCTGTATCGCCTTCACACCCCAACCCCATGCCTCAACCTGCAGCCCCCTCCCACACTCTGAATCCCTCACCCCCACTCTCCGGACTGGAGCACCCTCCTGCACCCCAAACCCTCAGCGCCACCCCAGAGCCCTCACCCACTCCCGCACCCCAACCCCAATTTTCTGAGCATTCATGTCTTGCCATACAATTTCTATTCCCAGATGTGGCCCTCAGGCCAAAAAGTTTGTTCGCCCCCACTTGCACCCCAACTCCCTGCCCCAGCCCAGAGCCTCCTTCTGCACCCTGAACCTCTCATTTCTGGCCCCACCCTGGAGCCTGCATTCCCAGTTAGAGCTCTCACCCCTTTCTGCACTCTAACCCCCTGTCCCAGCCCAGTGAAAGTGAGTGAACATCGGGGAGAGCGAGCACTGAGGAAGGGGGAATGTAGACAGTGGCGGGGGGGCCTTGGGCAAGGGGCAGGGGAGGGCAGGTCCTGGGAAAGGGTGGAGTGAGGATGTTTGGTTTTGTGTGATGAGAAAGTTGCTAACCCTAACATAGAACCATTTCTATAGTAATGTCTCAGGCCTGGTCTACACTACGCTGTTAAACCGATTTTAACAGCGTTAAATCGATTTAATGCTGCACCCGTCCACACTACACTGCTCTTTATATTGATTTAAAGGGCTCTTTAAATCGATTTCTGTACTCCTACAAAATGAGAGGAGTAATGCTAAAATTGATATTACTATATCGGATTAGGGTTAGTGTGGACGCAAATCGATGTTATTGGCCTCATTATTTTACAGTAGCTACCCACAGTGCACCGCTCCAGAAATTGATACTAGCCTCGGACCATGGATGCACACCACCGAATTAATGTGCCTAGTGTGGACGCGCACAATCGACTTTATAATATCTGTTTTATAAAATCGGTTTAAGCTAATTCGAATTTATCCTGTAGTGTAGACATAGCCTTAGAGTAGATCCTTCCTTCAAACACACGTAAATGTCTGCTGCTGTCCAGCACTCCCTCCTGTGGCCAGGCAGGGACAGTGCCTGCTTGGTTTTTTTCCAGTGACTCAGATCACATTAGTTCAGACAAAATACCTCCTTTGAGGGGTCTGGTTTACTAGCTCTTTTTACAGAGCACAAACACATTTTTTAGTATCCTGAGTTCACTCCCACTCTGGGTCCATAAAAGGGACCAAGTAGGCTTCCTTTCCCCATGTTCATGAGACCCTAGCCCTCTTCCTGCAGCTGGGATATACTTCAGCCTGTCTCTTCCTCTCTTGAAACCAGGAATCCCCATCTCTCCTCCTGGGAGCTGGGTGTAAGGGAGCTGGGTGTAATTCCAGTCAGCTGTAGGGCCTCAGCCAGCTTCTCCTCCCATTGATTCTTTTCTCCCAGTCAATCCTTTTGCTTTCAGACTAGAAGGATTCAGCAAGCAGACTTTCTCCTGCTATTTTCTCCACTGCTATGAGGGAGGAAGCAGTATATATGCTGGTCCTCTTCCAAATGCTCATCCCAATTGGCTGGGACACAGGGGGGACTTGGATACATCAGGCATCCCAACCCACTGAAGAGCCATGCCTCAGGACGGGTGGATTCATAGATTCATAGATTCTAGGGTCAGAAGGGACCAATGTGATCATCTAGTCTGACCCCCTGCACAAAGCAGGCCACAGAACCCTACCCATCCACTTCTATAACAAACCCCTAACCTGTGCCTGAGTTATTGAAGTATTCAAATTGCGATTTGAAGACCTCAAGCTGCAGAGAATCCACCAGCAAGTGACCCATGCCCCACGCTGCAGGAGAAGGCGAAAAACCTCCAGGGCCTCTGCCAATCTGCCCTGGAGGAAAATTCATTCCCAACCCCAAATATGGTTTTGAATGACCCCCTAGGCCCTCCTACCCTTAAGGGGACAGACTACCCCATCACACATGGAAAATAGAGGAGAGAGGAACTGTGGCAAAGATTCAGTTACTTTTTTTTTTTTTTTTAAGAAAGTGCTCTTGGGCTGAGCTCTTAAATGATGTGATAAATACTGGCAGAATATGCCTGACGAGCTGAAACAGGTGCAGGCCTCTGGACTGGAGCTGTAAATGTAATTATTGAAGACAAAAAAGGGTCTTTTGGTTTGGGGTTGGTGTAGCTGCAGTGTGTAGCTACATCTAAAATTAACATTGCTGAGTTGTTTCCAAGATAAAAGGTCTGCCAGTTACTTATATAACACACAAACTTTCACCTATCAAAATACTGCTTTTTGGGACTGGTCCCCAGATTGAAAGTATTTTTTTTTTTTAAAAAAAGGTTGAGCAAGAAAAAGTTCAGCTATTCTTCATCAGGAAAAAGGGATGGGGGAAAGATCTTGCTATTAAGCAAAATATTTTTTTTAAAAATCACCTGCAGATGTCTTGTGCTATGGTGACAATCCACTTGAATTTCTGTAATTTATAATTTCAGCATACTTAACACATACACTGGCTTTTATTCATAAGGTAGCAGGGATGTACTAGTAATAATTTCCCAGTACAGTATTAATGCAGTGTATGTGTCCATAGGAGAAGCAGTGGAGCATGAACTCAAGGTGGATATGGAATGAGGTAATGCTGCTTGAAATGGAGTGCCTCATAATGTGTATTTACACAGTTTGGGGTTCTTCACTATGTAAACATTTCTTTACCTATTTGCATGCAATGCTGTCTTGACAAGGCTGATTCCCCACTCTGGCACTTTTGAGTACAGAAGGTGGGGGCCCTCAAGGATTCTAAAAATGAATACTGGCCACTCCAGGCTGGTAGTAAACTCTCCAGGTTACAGTTTTTCTTTGACCTTGGATGGTAGATGCTGCTACCACTCAGATGCAAAAACAAAAACAAAAACTTTTGGAACCGGGAAGGTGCACTTGGGAATTCCTCCCTGTGGGGTACCCTAAGTCCTTTCACACACCCCCTCCACACCCTTCGTTTATCACATATCTAGAAGTATTTAAACTGTGACTGGTTTAAATTCTTAACCTGAACCCAAGCTAAGGCCCTGATTGTGCAAATGCTAACACATACAACACGTCTGTTGCAGTGAGGAGGTGCTAAGTGGCTCTGCCTCCCCAATTGTATCTTGCTGCCTCCCCAGACAAAAATCCCAATAATGAGATGGGGGGAAAAGGGGAAGCTCAGAAAAACCCTGCAGTTCCTTCTTAGCAGAGGGAGCTGTGATGCCTCTTCTGCTTTTAGCCACTGATGGCAGCTTCCTCCACTGCTCCTCCTGTTGGCTGTACATCCTCAGTGGTATTTCCAGCCTAGCAAAGAGGTCTACGGTATGCTTGCGGGGAAGATTACATTGGAGGAAAGAGACCTCCCTTGAGAATGGAGAGGTCTCATTATAAAGAATGTAGAGACATCACCTCATCTCAAAGTAGGGAAGAAAAATAGGGGCAGAGTCTGGGAGAACTGTAAAGATTCTCAGAGGAGAAAACAGGGTGGTGAGAGACTCAAGCCAATGGGGTAGGTGATTGATTGATCGATCAAAGAGAGGGAAAAGGAATGGGGGCAAAGACACCCAAATTGGGGAGAGGATGTTGGCACGGACCCTTCAACACGTGTCTGGTATTTGCCAAATCTTGTTGTGTTAAAATGCTAAGTGATAAGCTAAAACGTCTTAATTTTAAATCCAGGATACTGTCATCTCTCAAAACTTTCTGGACATGAGCCCCAGACCCTTTTTTGGCCTCTTCAGAGTTTCCTGTATTTCTCCACCTTTGGGTTGGCTGGCTATGGGCCTGCACGTAAGTAACTTATGTGAGTAGCCTAACTGAGGTCAATACGAACACTCTTACCTGTTAACTTATGTATGTGTGTGTTTGCTGAATTGGAGCTAAGATCTTACTTTCTTGGGGACTAAGAAATACTTCAGATTGACAGAGTTTAAGGCTAGAAGGGACTATTCGCTCATCTAGTCTTATGTCCTGTATATCACAAGCCATTAATTTTCACCCAGTGACCCCTGTACTGAGTGCAATAACTTGTGTTTGACTAGGTCATATCTTCCAGAAAGGCTTCCAGTGTTGGTTTGAAGACCTTGAGGAATGAAGAAACCAACACCTCCATTGGTTGGTTGTTCCAAGGGTTAAATACCCTGACTGTTAAAAATGTGTATCTAATTTCTGATCTGAATTTGTCTGGCTTCAGCTTCCAGCCACTGGGATTTTTAATACCTTTTTCCACTAGATTAGAGCCTTTTAAAACCTGGAATTTTCTCCCTGTGAAGATATTTACCCCCTGTAATTAAGTCAATTTAGTTTTTATGGTAAGCTAAAGAGATTGGGCTCTTTAAGGATCTGTCTACAGTGCAATTAAAAACTCATGGCTGGCCCTTGCCACCCGACACAGGCTCATGGGTCTCGGGCTAAGGGGCTATTTAATTGCGGTATAGACATTTGGGCTTGGGCTGGGCTCCTGCCAATAGAACCCCGCAGGGGGGGAGTGTCCCAGAGCTTGGGCTGCCCCTGAAGCCTGAATGTCTACATCACAATTAAACAACCCTTTACGTGAGCCCAAGTCAGCAGGCACCGGCCAGCTGAGATCCTCTCTCCAGTCCTCAAATAGTTTTTGTGGGTTTTCTGTACCCTCTCAAATTTTTCAACTTCTCAGACTACCAATCCTCTATTCCTTTCACACTCAAAACTTCCAGTGATGTCTCTGAATTCTGTGTAGAGGAACATTAATGTGTCAGTTCATACTTGGTAAGAGATAAAAGTACATAGGAACTATTCTCAAAATAGTGCCTGGGTATTTTTAGTTTGCATCATTGTCTTCCCTCTTCTACTTGGTACTTTGTTTAAAAATACAGTAAAGCAATAAATTAAATGAGTTAATAATTTTCGGAAAGACTCTATAAAGTTCGTTGATGTTGGTTGAAAGTCCTTTTATTGCTCCAGATTACATAGCCTTTGGAGCAATCACTGGTCTACAAATATTGCCGAAATGTCTGAGCACTGGGTTCCTTCAGCACAGGGCACGGAAAGCTTTTTCATCTTCAGCAAAGTAGGTGGGGCAGGCAGACATTGCCAAACTGATACTAGTGGCCTGTGCACTACTTGCAATTGCTGATGGTCTATGAAGAGCTGACTGCTCATATGGCTGTGGCTTCTAACAGAAGGCTTGTTTTCACTGCAAAGCTAATGTGAGTTATAACTGAAGTGTTGAGAGTGGTGGTACTTTAACATAGAATTATAGAAGATTAGGGTTGGAAGAGACCTCAGGAGGTCATCTAGTCCAACCTCTTGCTCAAAGCAGGACCAACACCAACTAAATCATCCGAGACAGGGCTTTGTCAAGCTGGGCCTTAAAAACCTCTAAGGATGGAGATTCTACGACCTCCCTAGGTAACCCATTCCAGTGCTTCACTGCCTTCCTAGTGAAATAGGTTTTCCTAATAGCCAACCTAGACCTCCCCCACTGCGACTTGAGACCATTGCTTCTTGTTCTGTCATCTGCCACCACTGAGAACAGCTGAGCTCCATCCTCTTTGGAACCCCAGTTCCCTAAGCCTCTCCTCATAAGCCCCCTAATAATTTTCATTGCCCTCCACTGGACTCCCTCCAAATTCTCCATATTCTTTCTGTAGTGGGAGGCCCAAATCTGGACACAGAACTCCAGATATGGCCTCACTGGTGCCAAATAGAGGGGAATAATCACTTCCCTCGATCTGCTGGCAGTGCTCCTACTAATGCAGCCCAATATGCCATTAGCCTTCTTGGCAACAAGGGCATACCGTTGACTCATATCCAGCTTCTTGTCCACTGTAATCCCCAGGTCCTTTTCTGCAGAACTGCCGCTTAGCCAGTTGGTCCCCAGCCTGGATTGGTGCATGAGATTCTTCCATCCTAAGTACAGGACTCTGCACATGTCCTTGTTGAACCTCATCAGATTTCTTTTGGCCCAATCCTCCAATTTGTCTAGGTCCCTGTGGAGCGTATCCCTGCCCTCCAGCATATGTACCTCTCCCTCCAGTTTAGTATCATCCGCAGACTTGCTGGGGGTGCAATCCATTCCAGTATCCGGATCATTAGTGAAGATGTTGAACAAAACTGGCTCCAGGAACCCACCCTGGGGCAATCTGCTTGATACCGGCTGCAAACTAGATATCGAACTGCCGATCACTACCTGTAGAGTAGTCTGGCTAGCTTTCTGTCCACCTGATACTCCATTCATCCAATTCATACTTCTTTAACTTGCTGCCGGAATACTGTGGGAGACCGTATCAAAAGCTTTGCTAAAGTCAAGGTATATCATGTCCACTGCTTTCCTCATATCCACAGAGCCAATTATCTCATCATAGAAGGCAATCGGGTTGGTCAGGCATGACTTGCCCTTGGTGAATCCAGGCTGACTGTTCCTGATCACCTTCCTCTCCTCCAAGTACTTCAAAATGGATTCCTTGAGCACCTGCTCCATGATTTTTCCAGGGACTGAGGTGAGGCTGACCAGTCTGTACTTCCCCAGATTCTTCTTCTTCCCTTTTTTAAAGATGGTCATTATATTTGCCTTTTTCCAATCATCTGGGACCTCCCTGGATCACCACAAGTTTTCAAAGATAATGGCCAATGGCTGTGCAATCAGCCAACTCCCTCCACACCCTTGGAGGCATTCCATCTGACCCATGTCCTGCTTTTCTAACTAGTCCTTAACCTGCTCTTTCACCACTGAGGGCTGCTCACCTACTCCCTGTACTGTGCTGCCCAGTGCAGCAGTATGGGAGCTGACCTTGGCTGTGAAGACTGAGGCAAAAAAAGCATTGAGTACTTCAGCTTTTTCCACATCCATCTGTCTCTTGGTTGCCTCCCCCATTCAGTAAGGGTCCCATACTTTCCCTGACTCTATTGTTGCTAACATACCTGTAGAAACCCTTCTTGTTACTCTTAACATCCCTTGCATGCTGCAACTCCAGTTGTGCTCTGGCCTTCCTGATTATGCATGCTGGAGCAACAATTTTATATGCCTCCCTCGTCGTCTGTCCAAGTTTCCACTTCCCGTAAGTTTCCTTGTTGTGTTTAAGCTCACTGAATAGGTGTCTCTGTTAAGCCAAGTTGGTTGCCTGCCATACTTGCTGTTTTTTCTGCACATCAGGATGGTTTGATCCTGCGCCCTCAATAAGGCTTCTTTAAAACACAGCTGGCTCTCCTGGACTCCTTTCCCCCACATATTAGCCTGCCAGGGGATCCTGCCCATCAGTTCCCTGAGGGAGTCAACATCTGCTTTTCTGAAGTGCAGGGTCTGTATTCTGCTGCTCCCCTTTCTTCTTTTGTCAGGACCTTGAACTCGACCATCTGATGGTCACTGCTGCCAGAATTGGCTTGGCTCAGGTACAACCAGGAGCTCGAGCTAGCACAACTAGTGAGCTGCTAATACTATCACTGTGCAGCTCAAGTGGTGTTCTTCCCTCACGTGAGCTAGGTTAACCTGAATAGTTAACTGAAGTACAGATAACCAGAGTTAACTCTGCAATGATGACCTAGCCTGAGACACAACTGATGGGAGTGGGAAGGTGAAAATTCCTCACATCCACTCTGCAGTGATGTGTATGCAATACTTGACAAGGGCTAGGCAACTGGTGTGCTGGGATGGGTTAGTAATTTAAGGAGCAATCAGTTAATTGTTTGTCCCTCCTCGTTTGTGTGTGCTCCCTTGATAACTCCAACAATAGACCAAGATTTTCAGAGTAATTTTTGGTGCCTCCATTTGTGGGTGCTTTGCCTGAGACACCTTAGAGGCTTGTGTTTCAGGCAGTGAGCACCTGCTGTCTAAAACAGGCCCCTTTAAAGTGTCTCAGGCAGAGCACGGAGCACCAAAAGTCACTAGTAATTCTTGAAAATCTTATCTCTAAGCTCTTGGGGCAGGGATTCACTCTTATTCCATGTGCACATCACCTAACAAAATGGGACCTTCATCCCTGTTGGGGCCTGCAGGTGTTACTGCAGTACACATAATGAAATTAGCCAAGTACAATCACCATTTCATAAAGGACTGAGCTTATTCAGTCACCTGAATTATCTTTAATGCTATGTTTTCCAAATAGTATTTGTCTATATAAACCAGTATTTCTCAAACTGGGGTCGCCGCTTGTGTAGGGAAAGCCCCTGGCGGGCTGGGCCAGTTTGTTTACCTGCCCGGATTGCAGGTCCGGCCGATCGTGGCTCCCACTGGCTGTGGTTCGCTGCTCTGGGCCAATGTAGGCTGCTGGAAGCGGTGCAGGCCGAGAGACATACTGGCCGCCGCTTCCAGCATCTCCCATTGGCCTGCAGCGGCAAACTGTGGCCAGTGGGAGCCACGATTGTCCGGACCTGTGGACAGGGCAGGTAAACAAACTGGCCCAGCCTGCCAGGGGCTTTCCTTACACAAGCAGTGAACCCAGTTTGAGAAACACTAATATAAACAGTGCTGAAATGCTATAGGGGTATTGTAGGATTGCAAGTAGGAAGGAAAGTGGTGGTCTCGGTCTGCATGGCCACGATGGGAGGGGAGATGGTCTACCAGATGGTCTACCAGACACCTCTTCAGATGTGGCCTAAATATCAACAAGTTAAAGAACCTCAGAGGCAGGGAATTGCTTTTAGTCCCTGTCATGGAGTCACAGGTCCGATGCTCTGGAACTGCTCTGTAAGAAGCCAGTCAGGACTCTTGAGTAGCCTCCTCTCTCTGAGCATACTGTCACCAGGGCAAGAAGCTTACACAGCTTACACAGCTTTGATCTTCCTGGGTCTGACCTCGGAGCATTCAGAATCCCCTTCCACACTGTGCGCTTCCTGCAGCGAGTCTCCCCGAGCAGGGCTCCTCGGAAAGCCAGAGGGCCCTGCACCCCAACTCTGCAGTCAGCAGTGACTCTCAACCGTTGTAAAACAGAAGATTTATTAGTTGACAGGAACACAGCGTAGAACAGAATTTAGCCCAGAAATCAGTGACTTTCAGCCAAGTCCATCTTGGGGGAATCCCAGGCCAGACACCGTGGATTCCCCATTCCAGTCCCTGCGAAGCAGAGTGCCCAACTTCCAGTGACCCGACCTTAGACACCCCCGTTGCTCCTCCTCCTGGTCTTTGTTCCTCTTCCCAGGCAAAGTGTCACCTGGTCACATTCCTCTCCTGGGTCTCAAGTTACAAAGGGCACTGGCCATAGCCTACGTGCAGGCAGCTGGAGCAGCCTTACCTTCCCCCAAGGGTTTCAGCCCAGTCACACACCTTTATCCAACCACCTAGGCATTGGTGCAGCACACAGGGAAACTGAGGCACACAAAATATTCATGCAAAATGGTAAAACTCACAGAGGCTTAACAGTAAGACTCACATAGGCTCACATACAACATAACAAGGGAAAATCCCCACTTTGTCACAGTCCCATTGCTGAGGGATTGCTGATACTCAGCCAATTCTTTCCCAGTGACCCGAAAATAACTTAGTATATTGTCACGTTTTAATCATCTAATTTCTCACTCAGCCAATGACTCAAGTAAAATACTGGTAAGAGGGTCATCACTTACCATCTGTACGTTATTAGAAAAAGAATAAAACTGGGTTTATAATTTTAAAAGGTTGGATTTTTTTCCTCCCAAATACAGAATATTGTTCTATAAAATTCATTATTGAAGCAAAATACATTTGGACACTATACTGCTCAAAGAGAAAAGTCTGTTTTCCCCTCATGCTTACATGACAAAAAAATCTGCATGCTGCCTCTTCACAATCTCCAAATGTTTCACTTAATATTACTTGTGTCCATTTTAGAGGAAAGAATAGGACCTACAGTTGGGGTAGGGATGTGCAAAAGCACCTAGCACCGGCCTAACTCTGTTTCTATCGAAGTTATTGCTAAAACTTCCATTGAAGTCAATGGGAGAAAAGTGCATCAAACACAAAAGGCTTCTAAAAATCCCCTCCTTGTTGTCAGCAGCAGTTCTCTTCATCTTCCTCTAGGAGCAATCTAAATCTATTGAACTTCTGACTAGTGACCAGACAGAAACCAGTACATCACCTGTTTGTGTAGATTAGTTAACATTTTCCCCACAACCTTCTCTCTGTGTTTCCTCTGAAATCTAGTTTGCTGCAGTGTTTCCTGGCCTACAGACTCTCTAAAGATACTACAGTATGTCAAGCAACACTTCAAAAAAAGAGAAGATATTTCTCTTTACCTCAGAGTCTGTTGCAGAAGGACATTCTGGTAAGTAAAAATGTCAAGTCTTTCCTTTTATCAGCTAGTTGCATGGAAGAACATGTTCTGCAGCTTGATCTGGTTTGGTTTTCTGACCAAGTAGAGAAACAAGAACCAGCCATGGTGTATATTTAGTCATTTACAACAAATTTGCTCGGTTGGGACAAGTTTGTCTTCTTTCCGTTTAGCATTCAGTATTATTCATATAGGTTTGATCAAAATTGAATAGTATCTCATTTTCAAGACTTACAAGGGGAAAAAAGCATTTTCCCTGTGGTGTTCTTAGAAGACTAGAAGTTACTGAATTTCACAGTTGAGCAATACCTTCAGCAGTTGTGCAGTGCACCAGGACTTCTGAATTATTCAGTGCACTGGCGACGAGCAGCAATACCCATTGGAGCTGTATTTCAGACACTCTTACTGAATGCCTCATGCTGATCCTCTTAAAACTAGTCTGTACTTGCCTTGAGCCATATAGGCTAATCCTAACCTCCTAGTAGGGCTCCAGTTGAAGGGCAAAATGTTGTCAGTACTTGCTGTTTAAGTTCAACTGCTTTTCACACAGCTTCCCCCCCCCCATTGATCTGAAAGCCTTCTTAAGTGAGTTTGACTCATTAATGGGAGAGGTCTCCTAGTGTTTATCAAGGCAGTTTGAGTCTTTAACAGGAGCCTTGGTCCCTTAGATTGGGAGTAAAGCAGCATTATATTTTTAATGCTTGGATGAAAAAACTCAAAGCTAAAGCTGTGATAATATCATGAATGATGTCTGCTGCCTTTTGTAACAGAATGTAAGGCAGGGTAGAATGTACTTTGTTGTGGGCAGGATTGGGTGAGCAGGGAAAAAAAAAGACTGAAGTAATTTGTGGGGAAAACACTAAATTTCTCAACAGTTTGTCATAAAGTAGAATTTCAGCAATGTAAAGCAAATGTTCCTTTTTTGTAGTAAAGGTTTTTAATACTTATGTTTAAGTGATGGCTAGAAAGAGATTTGATGTCTATGTAAGCAGAGTCAGGATGAGCTCTACCCTGACATCTGGTGGTGGATTATGGGGAGTGTTGAAAGGAATTTTAGGTATTTGCATTGGCACATCCACCCCACCTAGCATAGACCACGGCAGCCTGGGATGGTTATTTTGACAGCTCTGGGATCCCTAGTTTCTTTGTTATTGGGGCAGGAGGAATAAAGTGTTGTCACTCTGATTATGTGAATGAGGAACTATGAGACTGCTTTATGACGGAGATGTCTCAACATCAATTAAGTAGCACTTGCTAGACAAGGGACATGGGTGCCAAAACCTATTGAAATGAGAGAGGTTGGGGACCGGTGTGTGTACCTGATGGTATGGGTTCCTTTTGAGGGCCTGGAACACCACTTTCACATCCTCCCCTCTCCACTGTTGAAGAGCAGAGCTAATTTTGATTCCATTAGGAGTCCATCTAGAGGCTGCTGACCTGAATTCACATTGGGCCAATGGTGCACCAGCGCTGGGGCTCCCCTACTACAAGCTGAAATCACTAAAAGAGCTAAGCTTACTGAGCTGAGATCACTGAGTGCTGTGTTAACTAGTGGGGGAGCCTGAAGATCTATCGCTAAGCGGCTGGTAGAGCGGAGCAGGTTGGAGCAGCCCATGGAACAGTGAGCAGAGTGGAGCGGTTTGCAGGGATGGCTGGAGTGACTCACGGGTCGGCTGGAGGAGCAGCACAGTGGGTGTAGTGGAGCTCGTTGTGGTGAAGGCTGGAGCAGAACTCCACGAAGAGGCAGAACAGTTGGCCCTGGCCCACGTACGGTGCCCCTTAACACTCTATGTGTGTGTGACCCCCCTATTTCCACCCAGGCTGGGGGGGGTAAAACTCTGCAGATATACTTTTGAACTCCTGGGGTGGCACTGACCAGAGACTTTCGGGTTGTTGGATTTCGCGGTGATTGGACTTAAGACCCTAAGGGGGAAAGGACATTGCCAAACGTACTTGGAGGGGAGTTTTTGCTTATGGTTTGTGTTATAATCCTGTTTGTAGTGTTTCTCCAGCATGATGCTGCATTGTTTCCCTCCTTTATTAAAAGGATTTTGCTACACTCAGACTCTGTGCTTGTGAGTGGGGAAGTATTGCCTCCTAGAGGCGCCCGAGGGGGTGATATGTAATTGTCCCAGGTCACTGGGTGGGGGCTCGAGCCGGTTTTGCATTGTGTTGTTGAAACGGATCCCCTGGATACTGCACCTGGCCCTTGTTGCTGCCAACTCAGAGGGGCAGAAGGGTTACATCTATTATAACAGGGTTTAAAGTATTTTCTGCATGGTTTAAGCAAGATTTGTTTTATTCTTTTTGTTGTAAAAATTGTCTGAATTCCATTAATGTATTACCTGATTTTTTTTTAATAGCATGAAGGAGTCTGTCTCTCATGTGGGATTTGTGGGATCTAAGGGTTTTACCAATGGGAGCGAGATAAAAATATAAGAAACAATGTGGGATCAGGTGGGAGTGGGTATTGCGGAGCAGGATGAGAGCGAGTTTAAAAAAGTAATGCCACACAGGCCTCTAGCCTGGAAAAGGGAGCCCTGGAAACCACCGGAGGATGGCACTTTTATGTGGCAGGTGCTGTTTTTAGTGTGCAGTACATGCAAGTAGGGGGAACAGCTACAAAAGCATGTGGTTTATGGAGACTTCTAGTGGGGAGAAAGCCATGAAACACTGCTTCCTATAGTCGGCTTTCTCTCTTGGCTCTTCTCCTGCATAAAGAGAGGAGAACATGAGGCCTCCAGAGCTTTTGGTGGTCTTACTGTCTGTCTTGTTTCATTCCATAGCAATGTAGAATGCATCTTAGGATATCTAACATTCTGAAAGAACAAAGTTTGCTGCTAGCTAGAAAACGTTCTTTCCTCTCTTCAGATTAGAGGTGAGTGAATTTCACCTTCACATATTGATGTCAGATAACATTTTCAAACTTGGCCCTATCTTCATTAACTTCTTAGTGATTATCTCTTGTCCGACAGCTCACCCTAGCTGATGGACTTATGTAACTGACAAAGGTTCTGATCCTACAAGTAAGTACACTAGCATGGAGTCTGAATAAGACTCTGAACAGGTGCAGAAGTCCACACCCATGCACTTCCTTGCAGGAAGTAGCAAATTGTAAGTTTTACAACTGACTAGCAAAGGAAAAGAATTAGTCTTTGATCAATAGTCACATTTACTTGATTTTTCATGAGTATTTGCACTGTTAAAGCGTTAGCACAAGATCATTCATGGAAAGCAAATATGAAAAGAACAAAACACACTAGCATTTAAATTCGCTTTCCTGTTGCAGCTACAGAATATGAATACTCAACCACAGAACTATTGTTCACTGAACTGAATTGTACTTGTACCTCATATGCACCAACATAACAAGCCTGTGAGTGCTGACTTAAAAATTATACACCAAAGCTTCACTATATTTATGTGGCTCACAAATTCTTGGTGCTCTTCCTTTTCATTTTGGTCTGTTCTTAATTTGAACTTGAGTAATGGTGATAAGCATTAGGCCCAGATTTTTAAAGATATTTAGATGCTTAAAGGTGCAGGTAGGTTCCTAATGAGATTTTTCAGAAGCATCAATAGACTTTGGGTGCCTAGGTGCTTTAGAGAAACTGCACTGCTCATCTATCTGCGTGCTTAGGCACCTAAATACCTTTAAAAAGTCTGGCCCTATGTTTCTAGTAATTCAAATAAAGCCAGAAGTAACATTAAAATGTCAAGTTGAGATTTTTTCAGCATAAATACATACTTCTTTGTTTGCATGGTACACCTCTACCCTGATATAACGCTGTCCTTGGGAGCCAAAAAAACTTACCGTGTTATAGGTGAAACCACATTATATCGAACTTGCTTTGATCCACCGGAGCACGCAGCGCTGCCCGCCCGGAGCGCTGCTTTGCCACGTTATATCCGAATTTGTGTTATATCAGATGGCGTTATATCGGGGTAGAGGTGTACTGAGTTCAGATGCTTCTTGACTTCAAGTCTCTGGTGCAGATTGGGCTCACCCTCTGAATCTTAAGTCACTGCTTGACTGTCACAGAAAAAAATACTGTTGCTGTGCGTAGTTGTTAGCTTTGCTCCAAATATTAGGGGCATGTAAACCCTGGTTGCAATTAATTAATTTCCTTAAATCACTGCCCTGTTTGCCGATGAAGACAGGAGGAAAATAATGTTATCTTATGAATATTAAGTCCTGCTTACCTCAACACCTGGTTATGATCATTTCACAGTCTGTTTATCTTCTCTTCAAATTCCACTTTTTCTTGCCTTAGAAGAGCTCTGAAAAGAGAGGAATTGTTTTTCACATTAAATGGAAGTTTGAAAATAAAATTTTCAACAAACTTAATTGGATCAGGTCTCTGCTGACACACAGTACAGATTTTTGGATCTAATCTGTCTTTCCATATGCGTAATGCACTGCTCTAATAAATTATATATTTATAAACAATCTAGTATAGTATTTTTCTTTAACATTTTCTTCTAGTTCTGATCTAGTTACTGCTCACCTTTTTGGCCAGGTTATTTGTACAGTGATAATGCATAAAAGTTAATCTCCAGTAAGTAATGGGCATCCTAGACACTGTACAAAGTAAAATATAGTCCTTGTCCCAAAGCTTAGCTACCATTTGGTTCAATACCTTTTTCAGTGGTTGTGGCATGTTTCCCTGAAACTAAGTTTTCAGACCATTTGAACATAAGGCTATTTCCCCTCCTGGTGACTCATTATAACTTGGGGGAGCCTAAGGTATTGGGAGATGGTAGGGATATGTCTGTTGTTGTAGACTGGAGGGGGAGGAGAAGGTAAAAGCATAAATCCATTTCTGTATATTTGGTTACCAAACTTGTATCTAGGCAGGTACTTAAAAACTAGAACTTTAATTTCCATTGGGAAGGAAATTCTGTTTGTACATCTCCTTCTTTATGGGGCCTACCTGATGCTCTTAGTACATGCCATACTTCTGGAGATCATGTTTGTATTATGTTTTAAAAGTATTTATTACAAGGAAAAACTAAATAATATATTACTTTTTGTCTAGATAAAATGTGTGATCAGATCAGCGATGCTGTCCTTGATGCCCATATCAGAGTTGATCCAGACGCTAAGGTTGCTTGTGGTAAGTACTCTTTGCTGATTAATAAAAAATTAAATTTAAAAGAGTAAAATAAATAATACTCTACATTTGCATAGCTTTGCATTCAAGGATTTGTTTATTAGATGGCCAAAAAGCCACAAGTCCATAATTAAGAAAGAAGACAACTTTGGCTAAAACCCCAAATGGGTTCAGTGTTAAGTGAAAGCAATAGTTACAAATGAAAAAAGGAATATATACCAAAGGGGGAAATAGCACTGGATATAAAATAGAAGTTCTGAAGTGTCTCAAGGAAGCTAAAAACACCAGAGAAAAATCCAAAGCTGGCAGGACTAAGGACAATAAAGAGTTGAAGTATATTGGGGGGGGGGAGATATGTTCAATAAATATTTCTGTTCTCTTTTTGTAAAGAACCATGATCATATACTGGTATCACATGAGGATGATGAAGTATTTTCCAGTCTATTAGTGAATGAGAATGACATTAGACAGCATCTGCTAGGGATAAATATTTTAAAATCAGCAGGCCCCGAGAACTTGCACCTACAAATCCTAAAAGAATTGGATGAGGAGATCCTTGGCTTGATGGTGTTAATTCTTAATAAATCTTAGAATAGCAAGGAAATTCTGGAAGAGTACTAATGTGCCAGTATTCAGAAAGGGCAAGCAGGATGTTCCAGGGCGTCCCAGGTTGATTACCCTGACATCAATCCTGGGGAAAATAATGGAAAAGCTGATACAGGAATCAGTGAACAATTAAAGGATAGGAGTATAATTAATGCTAGTCAATGTGGTTTTATGGAAAATAAGTCTTGTCAAACAAACCCGGTTTTATTCTTTGAGATTACAGGTTGGTTGATAAAGGTAACTTTGTGTATGTAATAAATGTAGTGGTTTTTTTTTATCAGACATTTGCCGTAGTGCTGCATGATATTCTGATTCAATGTTAGCATTATACAGTATCAATAGAGCATATGTTATGTAGATTAAAAACTGGCTAACTGACAGATCTCAAAGTAGTTGTCAAAGAGGAGTCTGTGAATGGGGGTGTTTCTTGTAGGTTCTGCATCTGTTCTAGACGTGAGGCTATTCAAACTTTGAATCAATGATCTAGAAGTAAACATAAAATCACTGCCAATAAAATTTGTAGGTAAATGAAGATTAACCAAGTGGTAAATAAAGAGGAGGTCAGAGTGGTCGTACAGATTGATCTGGATCACTTGGTAAGCTGGACCTACTCAAACATAATTTGTTTTAATACAAACAAATGCCAGGATATATATCTAGGACGAAGGAATGCAGGCCATACCTATAGAAGAGGAACTGTATCTTGGACATCAGTGACTTTGAAAAGAATGCAGGGATCATAGTATATTGCGAAATTGGAGAGGGTGCAGAGAAGCCACAAAGCGAACTGAGGGCTAGAGAAAATGTCGAACAAACTTAAGGAACTCTATCTATTTTGCTCATCAGAAATAAGATTGAGATATGACTTGATTACAGTATATAAGTACCTTCATGGGGAGAAAATACCAGGTACTACAGTGCTCTTTATTCTGGAAAAGAGCGGCATAACAAGAACCAGTAGCTGAAAGCTGAAGCCAGACAAATTCAAATTTAGAAACAAGGCACAGTGTTTTAACAGAGAGGATAATTAACCATGAGAACAAACTACCAAGGGCGGCTGTGGATTCTCCATCTCTTGATGTCTTCAAATCAAGACTGGGTGCCTTTCTGGAAGATATACTTTAGTCAGGCACAAGTTACTGGGCTCACTATAGGCTAAATGGGTGAAATTTAATGGCCTGTGATGTTTAGGAGGTCAGACTAGATGATCTAATGGTCTCTTCTGGCCTTAAACTCTATGAATCTGTGTAGGCTCTCAAAGCAATATATGTACACAAGTTAATCTTAACATCCTGTTACACAGCTATTAATTTCATTTTACAAATCTGTTAAAGCTAGCTATAGACTCATAGACTCTAGGACTGGATGGGACCTCGAGAGGTCATCGAGTCCAGTCCCTTGCCCTCATGGCAGGACCAAATACTGTCTAGACCATCCCTAATAGACATTTATCTAACCTACTCTTAAATATCTCCAGAGATGGAGATTCCACAACTTCCCTAGGCAATCTATTCCAGTGTTTAACTACCCTGACAGTTAGGAACTTTTTCCTAATGTCCAACCTAAATCTCCCTTGCTGCAGTTTAAGCCCATTGCTTCTTGTTCTATCATTGGAGGCTAAGGTGAACAAGTTTTCTCCCTCCTCCTGATGACACCCTTTTAGATACCTGAAAACTGCTATCATGTCCCCTCTCATCTTCTCTTTTCCAAACAAAACAAACCCAATTCCTTCAGCCTTCCTTCATAGGTCATGTTCTCAAGACCTTTAATCATTCTTGTTGCTCTTCTCTGGACCCTCTCCAATTTCTCCACATCTTTCTTGAAATGTGGTGCCCAGAACTGGACACAATACTCCAGCTGAGGCCTAACCAGCGCAGAGTAAAGCGGAAGAATGACTTCTCGTGTCTTGTTTACAACACACCTGTTAATGCATCCAAGAATCATGTTTGCTTTTTTTGCAACAGTATCACACTGTTGACTCATATTAAGCTTGTGGTCCACTATGACCCCTAGATCTCTTTCTGCCATACTTCTTCCTAGACAGTCTCTTCCCATTCTGTATGTGTGAAACTGATTGTTCCTTCCTAAGTGGAGCACTTTGCATTTGTCTTTATTGAACTTCATCCTGTTTACCTCAGACCATTTCTCCAATTTGTTCAGATCATTTTGAATTTTGACCCTGTCCTCCAAAGCAGTTGCAATCCCTCCCAGTTTGGTATCATCTGCAAACTTAATAAGCATACTTTCTATGCCAACATCTAAGTCGTTGATGAAGATATTGAACAGAGCCGGTCCCAAAACAGACCCCTGCGGAACCCCACTTGTTATACCTTTCCAGCAGGATTGGGAGCCATTAATAACTACTCTCTGAGTACGGTTATCCAGCCAGTTATGCACCCACTTTATAGTAGCCCCATCTAAATTGTATATGGGTGAAAAGTTACTAGGTGAAAATGTAGTTTTGAAGGCCTCAATTTCACTTTCCATGAAGTTTCATAAACTAATTCTTTTTGCGAATGGGCTCTGAAAATTGTCTTCCAGCACCACCTTAATCTGAGACAGACATCTGCTTCATCAAAGTACTGCTGACATGGTGGTAGCAGTACATCCAGACTGAAGATGCTGCCACAGGTTGAAGGAGGATAGATCAGGAGATGGAGTAGCTATTCTACTAAATTTTTCTGAGTTCAAGTGCAGCAAAATCTCACTTGAATCAAAATCATTTTAGGGCATCTCTTTAATCAGAAATGGGAGATGAGAATCACTAGAGTGTGCTGCTAATCTATAAACCTCTAGACAGCTAAGGCTTCCCAGAGACTCCAAGAGATACTATCTGAAACTGAAGTTCACAAGACTCTCCTTGAGAGTCTGAAACATCTGTGTAGACAGCACCTCTGATACAATTGTGCAAAACCTTTGACATTTTGGGATTCACCAAGGCCACTAAGGTATTTGGTCACCATCTACCTTGAGTCTGGGAGTCACCCGCTGCTAGTTCTCCGGTGGCAACAAAGGAGGTGACCCACACTCAAATGGGCAGTATGCAACCATCATGAGCCATTGACCAGCAGGAGAATTGTACAGAAAAGATTTACAGTTCTGCAAGAGACAGTTGCACAAGCACCACACAACGGGGATTGCTCAACTCTATGACTTAGCTAGGACCATCAGGACATGTTTGGGCCACTATATTTCCTGGGACATGAATTGAGAGTATAAAATAAGGGACAGTGGCATCGTGAGACAATTACTCTCCTCCCCCACCTACACTGAAGGCGGCAATAATAATGGGAAGACAAAGACTTCAAACTGAGAAGGAAATTCAGTTTGTGTATTAAGATATGTAACTTGCTTGTGACATCCAGTGGGTTGGGAAAAGCTATTTGATTCAAATCCTCCTTAGTCTAATAGAGTTTAGAATTTAGATTGTTGTTTTACTTTTCATTTCTTAGGTAGCTGTCTTTGACCTTAATGCCTACCACTTATATTCACTTAAAATCTGTCTTTCTGTAGTTAATACACTTATTTTAATGTTTTATCTTTACCAGTGAGTTTGTCTAAATTCATGGGGAATTTGCTCAGATTAGAAAGACTGGTGCACTTGCATTATTCTTAGATGAAGTGGCAAACTAATTAATGAACCTGCATTGTTCAAGAGAAGGTCTTGAGCAATGTAAAACAATACATTTCTGGGGTGCAAGACTGGGGGAATTTGCTGGTGTTTCTCTGTGTATGGTTCATGAGTGGCTTAGAGAGTATTCATGTAATTTAGCTGGGCGTTTCCCTGCATGTTTTTAACTAAGTGACCACAGCACATGAAGAGGTTTGCTGCTAGTCACGAACAAGGCATTGAAAGAGACAGCCCAGGCTGGAGAGTTAAGGAGTGTGATGAAGTGGGAATGTTCTTGATGTGTTATGTGAATGCTGAGTGGGGAGTATTGACCTGGGAAGGTTGCAGGGGAGTTGTGCTGGGATGGCCTGCCTTGGGGAAGGGAGCATACCTGAGTGTGTAACCTGGCCGGGAAATGGAGGGGAGCCCCGACAGGGCTTGGGCTTCCCGACAGGGCTGTGACCTCCCTGGGGGCCCTAGATGGACCTAACTAAAGGGGGTCCTGTTGTTTGTACCGGCAAGACCTGTTTTGGACTGTGTTCCTGTCATCCAAATAAACCTCTGTTTTACTGGCTGGCTAAGAGTCATGTCTGACTGCAAAGTGGGGGTGCAGGACCCTCTGGCTTCTCCAGGACCCCGCCTGGGTGGACGGAGGGGCAGAGGATGCTAAATGCTCCAAGGTCAGACCCAGGAAGGTGAAGACGTGTGAGCTTCTTGCCCTGAAGACAGTCTGCTTCAAGGGAGAGGAGGCTCCTCAAAGTCCTGACTGGCTTTGTGGGGAGCAGTTCCAGAGCATCGCCTGGGGACTCTGTGACAAGGGGGCACAGCTATCCCGCAGTTTCAGGTTGTACCCCGGGTATCCCATCACAGCTTCACCCTGGTTTTGCCCAAACTGATTACTCCTTGCAGACTGACCTTAGTATCTTTCCAGCTCTGAATTCATCCCAAAGTTGTCCTACTGTAGAGATCCTCATAGAGAAAGTGGTGTTTGCTGCCTTTACAGAGATATTAAACACTCCAGCTTGCTAGGTTGCTGGAAGCACACACTTTACTGAACTTACAGAGCACTGATGATTTATAATGAAAGCAAAGCAAGTGTATTAACCAAAGAACATGGATTAAGTGATACCAAATATGCAAGATAAAGGTAGAGCTGGTTACAAGCAAATAAAAGTGAAAATATGAATCTAAAAGTCTAAAAATCTAGCAAGATACACGGTCTTTATTCAATTCTGTCATCCACAGTCGCCTTTCCAGCTTTTGCTGGCCAGGACTCATCAGAGAGATCAAATCATGTGGTTTCTTTGTCTCCTAAGGTAAAGAATAAAGATGGAATCTCCCTCTGTTCCTTATATCCCTGAAGGGATGTCTTAGTCTTACAAGTCAGAAAGGCCTTCTGGGAATTCAGTCTCCTACGTCTCTCTGGGGTGCAGGTAGAGTGACCAGATGTCTTGATTTTATAGGGACAGTCCCGATATTTGGGGCTTTTTCTTATATAGACTCCTATTACGCCCCAGCCCCATCTCGATTTTTCCCACTTGCTATCTGGTCACCCTAGGTGCAGGAGCCATGTTGATTCTCTGTCTCTCTGGTTCAGGATCAGAATAAATCCCGCTGGTTTAGCTTGGTGGCTCTATGTATTGCTAACATGGAAATTAAGGTAAACTCACATTTCTTTGTCTAGGACAGACCTGTTTATCACCTGGGATAGGCTGTCTGGCTGTAAACACGTTCCAGTAACATCATAGTGAGGGAATTCATAATTAACACATGCATTTTGCTATATAAATAATCAGCATCTTACTAGCTTTCATATACCTCGCAAGGCTTATTTTGTACACCTATTGCAGTAGTGCAAAGGGTGTGAGTACAGGGGTGCCTCGGACATTTATGATAGCAGGTTGTGACCCACCTTGGATTTAACACAGGTGGGTATCCAGCCCCACACCCAATAAGCAATAATGGTCTGTGGACAGAGGTATTGTTTGGGCTCAATGATTTTGGTTGGTTGGTTTTTTGTTTTGAGGGCGAGGAGCAGCTCCTGTCTTTCATCTGATTGTGTTTTAACTTTAGACAAAGGTGCCTGCGGCTCAGGACAGTCACTTTGTTGTACGTGCTGTAAATTGAGAGACTGTATTGTAGTAGCACCTGGGGGGGCTCACTTAAAATCTGACCTTGCTGGGCTTGCCGCTGTAGACACTAAGGTCCAGGTTTTTAAAGGTATTTAGGGATTGCTGCAATCAGTGCCACAATGTCTAATTGATTTAGGAGCCTAAATACTCTTTTCAAAAGGGATTTAAGCACTTGGGAGCCTAATTCCCATAAGCTGTCAATGGCATTTTGGCTCCTAAGTGTCTAGGCATTGAAACATTCTGCACAACAGTGGCTAAATTCCTAAGTAATAGTCTAAGACTATTCCTGCCCCCAAAGTTTACAGTCTAAACCAAGATAAGAGGCATCAAGTGGGTGCAACAGGCAATTGGAAGGGAAGAGTCACAGGATCACAGGGTCACACTTTAAAGTGCTATGAATTGTCTCCTTGGTCTGCTGAACAGCCAGATGTCATGGCAACAGGCACCTGATGGAGTGTAGAGCCATTCTGATGATGCTTGCTCTTTACTGAGATCTCTCCCCATGTCCAGGGCTAGGAGGAGCTGTCTTGCTGGCTTGGCACCACCAGGGGATTCAGTTTCACCAAGGGAATCTTAGGTGGCCAGAACAGTATAAAGCAACTGGAGTAGGCAGGAGGATCCATCCCACACTGTTGCAAAGGACAAGAGTCTGCGATTGGTATCAAGATGACAAGTTTAAAAATTAGGCCAAGCTTAAGACTTATTTACTGAAACAATTCCGCAACGTGTTCCATCCAGTCAGCCTCAAACTGTACTACACTGTTGCTTCTAGGACCAAATACTCTTTCAAAAACCTATACACACAGCGAGAACTTTCATTTTACTGTAATGTTATTTCAGCTCTACAGTATGTGTGGCCAAAACAGGGATGATCTTGCTCTGTGGAGAGATCACTTCCAAAGCTGTAGTGGATTATCAGCAAATTGTGTGAGACCCCCTCAAGAGGATAGGCTATGATGACTCTTCAAAAGGTGAGTTATGTACTTGCTTCCTGGTTCATAGTCAGTTCTGTCAAATTCCTCTGTAAAGTCCTCAGTGAAATAACATCATGGATGACTCTGATCCTGCAAGAGGAAAAAAGATAATATAAATATGGATGTGTATTGGATGTGGCCTTGAGTTGACATGTCACTCAGAAATTGATTGTTAGAAGTGCTGAACCCCCACCATTCCCAATGAAGTAGTAGAATTGGAGCATGCACAAATGACAGGATGGTTAGGCATGGAATACGGCTTGTCTGTAGGCAAATGGCTTATTATAAAAACAGGAGAATTGGGCTTGGTTTGAGTAAACTGTGAGACTTGAAGTTCATGCACAAGGGAATTCTTCAATATTCCTGCCAATGTACTACATGCATCTGACGAAGTGGGTATTCACCCACGAAAGCTCATGCTCCAAAACGTCTGTTAGTCTATAAGGTGCCACAAGATTCTTTGCTGCTTTTACAGATCCAGACTAACACGGCTACCCCTCTGATACCTACAAATGTAGTTGCTACAATGGGTTTCTGCAGCAGTGAATCCCCAACGTGACTATTCTACATCAGCATTTCCCTAAATTTGTCTCGGATATACTTTTGTCTAGTTTCATCAAGTGCCCTTTACAAGAGACAATGAATAAAAGCTCTGCTTCCTTTCACAACACTCTTCAAAATTTCCTACTTAAATGACTTTAGGCATTGGCATTTGTCCACCAATAACAGAATATGGACAATGTCTCTGGTTGTGACACCTTTGTGATAGAATCTGACACCTCATGAAAAGCATGAGCTTCTGCTAATTAGCCTTAACAACCAGAATAGCTTGGGGACTGTAATGTGCAAATATTTATGCATGGCCTACCCGCTGGAGGAGACAAAGCCAAGCTGCTGGCAAAAGGTTAATTCCTACACTTCGTGTTTGTAACCCAAATACCTCAAATCTCCAGCCAACCTTTTTTGTCCTATCTATGAAGTGATGCTTTTATAGCTGACTTATTTCTGAAAACAAACAAAAGAAGAATATTGTGGTATCATTCGCTTCTACTTCTCTTCACCAGGATTAGGCTATAAGACTTGTGCAGTGCTGGTAGCTCTAGAACAACAGTGTGAAGAAATCAAACATGCTGTCTCCCATGGCAAGAGTGACGATGATGTTGGAGCTGGGAACCAGGTAAAGTGTCTTTATTTTAAACATTTAGAGCCTAGTCCAATATACCGTATAGTCTTTTTTTTTTTAAATGTATACATGGTAGATAATTAAAGCATGTGGGTTTGAACTAAATATTGTGTACATGATTAATAACAAGGCCAAGAAAACCTGGCCCGTATTGGTTTCAACAAGTGCTGCCTTCACATATCCAATGACTCTAAAGGCTAAAGCTACAATTAAACTTTTTGTTATGGCAGGTGTCATCAGGTGGCACTGTTAGTCTTTCAAGTTCTTAGTGTGAGCAAATTTTGATTCTTAAAAGGACATGCTATGGTGTTTTGGGTTATGGAGGGTTGTGTGTACAGGTGGCTTTGGGAGCGGGTGTGGAGCTGTGCAAACAACAGGAGTTCACCCTTTTTCTTGGTCTCTGATTAGAGTGGGTTCTTGATGAGATGGAGTTATTTCTTGGGAACCAGGCAATGCTGTTGGTCAGAGATTCCTGGAAGAAGGGATTACACTGGTCGGCTGTTTGATTTCAAGACTGGTGTATGTGTTAAGAAGCAAGTGACACTACACTCAGACTCCATGTCACAGATGCCTGGTCCCAAGAACAGAAAATGGAAATAAATGCCTTGGTATTATGTTTTATTTTCTGTTGCCTCAATGCAAGGTTTGATGTTTGGTTATGCCACTGATGAAACTGAGGAATGCATGCCTCTAACAATCTTACTTGCACACAAGCTTAATGCAAAAATTAAAGCCCTGGAGAGGAGTGGAACATGGCCCTGGATTAGACTAGAGGGGAAAACACAGGTTAGTAAATAATACGGATTATAAATCAGATTTAAAAAGGGCCGTGCCCCTTAACTTGCACAATTGATTTTAGACCCGATTCACGTTCTTCAAGAAATGAAGGAACAGCTGGTGTGGCAGTGGCATGAATTCTGTGTGCTTGACTGGATTAGATTAGACAGGCCAGAAGGTGGCATTTTCATATCCACTGCACAGATGGCCTGGTCCACACTGTCCTGCCAGTGCCTCAGTCATGACTCTTGGGACCAACATAAGGAGTGAGAGGAACACACCTGTCTCCCTGGACACTAACATGATCAGTTAGTACCAGCTAGGATGGTGTTTTTTGTGGTATGGACACGTTTTGTGAGGCAACTGGACTGGGACAACCCACTTACTTCTCTCAGGCCTCCAGATCTTTTAGTCAGTGCTGCCACAGGCTACATTTGAAGCAATGACCTAGAAGTCACAGGCTGCATATCTGGTTAGTCATCCCCTTAGCCTTCCAGTACTGTCATAAGTGGGTTTGCTAACTGGGTGGTTAGAGTTAACTGTCTTACTAGGGAGAAAATGTAGTATACATATGTTCTCACAAGACAGAGGAGAACTGAATGGGGGATGGAAATCGGAAGTGTGGGGAATTGTTGGAGGAGAGGGAGGATTATATTTAACTTCACTGGTTCATTGGTGGTAAATTAAGTTGCATTGTACTATTGCACTTTGGGATATCACTGGGAATGTATTGTTGTCAAGGGTTAAGAAAATCATATGGATACATGACCTTTTTAGCACTTGAATCAATCCAAAAATTGATTTGGCAGGTTTCTTTCATGTTATGAGAAAGTGTTGGCATGTAGGCACTCATATACATGCAAACCGCAGGTAAGGGAAGGATGCAGGTAATAGATGACAAAGGAATTTTGGTAAGAGATTGATCTTTATTTCCTGAGCAGTCACCTGACATAAGTCAGGGTTTCACTAATGTCTTGTTTAGGGCTGTCAGGTGATTAAAAAAAATAATTGTGATTAATTGCACAAATAATCGCACTGTTAAACAATAATAGGATACCATTCATTTAAATATTTTTGAGTCTTTTCTACATATTCAAATATATTGATTTCAATTACAACACAGAATACAAAGTGTACAGTGCTCACTTTGTTTATTTTTTATTACAAATATTTGTGCTGTAACAACAAAAGTAATAGTATTTTTTCAATTCACTTTATACAAGTACTGTAATGCAAGCTCTTTATCACGAAAGTTGAACTTACAAATGTAGAATTATGTACAAAAAAACCCTACATTCAAAAATAAAAGAAGTTGGCAGCATTATCTCTCATAAATGTAAACAAACTTGTTTGTCTTAGCGATTGACTGAATGAGAAGTAGGACTGAGTGGACTTGTAGGCTCTAAAGTTTCACATTGTTTTGTTTTTGAGTGCAGTTAATGTAACAAAAAAAATCTACATTTGTAATTTGCACTTTCACGATAAAGAGATTGCATTATGGTACTTGTATGAGGTGAATTGAAAAAAAATTATTTCTTTGGTTATCATTTTTCCAGTGAAAATATTTGTAATAAAGATAATAATATAAAGTGAGCACTATACATTTCATATTCTGTGTTGTAATTTAAATCAACATATTTGAAAATGTAGAAAAACATCCAAAAATAGTTAATAAATTTCTGTTGGTATTCTGTTGTTTAACAGTCGGGTTAAAACTGCGATGAATCACAATTAATTTTTTTAATTGCAATTAATTTTTTTGAGTTAATTGCATAAATTAACTGCGATTAATTGACAGCCCTAGCCTTATTCCACTGTCATAAGGCAGGAGTCAGTAGCCATGAACTCCAGCATCTATCCCTAAATTTGAATCGGGTCACACTCATCACTGCCATGTATCACCAATGATTAGAGTCTACAAACTGTAACTAGGAAGAAGCGGTGGAATGAAGGCAAAGCAGAGATGTAGGCCAAATTCCAAGAGGTGCTAAGCCTTTGCAACTTGGTTTGACTTCAGTGTGAAATGCCGGTGTACAGTACCTCTCGGCATTTCAGTGTTTAGAATTAACTTCTTCCAAAAAGGGTAATTTAACCATAGCTGGAGCTTCAGTATTTTAAATTCCTTTCCCTTCGCACTTTAGCCTGCCCCATCTATGAATGACCTTAATGCTTGTTGGCTGGGATCTCAAGCTCTTCTTTTTCATTATAATTACTTGTTTCTTTGTAGTCAACTAGAGATGAATGTATGCTTCTGTAGTGGTCCTTCTTTATTTTAATTAGATAGTGCTTTATTTTTGGCTTTTTTGAGGTCTGTATTTCAATCTCAGTGTCACCAGTAATAATCTAGCATCCAGTCCTTTTTCTGATCAGATTTCACCAAATTCTATTCCTTCTGCTATTAGAGGGAAATATGAAGTTGTTTTAATTGTCCATTTGGGTTTGATGCCCCTCCTGGTCAGGGAATATTGGATTTGAATTTCCATGGCTGATTTTTAGGTCACAATGGAATACAAGGAAAAGGATGGAGCAGTGGAGCCCATCCATGTACACACATTGGTGATCTCTGTACATCATGCACCCAATATGCCTGTACAACAAATGCGGAAAGAACTAATGGAAAAAGTTGTCAAAGAAGTGATTCCAGCAAAATATCTAGATGAGAACACAATCTATCATCTCCTTCCAAGTGAAGTGTTTATAGAAGGTGGTCCTAAGGTATGATACTTCGAAAGATTTTTAATATAAATAGACTGAGATTACATTCTGTAATGTCCTTTCTAAATGTTCTCCCTCAAAACAATTAAATGTACCGATTTAGTGAAACAATACAAGTCACAACTACATTTTTAAGGAAACTTGGTCACTTCTTCTTATACTCAATCATCAGGAGAGGAAGCTAGCATCCACACTGATCCTATAATTGTTTGGCCAATCAAGAATGGATATGTAGAGATTCTTGAATCTTTACCAATGACAAAATATACTTCAATCACTACAGAAAGTTGAACTTTATGTTAAACAAACTGACTCTTAAATTACTTGCTAAAATTCTTGACTCGAAGCACTTGAGTTGATTTCACAATATCTATAATGCTTAGCACTTACAGTAATTTGTATGGTTAATGCTATCCGGATGGCTATGCAATTTAAGATTGAGACACAATGTATTAATCCTCACTGTACATCAGAACCTGGAATTAGTTCAGTGTTTCAGTTACCCACATGGAGCAAGATTTTGGTTGGCACTTACATGGGTGTGCAGTAGGGAGAAGAAAATAAAAAACCTCTTCCCTACCTTATACAAGTGGTGTAACAAATGGCCAAATTCAAGCGAGTATCGGATTGCCGTAGAGATACTCCCCACAGTGATAACAATTCCCCAGAGGGGTTGGGAAGTAAATAATGCCAATGTTCCTTCTCCCTTTTCTCCAGGCATCTTGCTACATAGGTGGGAACTATGTGTACCTCTTAAACGGGGGGTTGAAGTTCATGCACCCCCGTGTGCACTGGATGGCATTGTGCCTGGGAGTCAGATGACCTTTGCTGGAGTGATGCAGCTCCTCACTGGGGCAGTGCCTGCAAGGTACAGTCTAGTCAATTGTGTACAGATTTCACTAGAAAACTAAAGGCAAATCCTGACTAGCCTTTTGCCTTATTCCGTGAAGTTGAGTTTTACTGTAAACCACTCCTCTTTCCCCTTGAAAGGGCGAATAATCCCACCAAGCGTCACTAAACATGTTCCGTGGCCAGCAGTTCCAACATTATCATCCGTGCTGGATACAGGAAATGACAAAGAGAATAGGTTTTACTATGTCTTTCAAAAACTGTCTGTGTTTGTATCAATCTTTTATAGTTACTACAGTACAAACTGTAGCACATCCTACATAAAATTCCACCTTACCCACGTAGGCTACATCCAATAACGGCCTAGAAAGAGACAAATAGCAACCCATTGATTAGGCTTATTTTGTTTCTAACATAAAGACAAGCAACTAATCCATAATGGTGTTGGAATTAATTTATACACAGAGTCTGGGTTTGTCAAGTCAACGTGTAATTGTTTGCCCTACAGGGTGATGCTGGACTGACTGGCCGAAAGATCATTGTTGATACTTATGGAGGCTGGGGAGCCCATGGAGGAGGTGCTTTCTCTGGGAAAGATCCTTCCAAAGCTGATCGCTCAGCAGCATATGCAGCTTGCTGGGTTGCAAAATCCCTAGTGAAAGCTGGTCTCTGTAGAAGAGTATTGATCCAGGTAAGAAGGGCAAAATCAAGAGCAAGCATACCCTACTAAAAACACTATAAGTAGTTCTCTTAGCAATCTCTATACTTTAGGCTGCCTAACACTTTGAATGATGAGACCATGTTTTCAGTTGCTTATACTTTTGCCAGAATTAAACCATTTGGGTTGAAGTTTTTCATTCTGGGTGTAGGTTTCAGACTGATTTTTTTTGGGTAAGTTTCAGCAAAAAATGTTCAGTTATTGCCAAGAATGAGGTTGAAGAAGAATGCTGTTTGGCCCATTTTAAATGCTTAGCTTTAATGAGAAACTCTGGCACCTGAATGATCTGGAGAAAAGGCTTGAAGTTTGGTGGGGGTCACCCTGGTGTCGATGTGCCTCCTGTGGTCCCTGTGAAAACCCAAATTTGGACAAGTTACAAGCCTCTGAAAAAGCACAGTTTGCACATCCTCAGTAGAGATATTAGAGGCTGGCAGCTATGTTTTATGAGGATTCCATCTGCACTGAGCATGCTCTATCCCAACATAGCTCCTACATGCTGATTGGACTGTATATGTGCCATCCCCAGCACCAGAGCATGCTCCATTCCAGGGCCATGGTGGCTGAGCAGGATTTAGCTTGCAATGGCTTTTCTTGGCTGCTGGAGACCGCTGTGGTGGCAGGTATTGGAACTGAGCAACGAGACCTTCTTTCTATGTTCTTAATGCCCCCTATTGCCACCCAGAAAGCTTGGAGGAGGCAGCCTGATTACAGTGCAAAAGGATAAGGAGGAGAGGAAGGCTGAAAGCAACAAAAGCTGTGGGATGGGGGTTGAAATAGTAGAAAACCAGGTCTGGAACAGGAGCTGAAGAAAAGGGGGACAGTCAACATGTTGGGGGGACAGGGACAAAGAGTCTGACCACTACAGAGAACATCCTACCCCCAGAACCTGTAACTGAACCCAGGGTTGCTGATTCTCTAGCAAATAACTGTGAACTCCACCTTGCCCCCACCTTCCAGTGGCTGGTCTACACAGGACTACTAGGCTGTGCTTCTCTACTCATTACCTCAAAAGGCAAAAGTCTTATTGTCTCAGCCCTGCTCATGACCCATATGAGAGTCAGTATGGTTCCACATGACAAAAATTTGTTTTTTTCAGATTGCTTTTTATGGAAATGCAAATTACATCCCCAAAATGACATGAAAAGAATGTTAAGGTTGCAAAGTCAAGCATTCCAAAATTAGGAAATACCAGAATGAAGGCTGCCTGTGCATCCTTATTTGGTTTCCCTGGTCATATGCATGATTAAGATATTGTGTGATCGTGTTTGCAGTATTGTTGTAGCTGTGTTAGCCCCAGGATATGAGAGAGACAAGGTGGGTGAAGTAATATTTTTTTACTGGACCAATTTCTGTGGTGAGAGAAGTTGGTGCAATAAAAGATATTACTTCATCCACCTTGTTTCTCTAATAGGTAATCATGTATTTTAACTATTTTCCACTGGACCCCCTAACTCGATCAGTACAAAGGATAGATGGTATTTAGGAAATTAATCAGGCTGCATGATTAATAAGGCTTTTGTCCTTAGGATTGTGGGCTCATTTGCTTCAGAAGTTGGAAGATATGTAATGAATGAGGTAAAGAATTACCGGCAGAGGAAAGATGGTCTTAGGCAAAAACAATCAAATGGTGTCCCAAAGAACTGGATTCTGTCCCTGCCCCTCTAAAGAATTCCTGTGGTGCTGGGCAACTCACTTCAACCAAACCATTCACAGGTGGCCACTGATTATCTTCCACACTTCTTGATTGCCCCACTTAAGAATCTACTACTGCAAGGGAGGTCAATGGGAGCTCTGCTCTGAAAAATTAGCCCTTAATCATCTGTAGCTGGGTTCCCAACATTAGTAAACATTGAAAAGGTTGGCCTTAATCCATCTCAGTTTCTCCTCTGTAAACACCATTTTATCTCGTGGGGTGTTGTGAAGATGAAATGTATTTTTGTTGGTGAAGCACTCAGATACTTCAGCGAGTAACTGATGATTGTGTAACTAGTGCAGGCTTTGGAGGGTGGGCAATAAATAAGGGTAAGATTATGACATGGAAGTCATGGATTACGTGACTTTTGGAGACCTCTGTAACATTTTCCAGCCTCGACGTGGTCAGCCGATCTGGGCCCTGGAGCTCTGAGCTACCAAAGGCGGCGGGGGGACCCTGGAGCTTTCTGCTGCTGCAGGTGGTGGAGGAGGCCCCCTGCAGCTTCCAGTCACCACCGACAATGGGTGTTAGACCCCACCTTCTGCAGTGAGTCTAAGCTCTCATCCCTCCCTGCTTGGGCTTCGGTTCTCCTTCCCCCCTCCCCCTCTCCTCAATTTTGTCATGGTTATTTTTAGGAAAAGTCAGAGACAGGTCATGGGCTTCTATGATTTTTTGTTTATTGTCCGTGACCTGTCCCTGACTTTTACTAAAAATAACTATGACAAAATCTTAACCTGAGCAATAAATAGTGCAGGGGGAGGGGGAGGTGGGCGTACATAGAAAGATGAGGACAAAAGATTATTCACGAAGTGAGCGCCATCCATCCTGTGCACTTGATTGGGCAGGGGTCCGGGAGAAAAAATTGTACGTGATCATGGAATTAAAGAGTATCATAATGCATGTGCCCGGGGGCGGGGGGGGGGGCGAATTAAGGTTGCTTGGGCATTTCCTAGCCTGTACATGCTTGACTTTGCAATCATCACTTCAAACATGTTTTTTTTATACAATAGAACTCTATTGCAGTAGTAACACTGCATTGTTATACGGAGGAGACAAAACCATGAGTTGAATGAGTGTGGAGAAAAATATATGCACTCAGAAGCAAGAGCTCGGTCTCACTCCCTGCACCTTGTCTGCCTTGCCTTGTTTCTGTACAGTTACATTAAATTCTGTTTTCCTTCTTTATGCATGAATCCTTGGGCCCTGTAGTTTTTGGGTGGGGCTCTGCTGAGTTGCCTGACCCTCATACAGATATTACCACATAAGGCCATGACTGGGCCCAAAACTAATACAAAACAAATAAAACATGATGATTGTCTAGGCAGCATGCAATACCAGCAAGTATGCGTAATTGTTCTGGGTGACTGCTGTGTATCGGCTTTCATTCAGCACACTACAGCCTTATATACATTAGAGGGCAGAGCTGTTCCACAGGTAAACACTTGAGCTGAGGTTTCATAGCACCCTTGGTTCCTGCAATGACCTGATAATGAGGCCAATGCTACGTGCGTTTGAAAAGGCCATCCCTCATGAGGCAGGTGTCAGGAAAGAAGGAGAGGCAAGAGGGGATTAGTACATTGGAAACTAGGGCAACAGCAGATATTAACAGTAGAGGTAAGGGATAGCGATGGGGAGAGAGGATGGAGAAGAACACAGACGTACAACTGGCAGCTAAGGTCTTGTGAAGTAGTGGGTAGTCGGTGCAGTCAGTCAGAGGAAAGAAATTATCAATAGACACTGAAATGAGTGTTATCACTGTCATGGAGCTGTTGAGTGTTGTCGTAAGAGTCTCTGCCTGCTGAACTGACTCTGCTCTGGAAATTATTTCCATGCTAACCAACTTTTGTGGAAAATCAGTGCAATGTATAGAGACAAAGTACACTTAACTATTGTTCTGTCTGTGACATCTATCCCATAATTCCAGACACAGTAGCTGCAGCAGGTGCATCGCAGACACATAGCATGACAGAAGGCTCATGCTAGACAGAAATTCCATGTACAGGAATACATAAAGGTGCAATTATATAGGTGTACAAAGATCTAATAGTTTTGTAGGTTGCAATCAAACAATGTTTCATGAGAAAGTAAAGCACCAAAAGTGAGAAATTGCCAAACTCAAGGTTGCCCTTTTGCCTTGCTTTTTTACTTTTGAAATATCAGGATTTTCAAATCAGTGTTTCCTGTTTTATTGGTGGTTTTCCTCTTGGGACCCAGAGAGTTGAGTTTTGAGCTCTCTTGGCCCTTGATTGAACAGAGGAAGGAGGTGTTGACTCTTCAGCAGAAGGGCTATCCTTGGAAGTGTTTGAGTTCAGTTAGCCAGTCAAAAGTAGAAAGCATTTCCCCTCTTAATTTTTCTGGTTTCACCTGCATAGCATTTCTGTCAAATATTTGCCCAGTCAAGCGTAGTCTTCCAATCAAACAGGATAGTTGAGTTAAATTTCTAATGTAAACAAACAGAAACAACAAATCTTCCCAGCTTCACTTATACATCATAAGGAAGCAAAAAGGCGACCCATTTTTCCCATATTAAACCCCCTTCCAAGTCCTAGTTCCTGAGTATGGCGTATTTTCAGGGTAAGATGGTAGTTCCTATGGACCGCAGCAACACTGGCCCAATACTAGCTGTTTTGACTGGGGGAAGGTTCCAGACCACAATACAGCAGGAGCATGCCGTAATGGAATACTAAAAACAGGTCCTAAAGGAAATACTTATCTGTACTGCAGGGAATCTTAAAACTAGATAGGTCTCTATTTTTGTAAAGCAGAAGAGTGCTGAATTGAACTGCAATTTCTCACTTGATTTGATGTGTGTATCCTACAGCTGTTTTATGCTATGGGTCTGAGCCATCCTCTAGCCGTTTCCGTGTTCCACTATGGCACTTCAGATAGATCAGAAGAAGAGCTGCTTGAAATTGTACAGAAAAACTTAGATCTACGCCTTGGAGTCATTATAAGGTTTGTCTCCCATTGGAGAACTTACACACATTGGCGGTTCACTCTAGTACAATAGACAGTTGAACAATTTAAATTCAAGTTTTTGGCTCATGTACTCCTGATTCTGAAACAATTTATAATCATTAAAATACCCATTAGCGCCATCTTTGTGTCCTCCCCTCTACACAAACAGCTCCACTCGAAGGCCTAAAACCAGTCCTCAAGTGAGGTCCTCCCTGTAGAATGGTTTAAAACATCCTGCCCATAAAACTTGGCTATACTGCATATTTTTACCAAGCTTGTAAGAAGGTGATAATGCTGTTCAGTTCTGGTACAATTTGTGGCCACACATCTTAGCTTACATATGATTATAACTAGGGATCTACTTAAATTGTGGGGAAATGAAACATTTTTCATGGGTTGGTCACATCTTAACTAGCAGATTTTGCAGATGTGTTCATACTATGCAGCCCTTATTTCTGCACTGTTGCTGACAGCAGTGCTGCCTTCAGAGCTGGGTGCCTGGCCAGCAGCCACCGCTCCCTGGCCGCTCAGTTCAGAAGGCAGCATAGAGGTAAGAGTGGCAATACCACGATCCCCCTACAGTAGGCTTGTTACCACCTTCTGGGTCAGGACCCCCAGTTTGAGAAATACTGTGTACTTTTGTATACTTTTATGCCTATAGTATAGGGTAAAAGTACACAAAAGACTAGCTTTCACAAGGGAGACCAGATTTCATGGTCCTTGACATGTTTTTCACAGCTACAAATTTGGTGGGGCCCTAATTATAACCATGGCAGTGCACTGCACTTCACTGTGGCTCATGACCAGGGTAATGTAGTATGCATGTCAAAGTGTAATTAAACGTCAGTACAGTTCCTCTATGTCATAGACAGGGTTGCCTAACAGCATCTGCCACTGGGTTACCTAGTGTTCCTACCTCCCTAGTTCATCTGAAGACTCCCACTTCTACAGAGGACTGCTCTATAATGAGGCCTCCTTGCACTTTCTCCTTTGTGGCAGCTGTTCCACAGGGTGTTGCTACCTATGGTCCAGCTTCTGATATACTTACTTCACAGATAATCCCACTGAATCAGTGAGATTGTCTGTGGAATAAATAACCCTTACTCAAGTTGAATACATCTGAATCTGGCCCTTTTCAGAAAGTGGCAGTCCAGTACTTGCTGTTGCTAGCCATCATGTCAACATCTACTTCTGGAGAGGTGGATTTTTGGGCCAGCTACTGCAAATATTTTCTCCATTTCAGGAAAGTGTTTGGTTTGATAATGAGGTGAAAACCCAACTAGTGATCTAGAACAAAGAGCCAACCTTAAAAATAGTGCTGCAATCTTATAAAGCCCATCTGAAGCTGACTAAACTTGGTTTAAAAGGCAGCCAGCTAGTCCCATGTTTTAGGAGTCTACTTAAATTGCAGAGCAAACACACATTTTTCGTGGGTTGGTCACGACATAAATAGCAAATTTCACAGATGACGCGGCTATTTATGCCGTGACCAACCCACAAAAAATGTGTACTTTCTCTGCAGTGTTTCTCAAAGTGGGGGCCCTGACCCAAAAGGGAGTCGCAACCCTATTGTAGGGGGGTTGTGATCTTACCACTCTTACATCTGCGCTGCTGCTCTCCGCAGTGCTGCCTTTAGAGCTGGGTGGCAGCTGCTAGCCAGGCTCTCAGCTCTGAAGGCAGTGTTGTCGCCAGCAGCAACACAGAAGTAAGGATGGTATGGTACGCCATCGCCACCCTTACTTCAGTGTTGCTCCTGCAGCTCTCGATGGTGCTACCTTCAGAGCTAGGCACCCCACCAGCAGCTGCTGCTCTCTGCTCTGCCTTCAGGTCTGGGTGGCCGACATAGCTACTACTGCTCATGGGGGCTGGAATAATTAAGTCAACGGAAGAGTTCTTCACTGATGCAGCTGTAAGCTCTGTAGTTTAGCCATCACTTAAGTTATTTATGTACCTGTAGTGGCTACCCTGCTCCTAAAATAGAAGGGGTTGAAAGCAGCCCTGGAGAGGGCTGTGGCTGGGGTTGGCTGATTGGGGAAGCGGCTGCAACTGGGCCATGCCCCAATCAGGCCACAGCTGGCCTGTATAAAAAGGCTGTGAGCCAGAGGCCCAAGAGAAGTTTCTCTCCAGGTAGGGAGAGAGCAGGGCCTGGCTGCCTGCAGAAAGGGTACTGGGAGTGAAGCAGGGCTGGGGAAAGGCCAGAGGAGCAGGGGAGCTCCAGGTTGGCAACTCCTCAGGCTGCAGGGCCTGGTCCAAGGCCCATATTGGTACTGGGAGGTAGAGGAAGGCAGCAGGTCCGAACCCCCTTGCCTATGATAAGTGGCTTTTACACTGCAGTCTGCCCCAGTGAGTGGGGACTTGATGATGACTGGCAGTAGCCCAGACTGAGGCAAGGTGGGGATAGAGGGTTGGGGGTTCCCCTGAGAGGGGAGGCCCATAGAGACTGGGGGGAGGGTATTGCGAGGGGCAGAACCCCAGTGAAAAGGGGCACCAGGGTCCAGGAGGGACACGGGGCCAGCAGCAAGCAGGACACTGGCCTGCAGAGGGCACTCTAGAGGCTGGAAGAGCTGATTCCCTGGATGACGAGCAGGAGGTGCTGCGGGGGTGAGTCCTGCACTGTCACAGTACCTTAAATAATCAGACAAAAAATTTTCTTTCCAAATTTATAATGTCAAAATATGGAGAAACTTTCTGCCAGTATCTTTAAATATTTACTACTCTTCAATCAGCTGTTAACTCTTGCATACACAGAGGGAGCAGACCTGTTGAGTAAGATCATCACTTCCATAGTATACTTCAGGGGACAGCATTTTATAGCTTTTCTGAAGATAAAGGTGTCAGTCTAGGCCTGAGTGTCTATTATATACTGTACTCTGGAAAGTAATATCCTTCCTGTGGTAGTGACCAGTATTCAGACTGGACTCAATCTAAATTCTTATTTGCTGTTTTCTCTCTTGCTGTTTATAAGCTGATGTCTTCAGTGATTTCTTATTGTATTCTTATTATTTTATTATAACACCCAGGCCCTCTTGACTTCTGTTATTTTTGTTGGTTTACTAACATCCAATGCAACATAGTTTAATACATATGGCTAGATTAATCCCTTCCTCACAATCCATTTTCACTCTTTTGAGCACTACAGGTGATCTGTTCCACTCAAGAAGGAGCAAAAGTTTTGGAGTCTTTGTGGCAGAGTGTAAATAGCTTAAGGCTTATTCATCACTCTGTGTGCTCTGCAACTGTCCCCACATGGGCCAAACTAAGCAGATAATTGGTTGATTAAACTGGATGATTATCAACGAACAAGGTGGGGACAGAAGGGTCAAAATGCTCCTGTGGGAGAAAGAGCTGAGATCTCTCCCTGTTTCTCACCCTGTGTCTGAGGAGAAAGTAGAAGCCTTATGCTGTGGGGCACAAGCATTTGTATAGCACGTTGTAAATAACGCACATGGTGTTGAACCTATGCAGGAGTGTGTGAGGTCTGATTGCAATGAAGAATCCATGCTGAGGGAACCCCACCCTGTGACAGTCTTGCTGCTTTATTGTTCATTAACTTGGCCTTTAAGTATTAGCATCTTCTAAATTAGGGCCTGATGCAAAGCTTATTGGAGTCAATAGGAATTTTTTCCATTGATTGCTGTAGGCTTTGGATCAGGCCCTTACATCTTGTTTTAAAGTAGTCTTCTCCAAATGTTAAGTACTGCAAGTTGTTGTTTTTTTTCCTCCTGCTGAGAATGGCTCATCTTAATTAGCCTGTTAGAGCTGGTGTGGCAACTTCCACCGTTTCATGTTCTCTGTATATATATCTCTATATATTCCATTCTATGCATCTGATGAAGTGGGCTGTAGCCCACGAAAGCTTATGCTCAAATAAATCTGTTAGTCTCTAAGGTGCCACAAGTACTCCTGGTTTCTTTTGGTACGATATGTGGTCCTGATATTGGCTCCTGCATGCTCTGGACCACAAAGCCTCTTTCCAGCTTGAAGATCTATTGCTATCTTGTTGGCACTTGTTCCACTTTACCTTAGTTATTCAAGGCTTGGGCAATAGCCAGAACAATAATCCTGACAATATTAATGATCTGGATGATGGGATTAATTTCACCCTCAGCAAGTTCGCAGATGACACTAAGCTAGGGAGTGCGGTAGATACACTGGAGGGTAGGGATAGAGTCCAGAGTGACCTAAACAAATCGGAGGATTGAGCCAAAACAAATCTGATGAGGTTCAACAAGGACAAGTGCAGAGTACTGCACTTAGGAAGGAAGAATCCCATGCACTGCTACAGGCTGGGGACTGACTGGCTAAGCAGCAGGTCTGCAGAAAAGGACCTGGGGATTACAGTGGATGAGAAGCTGGATATGAGTCAGCAGTGTGCCCTTTTTGCCAAGAAGGCCAATGCCATATTGGGCTGTATTGGTAGGAGCATTGCCAGCAGATCAAGGGAACTGATTTATTCCCCTCTACTCAGCACTGGTGAGGCCACACCTGGAGTATTGCTTTTAGTTTTGGTTCTCCCACTACAGAAGGGATGTGGACAAATTCGAGAGAGTCCAGAGGTGGCAAAGAAAATGATTAGGGGGCTGGGGCACATGACTTACGAGGAGAGGCTGAGGGAACTGAGGTTATTTAGTCTACAGAAGAGAAGAGTGAAGGGAGATTTGATAGCAGCCTTCATCTACCTGAAGAGGTTCAAAAGAGGATGGATCTAGACTGTTCTCAATGGTGGCAGATGACCGAACAAGGAGCAATGGTCACAAGTTGCAGTGGGGAAGGTCTAGGCTGAATATTAGGAAACGCTATTTCACTAGGAGGGTGGTGAAGCACTGGAATGGGTTACCTAGGGAGGTGGTGGAATCTCCATCCTTAGAAGTTTTTAAGACCCAACCTGACAAAGCCCTGTTGGGATGATTTAGTGGGTGTTGGCCCTGCATTGAGCAGGGGATTGGACTAGATGACCTCCTGAGGTCTCTTCCAACCCTAATATTCTTTGAATAAGGTGCTCAAGAGGAAACTAGCTTAAGAACAGTAGAGTAAGCAATTACCTATATTCAACATAAACCCTCCAAATAAAGATTAACAAGTACAGTGAGCCTGGATTCAGTGAAGCTTTCATTACAGTGAAATGCAGTAAGGGCCCGTATTGATTCAGACATTGGCTGATACTGGGACACAAGTCCAGTGTAGAGAAATACGCTCCTCTGACCGAAACCTAGAGAGCTAAGGTTACCAGGTCCAGACACATGCACTGATCGTTGGAGCCTTAAGTGCATGGGACCCCAGTAAGAGCGAGTGCTGAGAGAATGAGGAATTGGTCAACGCTACACTTGGCTGATGCAGCAACTCATGGTGTCGGACGCCATCAGGTGGTCGAGGGACATCTACATAGAACACATCACTGGACATCGGCAGTACCAGAAGGGATGAACTGGAGTGCCAATGAGAAGCAGAGTCAGGAAATTAACAAATACTTTGCTCATGAATTGTATATTCTAAATGGACAATGAACCTAATTACTCAATTACTGAGGGACAATCTCCACTCATTTGTCTAACTTGCTTTCCACAACCAAATCTCCGTGCAACTTTTCATGAGTGATGAACCCGTGTATTGAGATTCTAATATCTAAACTGTATTGTTTAAATCTATTCATCTACATTTGGGTTATTGTTGATTATGTACTCTATGTATCATATAACTTAAAAACTAATTTTGTATTTGTGGATAATCTAAGCGCTATACCCAGCGCTATAAACTCACTTTTCCCAACCTTCGTATTATATAATTTTTTTAACATTAGCTTTAATAAATTTTTTACATCTGGGATTGACCATTACAGTAGCTGTAAACCTCAAGTATAGACACAGTAAACCCTTTTTACACTAGACTTGCACTGATGCAATTTACCCTGGTTGCAAGCAGGGTTAAGCTCCACCCGTGCACAAAGCTGCTTTGCCTGTCACTAGCATCTTGCACCCGGGCAGCTATGCTGGCATCTATCTACTGATGGGTGTTATCAGGTCAAAACCCTAGTGTAGACAAAAACTAGCTGGCTTGGAAAACATTCATCGGCAGAACCCATGATCATTGTGAAAATTGGCATTTAGTGTTTAGACTTACTAGTGTGGAAGTACTGTCCTTCAAAGGTCCTTTCCTGGATGTTTCCTACACGAGGATATGATCTGTCTTTGACTGTGTTATGGCTACATTTGAATACACCCTATGTTAAATTTAAAATGAATAAAGCATCCTTCCACAGACTTGCACAGGCATAGGAGAAAAACATTTCAAGTCCATAGGCACATTTTGTGAACATTGTGGCTGAGCTAGGTGATCAAAGTCATAACCACCTGGTAGATGATACATAAATGCCTGATGTCAACTAAGAATGTATGTTTCTGCTACTAGCTGCATACTGATATTGCCTCTGATGTTAGACTTTCAGGAGTTACACTGTTGGTTTTCAAGTGCTAATACTGGACCCTGAATCCATTCTGTGGCTGCTGTTCCCTTTATAAATCTGGATGATTTCATGGAGGAGAGATTATAGTTTGCACTGGCAGTACAAAATTCCACTTGTTTGTATGAGAGAGGCATCAGAATATCTTGATGCATTAATATACTTGTATCTTGTGCTGTGGTAGACTTAAAAAAATACTTCTGTTTCTTTTTATGCAGGGAACTGGATTTGAAGAGACCAATATATCAACAGACTGCATGTTATGTGCACTTTGGAAGAGAAGAATTTACATGGGAAATACCAAAGAAGCTTGTGTATTAAGCTTTTCCAAACCTCTCTCTTATAATGGAGAATCTTTTTAATAAGCAGGTATGACCTCTAAACTGTCAAAGGGGAAAAGGATCTTTTTAAAATCTAATAAACGACATTCTTATAACTGAACTAGATACTGACAATTATAAGCAATGTAACTTTTATGCTGGCTTTACATTTTAAATGCACATGTGAAACCTAGTGTCTCCATTTATTTCTTCAGAAAGGACTCACATGATTTACAACCTTTAGTCTCTGTTGTAGTGATCCAAGTGAGTTAGTGAAAATACTCACCTATTACGGGATATTACATATTATATCTTATATGCCTTAGCTGTGAGATATCATTTATTTAACGTGAGTCAAAGCTTTATGTATATACTTTTGTGACAGTAGGAGTGTGTTTCAGTGTAAACACCAGGGCTTGCTTACACAGCTATTTAAGTGCTATGCTCTAACTGGCCCTGTGGGCCCAGCTTCCACACACACATTCTGTAGTGCAGTTTGATGTACTCCCACTGTAACTTGATAGTTTGTGGTAGCTGGGTCCACAGGGCCAGTTAGTGCATGATAGGCTAGTGCACTGTCCATTCACATCCCAGCTTGCTGCACATTAAATGTAGACAAGTACCCCAGTCTTCATTGCCCTGAAACTTTCCGTGCTTGGTCTGTCTACATCTTAATTTTGATTGTGTGTAAACTCTGAACTGAATGAATTTCATCTACCCGAGTTTTGAAATATAAACATTTTCCTGTTGTAGAAATGATTTGTAAACTCAAGTGACTGAAAACATAAATCAAAATTAACATGAGATGCACAATTTAATTTTTCAAGGACTACTGTAGGATTACAAGGCTAGTACATGTGAAAGAACATTCTTCCTCTTTCAGATGAGCAAATTATCTCCCAGTTCTAAACTAATGTAGAATATTGTCCATGTGTAGTTTTGTAGCCGTTTTGATTGATGGAGGGGAATTTAGCAATAGGGCACCCCAAAAGAGGGGGGCAGGGCCTCTCTCCTTCAGTGCTGAGCTCACCTCGAATGCAAGTAATTGGATTATGATACTAATTTTCAATTGAGATAGAAGAGAGCTCCTCCCTGCATGTAATGACTGGTCTATTGCTCTCAAATGCAAAAATAAAACTGCTGTGGAGATCCACTTAATGTATGCCTTGACCTGGGCAACTCCTCGAGCCATGTTAGTCTGTTTGAGTTTGAATAGCTGTTCTTGCCTCAGTAAGTTTCTACTTACAAATGCAGGCCTGATCCATCAAAACAATGTTATACGTCACTCTTGTTATGCAGGGAGGACTCTGTTCTTCCCTTGAATAAGCAGAAACAATCCTGGTGATTGTAATGGAAGTCTTGACTGTGCCCACAAGGGCAAGGCAGAGCCGTGTGTCTATCCAAAATGAATCTAGTTTGATCTAGATACACCCACTCCAGGAGAAGAACATGTTCTAGTTTAACCATCCATTTTAATATGCTCATGTCAAAATATTGTTTGGAGATACATAAACAGAGCGGTTGATAATGGTGCTGGAATCATTCAAAATACACCTCTACTTCGATATAACGTGACCTGATATAACATGAATTCAGATATAAAGCAACGCTCTGGGGGTGGGGCAGGGCTGTGCACTCTGGTGGATCAAAGCAAGTTTGATATAATGTGGTTTCATCTATAATGCGGTAAGATTTTTTTGGCTCCCGAGGACAATATTATATCGAGGTAGAGGTGTAACTTTCTCAACACCATTAGCAATATTGGGGTTAAATGTTAGGATACTGAATGTCAAGAGTTGACCTAGGCCCACCGGAACTGGATGTTCCTGGTGCAGGAATCAGTACAAGTACTAGACTCTATGTAATAGGTGTTTAAGTAGACAGGCATGAGGCCTCTTTTCTCTCACCCCATTTTGAGATCTTGAACCAATCAGCAACTTGGTGGAAAGAAAGAGTAGTGAAGATCCATATCTTGCAGGGTTAGCTCATTCTCTTTTCTTGGAGGATTGACTCTTTTTTTGGTTGTGTTGTGGTTCTAGAATGTACAGCTCCCCCAATGAAGAGCACTATGTCGTGTTAACAATATATCAACAATTACATCCCAAAAACTACATTAAAAGAATATTATGCTTGTAAAGTCAAGCACTCAAACACTTAGGAATGCCACATTTAAGGTTGCTTCTGCAACCTTAATTCATCCCAATTGGGTGCATGCATTGCAGTCCTTAATTACATAATCACATACTAGCTTTCCCATGGGACTGCTGCCTTATTTAATGTAGAGAATATAATGTGTTCTCTGAATACTTTGTTTTACTTCCGTTGTCGTGTGTATTGTCCCAGGCCTTATGTAATGGACATGAGTTAAGGAGTGTTCCTGGCTAGGCAACTCCATCACATCCTGGTAAATAATGAATGACCAGACCTCATTTCACATTCTTGTCAGCTCTTGTGTGGATTACAGCAATGCAATATACCTGGCCGTGAAGCTCATCCCCTATTAAACTCCAGCTTATAGAGAACACTGCTATACACCACCTCAGCAATACTGGTTATTGCAAGCACATCAGGCCTGTCCCCTGTGCTCTCCACTGGCTTTCTAAGGAATAATCAAATTCAAGATATTGGGCCTCATTTTCAAGGAAGTAAACAGACTTGATTCAGTACCTTAACAGATTTATTTGGGCATGGGTCAATCTTTAAGGTGCCTCCGGACTCCTCATTGTTTTTGTGGATGCAGACTAACACGGCTACCCCCTGCTACTTGGTACATTTTAAATGATTGCCCGAAGTTCTGCCTTGAAGACATGGACAACAACTCTGGCACAGTCAGCCTTTTTACCTTAATGGTAGAGCTCATCTATGCAGGAGACAGAGCTTTCTCCAAGGCTGATCTGAGACTGTGGAATAAACTCCCACAGTAACTAGCAACCACTGCAAACCTCACCCCCTTCCACTCCAAGTGCAAGGTGCTCTTCTTGGATCTGCCTTCTAATACTCACAAGTAGCCTCTTTCTCAGGATACAGCTCCCCTAGAACCTTCTCCTTAGGTTCTGGCTGCACTTTTTCTTGCCCCTCCTGATTTACCCACACCCCATCTGTGGCCCCATGAAGTTGTCATACACCATACCAGGAGGAGGATGCTGGATGGGGAGATGCTTTGTGACGGTGGGGCCTATTTCCACTCCTCTCTTAGATCATGTATCCAAACAGAGTTCCTTTGGGCCACGTCTTCTGGCTCCCTGGATGCTTTCGAGGAGCAGTAGGCGCTGTCTGTGGTTCTCTGTTCGGTGTCCCTTCCTGGCTCCCTGCTTTTGACCCTGTAACCTACACTCCTGTTCCTGCTTTGTCATTTGTTATCCCCTGACTTTATTTGAACCCTGGTTTTAGTGCCTCCTCCCCTAAGGCTGGGGGAAGAGCCTTCTGATGGGGCTGCCTACTGCTGGGCTTTCAATAGGTGCTAGCTCCCAGCACTCTGTCACAGCCTCCCCCTGCAAAATGTCAAGCTCTGTGGCAAAGTCTAGAGGTGCTCTCTGCAAAACCATTTTAAGAATCTTCTTACCATGGACAAAATGGCACAATTTTCCTTAACTTGCTTTGAAAATGGCTCAACCGGTTTAGTGGAAACTTGCCCCCAAAAATTGTTGGCCTGAAGGAGACACCTGGTGTATAAATCTTCAGCATAACTGGTTAACGTTTTGATTACATTACAAGCAACTAAAACAGAACCTTATACTGTAAAGCATTGGGCAACTTTAACTATAGGAGCAGCTACTAGCACGGCCTGTAATATTCGAGTTATCTACATGGGGGGACCTGTGGAAAAAGACTTACTGTAGCAAAACTGAGCAGCTCTGCTTTTATATACTTGGCCTCTATCAAAACTGGCATTTTCTGAGAAAAAATACTTAAGCTTTTTATAGATGTAAGCAGAGTCAGGATGAGCTCTACCCTGACATCTGGTGGTGGATTATGGGGAGTGTGGAAAGGAATTTTAGGTATTTGCATTGGCACACCCACCCCAGCTAGCATAGACCACGGCAGCCTGGGATGGTTATTTTGACAGCTCTAGGATCCCTAATTTCTTTGTTATTGGGGCAGGAGGAATAAAGTGTTGTCACGCTGATTATGTGAATGAGGAACTATGAGACTGCTTTATGACAGAGATGTCTCAACATCAATTAAGTAGCACTTGCTAGACAAGTGACATAGGTGCCAAAACCCATTGAAATGAGAGAGGTTGGAGACTGGTGTGTGTACCTGATGGTATAGGCCCCTTTTGAGGGCCTGGAACACCAATTGCACATCCTCCTCTCTCCACTGTTGAAGAGCAGAGCTAATTTTGATTCCATTAGGAGTCCACCTAGAGGCTGCTGAGCTGAATTCAAGTTGGGCTAGTGGTGCACCAGCACTGGGGCTCCCTTGCTACAAGCTGAAATCACTAAAAGAGCTAAGCTTACTGAGCTGAGATCACTGAGTGCTGTGTTAACTAGTGGGGGAGCCTGAAGATCTATCGCTAAGCTGCTGGCAGAGCGGAGCAGTTTGCAGCATGTTGGAGCAGCCCATGGAACAGTGAGCAGAGCGGTTTGCGGGGACAGCTGGAGCAGCTCACGGGTCGGCTGGAGGAGCGGCACAGCTGGTGGAGTGGAGCTGGTCGTGGTGAAGGCTGCAGCAGAACTCCACGGAGAGTCGGAGCAGTTGGCCCTGGCCCATGTAAGGTGCCCCTTAACACCCTGTGGTCACTGGGTGGGGGCTCAAGCCGGTTTTGCATTGTGTTTATTGAAACGGAACCCCTGGATACTGAACCCGGCCCTTGTTGCTGCCAACTCAGGGGCAGAAGGGTTACATATAAAACCACATACAGTAAACATAATAGCTTTTAACCTTTCTAACTGGAAGAAATCTAGTCATTAGACCGGGGTGGTGGGTCGTTTATTCTCATAATCCTCTGTTTTGGGGCGAGATAGCTCAGGGGTTTGTGCATTAGCCTGCTAAATCCAGGGTTGTGAGTTCAATCCTTGAGGGGGCCATTTAGGGATCCGGGGCAAAAATCTGTCTGGGGATTGGCCCTGCTTTGAGCAGGGGGCTGGACTAGATGGCCTCCTGAGGTCCTTTCTAGCCTGATATTCTGTGATTATGTCTAAAAAATACTAAACTATAATCACAGATCAGACTAGGAGCAAATTACAGCCTAGGCATTTTATTTTGGGATGTCACTCTGTAGGCAGGCAGGTGTATTCTGGCAAGTAACAGGAGAAAATTCTATAGTTAAAAAGCCACCTCTTTACAATAAAAATATCTCCCTGTCTACAAGACAGTGGGATATATCCAGGAGTAGAAATCAGGTATTTCAGCCAGGGGACTGAGATTGGTGCTTTCAAAACCACATGCTTCTTGCTGGGTAGTGGGAGGTCCTTGGAGCAGAAGGGCACAATTTCTTTTCTTCTTTGGTTTGTGTGGGTTAGGGAGAAAATGACTGAAGCAGAAGTGTCAACCAAGCAAAGTAAGTACCTTCCCCGATTATTGTCAAATCTGTTCCAGGAATAAGGAACCTGTCAGGCCTCCAAAGGGAGTGGTTTTCTTTATGTAGAAACAGGATACTAAGATTAAAAACAGTTAGAACCTGTTCTGTTTGCTCTGGTGACTCATGCTTTTAGTCAGAAGAGCAACAAAAATCCAAACCCCAGGGATGGCTTGTCTTCCTTCTGAACTGTACTTCTAAAGTGTTTTCGGTTGGGCTTACAGTTCTGTGCTGCCAATATGCATGCTTCTGTTGTAGCAGTAACTTTTTAATTATATGCTGAGAAAGAAATGAGGTGAAATTTAATATTTTACAGCTAGTTAATGCTGAGAACTACCTCTTACTATTTTTGCATTTGCATTGTTAAACAAATCAGTATGGTATCTTTTTTGAAAACAAATATGGGGGAAGTCTAAACTATACATCTTCAGTATATAGAGAGAGAGTAAAGATTTCACTTGCTTGCTAATAATCCCTTGGATAACATTTCACCACGACCTCAGCCCTTGAAGGGGGAATCTTCTATAGTCATTTGGACTGCTCTGGGAATCCCTCAAGTTTCCCATCACATGGTGATGGCTATAGACATTGATGTGGATGCTGTATCAGAGTTCAGGGCTCTCTGGGGGAAATTCTGGCTTCTAATTGTCCCTCCAAAAGGGTAGATTGCAAGTCAGCTCACTTCTGGAGAGCTTGTCAATGAATTGTGATACTGTATCTTGGCTCTGTCATATTTAGCAAATAGGTTGCTATTTGCAGTTGTACAGATGTCCAGGAGTTGGCTTTTCTGCCTAAGTCAGATCAATCTTCTAAACTAATTATAGGAATATCTAATATTACAATAATTATCTACAAAATTGATATGATCCAAGGGCACGTCAGGGTAACAAGTGGAGTCTGCCAAGTTCTGACCTCCTGCATGGGCAAGCAGAGGGAATGGAGAGGTGCTTGAGGCCATTCTGCCCTCATGTTGGGAGGCAGGCAATGTGAAGCTCCAATGCACATGGGTGGAGAAAAGCCTGCAGTCTTTGCATGCATGAGGTGTTGTGGCAGGGGAGGGCGAAAACCCCTTGACTGCCTTGCTGAAATGCTGGCTAAGCCCTGCTTTCAGGCAGAGAGGCCGGGGCGGAGGTGCAAAGCAGCCAGCAGGGTACCCAGCTGCAGGCCCTAAGAAGGGCTGGCTCACTGCAATAAAATTGGTGAGTCCGCCAGTGGGGGCGGTACCAGGACGCCGGGGTGTGGGCTCTGCAAGATGGGCCCTGAAGATGACCCCGATGAGTTTCTAGGGACTTTTGAACTGGTGGCTACGGCAGCCAGCTGAGAACAGGAGACCTGGGCCCTGCGGTTAGCCCCGTACCTGCAAGAAGCCCAGGCCACATTTATGGCTTTGGGTGACACTCAGGCCAGGGACTACGATACGGTAAAGGCTGCGATACTGGATCGTTTGGGACTCTCAACAGAGAGATATCATCAGCGGTTCCGGGCGGCCCGCTGGATGGAGGGTCTGCGGCCCAGGGCGTTTGCCCAGAAATTGATGGACTGGGCCAACCGGTGTCTGAGGCCTACCGCCCAGACAATGGAAGAGGTTATGGACCAGGTGGTCTTAGAACAGTTCCTCTGGGGGTTACCGGACCCAGTACGGGTATGGGTCCGAAGACATCAGCCGGCCCGTGTGGCTGATGCGGTCCTGCTAACGGAAGAATATGTGGAAGCTGAGGGGCCCTGGTGGGTGGTGAAACCCAGCAAGGGAGTAGGACCAGGGAAAAGCCTGCCGGATGCTACACCCAAGAGGAGGCCGGACTCGGGGCCCACCCCCTACAGAGAACTGACATATTGGCAATGTGAACGCCCAGGCCATATAAAGCAGGACTGCCCACAGATGGAATGTGGGCTGTCTGCCTTTTGTGGGTGGACGTGGGGGCGGAGGAAGGCAGGGAAACACCACCTGACTATGATACCTATGTTGGTGGGGGGGAAGCCCTGGGAGCTGGCTCCAGGCACCAGCATCCCAAGAAGGTGCTTGGAGCGGCAATCTGCAAGGGCGGCAGTCACTGTGTTTTTGCCCCAAGCAGTGCGTGAATTGCTGCTGGACGGCTGGAGCAGTCTGTGTGCCCATAGGATGGCACGCGTGTTTCTGTGGCTGCGGCAATTCGGCGGCAGCTGCTATGTTCATCTGTCCACGGGGGTGCAGCTTCTGTCTTCCGGCTGAAGACAGAAGCTGTCTCCAAATTGCCACTGCCGCGGAAACATGCACGCTGCCCTAATGGCACACGGACTGCCCTCGCCGTTCTGCGGCAATTTGGCGCGCTGCTTGGGGCAGCAAAAACAGTAGAGCCAGCCCTGCCCGGGAGGGGGTGGTGAACTCCACCTCCACCTGCTCACAGATGCAGAAGGGTCTGATGAGGCCCTACTGGGTGATTCCAGGGGCAAAGGTGGCCCTACGGTGCATCTATGGGGACACCTGGGGCTACCTGTTGGCTCGGGTGCCTATGGAGGTGCAGGGGTGCTTCCAGTGGCAGCAGGTAGGGGTAGTATGGAAATTACCATACCCAGTCCTATTGGGAGGTGACTGGAGTCAGGGTGGGGAGCTTGAGTCGGGGGCCACAGAGCACCCAAGGGAAGAGGTAAAGGGGGGTAAGGGGATGTCCGAACCCTCAAAGGCGAAAGAACCCCTCCCCCGGGAACGGGAGAACAAGTGGGGGCTAATAGGAAAAGCTCTTGGCCTTGTCGTCTAGGAGTTAGAGTGCTGGTTATGTGGCAACAAAGGACCCTTGGGGGAGGGGTGCCAGGAGTGTAGCCCTTGGGGATCCGAGGAAGGCCAGGACCAAGGGGCCAGGGAACAGAGCCCAGAGGTGGGGTACCAAGGCCACAAGCCGCGGGCAGAAGAATGCGGACTCTATCGGGCTAAGGGGCATGGGGCAAAGGCCTGTCCCTTCCGTGGATGTGGGGGGAGGGCTGATAACCCCAGAGAGGGTCTGCCCAAACCCACAGAGGGGTGTGGGAGCTCCCACTGGGGGGTGGATTTGTCCGGATGAGGAGAGCCAGGGACAGGTGTAGCCTGGCGGCTTCTTGAAGGAGGAGATGTGTGGGAGGGCAGGGGTAAAACCCCTTGACTGCCCTGCTAAAATGCTGGCTAAGCTCTGCTTCCAGGCAGAGAGGCCAGGAGCAGAGGTGCAAAGCAGCCAGCAGGGAACCCAGCTGCAGGCCCTAAGGAGGGCTGGCTCACTGCAATAGACTGGGCTAAGCAGTGACAGCTGGGCTGAAGGCTGGGTGGGCTATAAAAGCCCTTAACCAAACTCAGTCAGGAGGCTAGCCTGGGAGGGGACAGCAGGCTCTAGTGCTGTCTCCTCACCACAGGAAGGAAGCCTCAAGGGCCAAGAGATCCTGGAACAGGTTGGAAAGGGGATAAAGGAGACTGCACAGTGGCACTGTAAAATAAAGCACAAGGGTGAAACACCAGAAGAAGGCATGAGGACTCTTATTTTACCAGCTTAAGCACAGGGCACAGAGGGAGAAGGCAGAAACGTGTGGACCCTGTGACAGGTGTATGTGCATTATCAGTGGGATCCCCATGAATAAAGACACAAACAAGGATCCAGGTATTCCCACAGTAATGATGCATTAACTTTGAACAAATGATATTAGCCAGAGATAGGAAGTAAACAAGGCAATTGTTGCTTAATGAGCTCTGTCACTGCTGAGCAATGTTAAGCATGCCCGCTTCCTGCTGCTGCTATTTATGCATACAGCTCCAACCCAGGCTGTCCCAGGCATTGGGCCTTTTCCTCCTACTCATCCATAGTGCAGCCTGATTCTATACCTGTCTCCTGCACCATTCCCCCAGCCCCATCTAGCAATGCATTCCCTCAGGGGTAGCACCACACACTCCTGCTATGTCTTGGGCTACAGGACTTTGGTTTCAGGGGGACTGTGGTCATTTGAATGCCTTGCTCAAACCCTCTCTTTACCGCATGCTTCTTTAGGTGACTGGTGCTAGAGCTATTCAAAAGTATCCCGCTGGCCTAGTTTTCTGTCAGAAAATATTGATTTGCTACAACTAAAAAGGGCTGAGCCAACATATCACTTCCATCAAAACATCTGATGGAAAACCAGCTGGTCAGTCTGCCTTGCTCACTGCCAGAGCTGGCTCCCTGACTGCCATGGAATTTAAAAAAATGTCCCTCCTGTGGAAAATTTCACAAACCTGACCTGGCATTCCAATTGAGAATCTTTTTTTTTTGGTGGGGGTGGGGGCGGGGGCAGGGAATGTGAATTTTCTGTGGGATGGTGTCACACTGTCTGGAGCAAGTCAAAAACCTCAAACTGTTGTGTTTTCTATACCAATCCGGTAAAAAATGTGAATTCGTAAAGCACTATAATGGTCTTATGACAGAGTCTCAGGCAGTCCATTGGGCATTCTCTATCTTGCCACCGAGGCATGCTGGACTTTGTGATAGATGGTTGCTTATGCCACAGATCACATCAATGTTCTACTCCTGAGGGCATTCTGTGCCACAAAAAAAAAAAATTCTGCAAGTTTTATTTATCAATAAATAAAATGCAGAGGCTTCAGCATGGGAGGGAGGGAGCACAGGCCACTGGCTACACGAAGGTGGGAGATCACCCTGCAGCCCCCTTTGCCGCTGGGACACAGACTCAGTGGTGAGGTTGCACCAGACCCTGACACAGCACAAGGCCTGGACAGGCTCCAGAAAAACCCTGGGGCCCTGCCCCTCTGAGCCAGGAGCACCAGGCATGGGGCAGGCAGGCTTAAAGTGTGGAGGGGCTCAGTGTGGGGTAATCCAGGTGTGGAGTGACAGGATTCGGTGTGGGATGATCTGGGTGCAACCAGCTCAGTGGGTATGTGGGGGACTCTGGATGCAGAGAGGCTCTTTGGGTGGGGTAGGAGGTTCCAGGTGCAATGAGACTTTGCAGGGGCTTCCAGGTGAAGGTGGTTGGGGCTCAGCAGAGGGGTCTGGGGTGGGGATTTCAGCAGGGGCATCTGGGTGCTGGGGAAGTGGGGCTTGGTGAGGTGGGGATCTGGGTGCAGCTAGTTGGGGGTTAGGAGTATGGGGGGTTGGATGTGGAGGCTCAGGGTGGTGGGGTTCATCATGGCTGGGGTTTGAGTGCAGGGAGCTCAGTAGGGGGTGGCCTGGGTGCAGAGGTGGGGGTCTGGAAGCAAGGAGTCTGGGTGCAGGGGGCTCCAGGTGCAGGGGTTGAGGTTCGGTGGGGGTGGGGTTTGGGTATGGAGGACTAGGGGGGTTCTGGGCATACAGGGTGAGGCTTGGCAGGGGTGTCTGGGAATGGGAGGTCCAGATGCACAGGGATTGGATGGATGGGGGAGCAGCTCCCTGTACAGTGACCCTTCTCCCCACTGCTGAGGAGTGATGGGGGCAGGAAGCAGGGGAAGGTGCTGAGCTGGCTGCAGCTGGGGGAGGGTCTGGCATACCTCCAGTCACTCCTTGGAGGAAGTCCAGTCCTCTCCTGCCTCCAGCCCAGCCAGGACTAGCAGTTGATCTCAGCTCAGGGGAGGAGCCACAGGCTGGGGTATCCTCAGCCCTGCAGTCATTTACCTCTCTGTCAGCTGCTCCAGTGCTTGAAATAATGTACCTGCACAGCTACGGAGTGGAGCATGACTGCTCCTGCACCTTTCCTGTCAGAAAGTCATTTTTCAGTGGGGAAGCAAAGTAATCTGCATGAATTTGTGCAGAATTCCCCCAGGAGTAATGTTCAGGTTACTCCCAGTCCCAAAGGCCCAGTCACTTAATCCAGGTCAACTGTATTTCAGGTCAACTGTATTTTGATCTCAAACCAAAGACAAAATTTGTAACCAATCCTGTAACACACTAACAAAGTTTATTAACAAGGAAAAAGAGACATTTACAAAGTTAAAGCTAACAGACAAACACACACAAATGAGGTACAGTCTTCAGTTCAAAAGTAACAGAAGCTCATATAAGAAACAAGCTTTTATGTTCTTTAGGGCTCACCCAAGCCTTAAACAGGCATTTTTATTCCTTTCCTCCAGCATTCCAACTGTGATGGGATGAGGGATTGGGCACCAACCCTCTTCAGGGGTGCACGCAAAGCGATCAAAGTCTTTTGTCCACAACGGCTTGTCTGATGTCCATAGACCTTCATTTGTTGGGAAGGTGGTAACAGTTTTTGTAGTAAACTAGTATTTCACCTTTGGTAATGCTTCTCCCCTGACTGTGTGGGATTGACAGTCTTAGCAAATACTTGTATAGTGACAGAGCAAACATTTAACCATTACCTTATAACACAGGACTCAGACATAGTAAGTAGGATTCATACATGCAGCATCCTATAAGCATTCCATAAAGTCTAACACATTCTAATACCTCTAATATCTAATTAAACGATACTAACATACACTTAAGCCAGACTGGTTTCCACCTATGCATTTGTCATTGTTCAGGAAGGTCTTGGCATGAGCTGGCACTGTGTCTGCCAGCGTCAAAGATACAAATTCTGGTTCTCCTACAGTTCTGAATGCGTACCTTCCCCCACTTCTGTCCTGAGGTCACTGAGCCCCCTCCCACACACTCTCTGTGAACCCCCCGATGAGTGCACTCAAGTAGCTGCACCCACAGATAAGGGGGTTCTGCACACACAACCCAAGGTGACAAGTATCAGGGGGGTAGCCGTCTTAGTCTGGATCTGTAAAAAGTGAGTTTCCTGTGGCACCTTCTAACTGATGTATTGGAGCATGAGCTTTCATGGGTGAATACCCAGGGCTGGTGCTTTCACTAGGCAACCCTAGAGCGGCAGGATTTGGGGGGTGGCATTTTGCTGCCCTTGGTGGAAATTTGGCTGCAGGGGGTCCTTCCGCTCCGAGTCTTTGGTGGAAAGTTGGTGGTGGCTCCTTCAGTTGCTCCGGGACACGCCACCAAAGTGCCCTGAAGATGCGGAGTATAAGAACCCCCGCCGCCGAATGCTCAGAGGAGCGCTGCCGCCTAGGGCAGCAAAAACCGTGGTGCCGCTCCTGTGAATACCCACTTTGTCAGACACATGCTCCAATACTTCTCTTAGTCTATAAGGTGCCACAGGACTCTTTGGTGCTAACCCAAGGTGAGGGGTCTCCTTCCACCCTTCAGGTGAGCTGATCCCCTCCGGAGTGGGTCACCCACAAGCCCCCATGTGATGTGCATGTACCTCTCCCCACCGTGGCTTCCCCAGCCCCCATCCTCACTGTGGGTTTGCCTCTACTTTCCAATGTGTGTGCACCCCATGCACACGTTTATCCGAGTCTGAGTACCCCAACCCGAGTGTGCACATCCCCCCACACCCTGGGTCTCCCCTGCACACCATGGGTCTCCCCCCGGCACTGTGCACATCCCCCCCAGTGTGCACACCCCCAACACCCTGGGTCTCCTCCCGGCACTGTGCACATCCCCCCACACCCTGGGTCTCCCCCCGGCACTGTGCACATCCCCCTCAGTGTGCACATCCCCCCACACCCTGGGTCTCCCCCCGGCACTGTGCACATCCCCCCCAGTGTGCACATCCCCCCACACCCTGGGTCTCCCCCTGGCACTGTGCACATCCCCCCCAGTGTGCACATCCCCCCACACCCTGGGTCTCCCCCCGGCACTGTGCACATCCCCCCCAGTGTGCACACCCCCCACGCCATGGGTGTCCCCCCCGGCACTGTGCACATCCCCCCACACCCTGGGTCTCCCCCCGGCACTGTGCACATCCCCTGCAGTGTGCACACCCTCCACACCATGGGTGTCCCCCCGGCACTGTGCACATCCCCCTCAGTGTGCACATCTCCCCACACCCTGGGTCTCCCCCCGGCACTGTGCACATCCCCCCCAGTGTGCACATCCCCCCACACCCTGGGTCTCCCCCCGGCACTGTGCACATCCCCCCCAGTGTGCACATCCCCCCACACCCTGGGTCTCCCCCCGGCACTGTGCACATCCCCCCCAGTGTGCACACCCCCCACGCCATGGGTGTCCCCCCCGGCACTGTGCACATCCCCCCACACCCTGGGTCTCCCCCCGGCACTGTGCACATCCCCTGCAGTGTGCACACCCCCCACACCATGGGTGTCCCCCCGGCACTGTGCACATCCCCCCCAGTGTGCACATCCCCCCACACCACGGGTCTCCCCCCCCCGCCGTGCACATCCCCCCACACCCTGGGTCTCCTCCCGGCACTGTGCACATCCCCCCACACCCTGGGTCTCCCCCCGGCACTGTGCACATCCCCCCCAGTGTGCACACCCCCCACACCCTGGGTCTCCCCCCGGCACTGTGCACATCCCCCCCGCCGTGCACATCCCCCCGGCCGCACGAGGGGATTGCCCGGGAGCGGGTGCCGGGACGCAGCGGCAGGTACCGAGGCCAGGCTCCCGGCGGGTGCAGCGGCCCCGCAGACCGGGCTCAGTGCGCTCCCCCCCAATAACCGCCCCTCCGCGAGCCCTTGGGGGAGGGCGCGGCTCCAGGGGGCGTGGCTCAGGTGGCCGCAGCCCGGCGGGCACAATGGAGGCGCTGCGGTGAGGTCATACATGACGCACCATTGGCGGAAGCGGCCCCGGCGGGGTACGGTGGCCGGCGGGGCAGGTCCAGGGGTTGTCGTTTGGCGGTAGCCGGAGCCGGCCCGGCGGGACCATGTCGCTGCTGCAGTCGGCCTGGGACTTCCTGGCGGGGCCCGGCTCCCTGGGGGCCGCCAGCCGCGACCACAACGACTTCGTGGGGCAGACGGTGGAGCTGGGGGACATGAAGCTGCGGATCAAGCGGGTCATCGCCGAAGGTGAGGGGGGCAGGGCCGCCCCCCCGCCGCCTCCCCCCCGGGCCGCGCCGCGCCGCGCCCTGCTGCGGGGCAGGTGCTGGCAGCCGGCGGGAGGGGGCCCGCGCCGCGCCCCGCCCCGCCCGGGGAAGGAGCCCGACTGAGGGCCGGGCAGGGTCTGGGGCAGCGCCTGGCGGGGATTCCCCGCTCCTTTCCCGGCCGCGGGGAGCGAGGCGCCGCGAACGGGGCTGGGGTGCCAGCCTGCTCCCTCCGGGCCCCGGCTCGGAGCTGCGGATCGGGGCTGGGCGCCCCACCCCCGGGGCTGGGTCGGCTCCGCTGCATCCCTGCCCGGTCGGGGCCGGCACCGTGTGCCCGGCGCTGCACATTACCTCGCCCCCGCTCTCCCGGTCCCCGTGTGCCGGGCTCTACATATTGCCCCTCCCCCCCCGCTCTCCCGGTCCCCGTGTGCCGGGCTCTACATATTGCCCCTCCCCCCCCGCTCTCCCGGTCCCCGTGTGCCGGGCGCTGCATATTGCCCCTCCCCCCCCGCTCTCCCGGTCCCCGTGTGCCGGGCGCTGCATATTGCCCCTCCCCCCGCTCTCCCGGTCCCCGTGTGCCGGGCGCTGCATATTGCCCCTCCCCCAGCTCTCCCGGTCCCCGTGTGCCGGGCGCTGCATATTGCCCCTCCCCCCAGCTCTCCCGGTCCCCGTGTGCCGGGCGCTGCATATTGCCCCTCCCCCCAGCTCTCCCGGTCCCCGTGTGCCGGGCGCTGCATATTGCCCCTCCCCCCAGCTCTCCCGGTCCCCGTGTGCCGGGCGCTGCATATTGCCCCTCCCCCCGCTCTCCCGGTCCCCGTGTGCCGGGCGCTGCATATTGCCCCTCCCCCCAGCTCTCCCGGTCCCCGTGTGCCGGGCGCTGCATATTGCCCCTCCCCCCAGCTCTCCCGGTCCCCGTGTGCCGGGCGCTGCACATTTCTTCCCCCTGCTCTCCCGGTCCCCGTGTGCCGGGCGCTGCACATTTCTCCCCCCGCTCTCCCGGTCCCCGTGTGCCGGGCGCTGCACATTTCTCCCCCCGCTCTCCCGGTCCCCGTGTGCCGGGCGCTGCACATTTCTCCCCCCGCTCTCCCGGTCCCCGTGTGCTGGGCGCTGCACATTTCTCCCCCCCCCCCGCTCTCCCGGTCCCCGTGTGCCGGGCGCTGCACATTTCTCCCCCTGCTCTCCCGGTCCCCGTGTGCCGGGCGCTGCACATTTCTCCCCCCGCTCTCCCGGTCCCCGTGTGCCGGGCGCTGCCTATTCCCCCCCCCCCGTGTGCCGGGCGCTGCCTATTCCCCCCCCCCGCTCCCCGTGTGCCGGGCGCTGCCTATTCTCCCCCCCCGCTCTCCCGGTCCCCGTGTGCTGGGCGCTGCACATTTCTCCCCCCGCTCTCCCGGTCCCCGTGTGCCGGGCGCTGCACATTTCTCCCCCCCTCTCCCGGTCCCCGTGTGCCGGGCGCTGCACATTTCTCCCCCCGCTCTCCCGGTCCCCGTGTGCCCGGCGCTGCCTATTCCCCCTCCCCCCGGCTCTCCCGGTCCCCGTGTGCCGGGCGCTGCCTATTCCCCCCCCCCCCGCTCCCCGTGTGCCGGGCGCTGCCTATTCCCCCCCCCCCCGCTCCCCGTGTGCCGGGCGCTGCCTATTCCCCCCCCCCCCGTGTGCCGGGCGCTGCCTATTCCCCCCCCCCCGCTCCCCGTGTGCCGGGCGCTGCCTATTCCCCCCCCCCCCCGCTCCCCGTGTGCCGGGCGCTGCCTATTCCCCCCCCCCCTGCTCCCCGTGTGCCGGGCGCTGCCTATTCCCCCCCCCCCCGCTCCCCTTGTGCCGGGCGCTGCCTATTCCCCCCCTCGTGTGCCGGGCGCTGCCTATTCTCCCCCCCCCACTCCCCGTGTGCCGGGCGCTGCCTATTCCCCCCCCCTCCCGCTCCCCGTGTGCCGGGCGCTGCCTATTCCCCCCCCCTCCCGCTCCCCGTGTGCCGGGCGCTGCCTATTCCCCCCCCCTCCCGCTCCCCGTGTGCCGGGCGCTGCCTATTCCCCCCCCCTCCCGCTCCCCGTGTGCCGGGCGCTGCCTATTCCCCCCCCCCTCCCGCTCCCCGTGTGCCGGGCGCTGCCTATTCCCCCCCCCTCCCGCTCCCCGTGTGCCGGGCGCTGCCTATTCCCCCCCCCTCCCGCTCCCCGTGTGCCGGGCGCTGCCTATTCCCCCCCCCTCCCGCTCCCCGTGTGCCGGGCGCTGCCTATTCCCCCCCCCTCCCGCTCCCCGTGTGCCGGGCGCTGCCTATTCCCCCCCCCCCCGCTCCCCGTGTGCCGGGCGCTGCCTATTCCCCCCCCCTCCCGCTCCCCGTGTGCCGGGCGCTGCCTATTCCCCCCCCCTCCCGCTCCCCGTGTGCCGGGCGCTGCCTATTCCCCCCCCTCCCGCTCCCCGTGTGCCGGGCGCTGCCTATTCCCCCCCCCTTCCGCTCCCCGTGTGCCGGGCGCTGCCTATTCCCCCCCCCGCTCCCCGTGTGCCGGGCGCTGCCTATTTCCCCCCCCCCTTCCCGGTCCCCCGTGTGCCGGGTGCTGCCTATTCCCCCCCCCCGGTCCCCCGTGTGCCGGGCGCTGCCTATTCTCCCCCCCCCCCTCCCGGTCCCCCGTGTGCCGGGCGCTGCCTATTCTCCCCCCCCCCCCCCGGTCCCCCGTGTGCCGGGCGCTGCCTATTCCCCCCCCCCCCGGTCCCCCGTGTGCCGGGCGCTGCCTATTCCCCCCCCCCCGGTCCCCCGTGTGCCGGGCGCTGCCTATTCCCCCCCCCCGGTCCCCCGTGTGCCGGGCGCTGCCTATTCCCCCCCCCCTCCCGGTCCCCCGTGTGCCGGGCGCTGCCTATTCCCCCCCCCCGGTCCCCCGTGTGCCGGGCGCTGCCTATTCCCCCCCCGCTGTCCCGGTCCCCGTGTGGCGGGCGCTGCACATCTCACCCCCCCCCCTCGGTCCCCGTGTGCCGGGCGCTGCCTATTCCCCCCCGCTCTTCCGGTCCCCGTGTGCCGGGCGCTGCCTATTCCCCCCCCCCCCCCGCTCCCCCGGTCCCCGTGTGCCGGGCGCTGCCTATTCCCCCCCCCCCGCTCTCCCGGTCCCCATGTTGGGGGTGCTGCACATCTCACACACTCCCCCCCCGGTCCCCGTTTGCCTGGCGCTGCATATTCCCCCGCTCTCCCGGTCCCCGTGTGGCGGGTGCTGCACATCTCACCTCCCCCGGTCCCCGTGTGCCGGGCGATGCACACTCCTCCGCCCTCCCCGCCCCCGGTTCGGCCGGGCCGGTTCCGATTTCGGCTGGGTTAGTCTTATGGCGGAGCAAAGTGCGAGATAAGGGAGCCTCTCTGTACGCAGCATTGCTAGAGACTGCGCTGAACCCCTCACAAGTCCGAGCAAGGTGATAGAGCCGTGGCTCATCCGCACAAATAACCCCTCTTTCTCGTCCTCCCGGTCTCTTCCTCTTCCAGAATGGAGGCTCCATCCCTTTCCAAGTTTTGCCTTTGGCATATTGCTGTTGATACTTTCTCGTTCCTACCTTCCACATCAACAGGGGCGGGGATATACCCTTAGATTGTGGGACCGGGGTGAAATGTGGAGTTATCTTCTTTTCTGATCTGAAGCCCGGTTCTGGGCCGTTAACTGATTGCTTGTGGTGTGCAGAATTATCTGGTCACAAGACGCTGGCTTCCTTTACTTCCATACGGTTGCTAAAATATGTTAAATGTTTCTCTGACTTTTCATTTCTATAAAAGTATTTGCTGTTGTGGTAAAAGAGATGTTATGCCCTTGCAAATGGGATGAGAGGATGTAGGATCTTGAGAGAGACAGATCTAGTAGGAGGAATATATGTAAAGAAGTGGTTCACAATATGAAAACGATTGAGACCCTGACCTGGAGAAATGAGAGAGTTTGCACCAAAAGCAACAATTTTAGCTGCTCGATATCTAATCTGCAAGTGTGTATCTTAACTTCCTTTTACACAGTAGAAGTATTCTAAAATATTTTTTAAATCTAGTGGCATAATCAGGAATGGAAAGAAATATTCATACTTAAACATCTAAGAAAAAATTGCACCAAGGCTATAAGCTAGACTGTTCTATACCTTATTACTTGTTAAGCTGTTCAGTGCAAAAAAAAGTATACTGATGTAACTATTTTAAACATTCAAGCCAGGATTTATGATTTGGTTCTAGGAGTTAACTTGTCTGCAGTGCACACGTAGGACTCATCGTTGTTGTTACATATATTTGTGCGGTTTTCATTGGGGTCAGTGGAAATTGTATGTGTGTATACGAGGCTGAAATGTACCTGTTCTATCAATTTTTTTTTTTTTTTTTTACATTTAGCACTGTCTGTAATGTTCCATATATGTGGTGTGGAGGAGTTAAGATATCTCAGAGAAAGTTCTAAAGGATAAAAATTGGAATATAAACGTCATATAAGCTTTCATATTGTTTTCTGTTGGAAGAACAGAGTAAAATGCTAATCTGTCTTCTAACTTCATGATATATTTTTAAATCTGCTTGGTGAGTTTATGCAGGTTACTGCTGCTGATAGTGTGTATTGCAGTAGTGCCTAGGAGCCCCATGTGAGGCAAGACCTTTTTCACAGTGGAAAAAGTTCCTAAACTATAGGTTTGCACTGTTATAATTGTCATAGATCTTTGTAGTAGAAAGTTGCAGCTTTCCAAGGTGACTGTTTTAGTTGTATGTGCAAGTGTGTATATATAGAATAATTTCCTATAGCTGAAAGTTGTCTTCCTCCACCACCTTATTACTCAAATTGGCAAATTAGATCTTATTCTAACTTTTAGATCACTTTTGGCCTTAGCCTAAACATGGAAAATATAGTGAAAAATTAGAATTTTTGAGGTAGTGGTGACATGCATCTGAAAACTGGTCTGAAATGTAAGTTCCAATTCAACCTTTTGCTTTGCTGCTACTTGTCAAACAGTGTTGTCATGATTATTTGTCAGAGTGCAACATAAATATGTTCAGTGAGCCCTCACTGAACATCAAACTATCAAGTTGTTATGGCTGGTATGTATAATCTTAATTGGGGATAAACTCATCAGTTTGCAGGGAACAATACAGGAAGAAGAAAGGCACTTGCAAGAGATCATAAGACTGGCCATACAGGGTCAAACCAAAGGTCCATCTAGCCCAGTATCCTGTCTTCCAACAATGGCCAATGCCAGGTGCTTCTGAGGGAATGAACTGAACAGATAATCATCAACGGATCCATCCCCTGTCGCCCATTTCCCAGCTTCTGACAAACAGAGGCTAGGGACACCATCCCTGCCTATAGCCATGAACTTATCTAATTCTTATTTGAACCCTGTTTTAGTTGTGGCCTTCACAACATCCTCTGGCAAAGAGTTCCACAGGTTGACTGTGCATTGTGTGAAGAAATACTTCCTTATGTTTGATTTAAACCTGCTGCTAGTAATTTCATTTGGTGACCCCTAGTTCTTGTGTTATGAGAACTAGTAAACACACTTCCTTGTCTACTTTCTCTGTACCAGTCATGATTTTGTAGACACCAATCATATCTTTCCTTAGCCGTCTCTTTTCCAAGCTGAAAAGTCCCAGTCTTATCAATCTCTCCTCATACAGAAGCTGTTCCATGCCCCTAATCATTTTTGTTGCTCTTTTCTGAACCTTTTCCAATTCCAATATATCTTTTTTGAGATGGGGCGACCACATCTGCACACAATATTCAACATGTGCATGTACCATGGATTTATGTAGAGACAATATATTTTCTCTCTTCTTATGTACCCCTCTCCTAAGGATTCCCAACATTCTGTTCGTTTTTTTGACTGCTGCTGCAAATTGAGTGGATATTTTCAGAGAACTCTCCACAATGAGTCCAAGATCTCTCTCTTGAGTGGTAACAATTAATTTAGACCCCATCATTGTATATGTATAGTTTTTAAGGCTAGACTTGCCTTAAGTGGGCTTCAGAAAGAGGTCTGCTTCTGAGTTACTTTTAATCCCAAAATTATTTTAGGAAACTCTTACTTGGTCTTTTCTAAACTCGTCCAAGAGCCAAATGGCTGACAAAACATCCCAGAAGACATTTACCCTTTCTTTGCAGAGTGCGCAGATTTCTGCTGCGTAAAGTATTGTTGGAATACACTCTCCTGTAAATGCTTTAATTGTTGTAAGCATTTTCTTCCTCCTGCTGTTACCACACTTAAATCAGAAATTATTTTCTGTCCTTTGAACTTTCCCCTGTTTCATTGCCTAAATCAAGATTGATTTCAGCGCTGAGATTGTGTTTAAGAGGCCTCCTGGTAAGAACAGACATAATTGTGGTCCATTAGCTTTCTATTCAGTACTTACAAATAAGGTTCCTGACTCTTTTTTTAACCAAGTCATCTTATCTTGTACTATTTCCTATTAAAACTCCTAACATCTAAGTGCCCCCTGCCTGCATTTGATTTTTAAGTCACCAATCTAACTCTTTTCAGTGGCAGTTAGATTAGATATTTTTTTGTTAGAGTTTATGGTTCCCACTGTTCGCATTAAATAGGAATAGAGAGCACTGAGTACCTTGTAGAAAGGGCTGAGAACCCTTGAATGGTTGGGCCCAGTATTTTTCATTTTGCCATTTGGATAGCTGACTTTAAATGATGATGATGTTGATTTTGAGCATAAATATGAGACTTCACTTGAGTGTATGGATTCTGTAGCAATTCCTTAGCTTATCTTCCAGATCCTGAAGCTGACCACTTCAATGACATTGATTCTACCAAGAAAGACAAGTTTCAGGTTCATTTGAAAAACTATGAAATTAACCTATATGTTTTGTTGTTGTTTTTTATTATGGACCAGGACCCCCTTGTGTTAGGTGCTATACAAATGCAGAACAAAAAACAAACCAAAAAAACCCCAGTACATGCTCCAAAGATATTACTAAGTATAAGGCAAAAGACAACAGATTGATACAGATAGATGGGGGGCAGTAAAAACTGTTTCCTGGTAGAAGTCTGTACATTTTTTGTCTACAGAAACAGCTCTGTGAATTCAGTCTTCATAAGTACTAAATACTAAATTGTTCAGAGCAGGAACAATTATGTATAAACCTTTACTGATTGTTTTCAGAATTTCTTCCACTGGTGCTGGCAACATTGAGTGTGAGAAATTATGAAAATCTATAAATGTACACAAGACATAATCGATTTGGACTAGATGATCTCCTGAGGTCCCTTCCAACCCTAATACTCTATGATTCTATTATTCAGGTACCACTTGTCTCTGAGCCATGCAACTGTCCTGGATCTTTTTGCTGGAGAGCAGACTGCTCTCCAGTGGAGTCCCACTGATGCTGATGGGGCTTGGAGTGGATGCAGCTAATCCACAAATATATGCACATGGGAGGATGGGGGCCTTCTTTCTGTATTTAAAATGCTTTTTCTCTTTTCCCTTTTTCCTTGTGAACAAACTACACAATCAGAAGGGAAAATTAAGTGCCCAGGGCAAAAAGTGATACTCAATAGATAAAGTGCTTTCAAATCCCCAAAAGACACTGAGAAAATTAGAGCTATTTTCCTAATATTAACAGTAAATGTAGGTGGTGATGATAAAATGTGGTGATTATGGTTAGTTGCAGTAGTGGTGAGAGGTCTCAGGAGGTCAGGGTACCATTTGCTAGGCACTGTCCAAACATACAGTAAATGGCAGTTTCTGCTACACTTAATAGTATATTCAAAAACAAAAAGGCAACAATGATGTTTTTAGTGTTTTTTTAACTGTATTCTAAAGGATTTATGGACTGCATACTTGTTGAAGTATTAATAACACCACCTTCTTGAATGTATTCAGTAGTATATTTGTGTGACAGTGGCTGACTTGCCTCCTTGTCAGAAAAACAATACAACAATTCAGCTGTTCATAAATGATTTCAAGTCTTGTGTTGACAAAATAAAAAATGGAAGTATAACAATACACTAGCAACAGAGTAAATACATGCTTAATATGAGCCACGTGAGCGAAAAACTGATAGTTCTCAACTAGGGTGACCAGACGCGACGGTCTCGATATTTAGGTGTTTGTCCAGCGTCCTGCTGGCAGCACTCGCCCTTTTTTTTTTTTTTTTCCCCTTTATCGGTGGGACACCCCCCCCCCCGCCCCATGTGTCCCGATATTTTCTTCCTCTTGTCTGGTCACCCTATTCTCAACTGTTCTTCAGAGGTGAAAGAATAGAATAGGACAGATGTCTCTTCTGTTGAAATTTTTTGCAGATTCTTAATTTGTTAGATTGCTAAGAAAAATACCCTTAGAATTATTTTATTGATGGAAAAATTACAATTGGCGGGTTTATGATGTGTTTAACTGCGGTCGGGAGCTATTGGGGTAGTCTATTTTTGAAAATATTTTGTTGTTGGTAGGTGAGATTTTGAATAAATTACTTGAAAACTATTCCTGAGTATTTAATTTTGAGATTAACTGGTAGAATATATAATTAGCTTCTTTAACCGAAAAGGCTACTTCTAAACCCCTTTTGAGCCAGATACATACTTTTGTACAGCACCTAGCACAGTGGGGTTCTGGTCTGAGTGGGCCTCCTAGGTGCTACAATAATACTAATTTTCTACTCCGTGCAGCTGATGAATTGGATTCTAGCCCACGAAAGCTTATGCCCAAGTAAATTTGTTAGTCTCTGAGATGCCACAAGAACTCCTCATTGTTTTTAATAGTGCAAATAGTAATATTTCAAATGAATTTTTATGCTAGAATTACTATTTTATTAAAACTGTTTTCCATCATAGGCAAATGGCCTGTTGAGCAGTACTTGCATCATTTGGAATGTTAAAGTTAAAATTGGCTCCACTGTTTATTTAAAATAAACAAAAGTACAGACTTTAATCTTTAAAGTTTCTATGTGAAAAGGAACAATGGCATTTTCAGTGCAGGTTCACCTTCTATGAATTTTGTGAATGTTTTGTCTCAGGGAAAATGCTTGTATGGCAGCAAGGATACTCCTACTTTGTGTTAAATAGTCTTGCAAGATGTTACGAGATTGTGTATAAACTCCATGGCCTGCTCATAGTGTACGCTGTTCATGTGACTGTTCAAAGGAGCAATCTAACCTGGAACATCTAGATTCCCTCCAGATCCACAAATACCATCATTAGTGGTGGACCTGGTGATAACTAGGATGCTAAGGTCTTTTGCCTAATAGTTTACAGTCTAGATTTTAACTTTTTAATGTGGCTTGTTTTGGGGGCAGCCTTACTAAAAGAGAGAGCTTTGTGGTGACCGTACTCATAGTGAAGCGCATGTTGACAGCTTGTTCTGTAACAACCACATGATCTTTGGGTGCCTGACATATCTGGTGTAGAGGCTTACTCCTGTGAAACCCTATTACTTGCTTTGCTTTTCTAGCTCCATTTAGTGTGTGAGTAGCAAAGAGAAATATGCTAGAGCCCTGGTCTCTGAAGTACTGTTAGGTGGAGTATTTAAAGGAGTGGAGCAGAGACTAAGGCATGGAAATGAGTATATTTGGACAGAGCTCATCAGGCTGAGGGGAAACAGGAAATCTGTGGGACCTTTGATTTTTTTTTTTCTTAGTGGCAATACAATACTGCAGGAGTGGGAGGGTAACAAAGAATAAAGACATTTTTATGGTAATAGACTCTGAGGCCCTGGCTTCATGAACATCTGAAAGGATTAGCACTAGTCTAGAAAACCATTTATAAACAGGATTGTTTAGTTGCCAGCTTGGTTTCAAAAATTTGTTTATCCAGAGCCTCATGTTGTGGGCTGGGAAGGCTGTCTTGTGAGCAGTAACATTCCTGTACTTACAGCGTGCTTCTCCTGTAAAAAGAAATGCATGTTAACAAATGTCATGCTTTTCAGCAAAAAAGGGAGGTCAAGAAAGTTGAAATTCGGTATGGACATTCCAGCATTGACTTTCAGATTGTAATTGTTTGAAGTCTCATTGAGGTCAGTGGGAGGTATTAGATCATTCTTAAAAATCTGGCAGTTGCATAATTACGGACTTAAAAGCCTAACTGTAGGTCCCTAGGTCTGATTTTCTTGGTGTGTCTGGTGTATGGCATGAGCAGGTGCTGAGATAACTTAATAGACCTGTTACTATATTAGTAATATTGGAGGGTTTGAGTTACCGTTGTGCCTCTAGTGAGAGTGCAGACCATCAGAAATCTATAGGAGGGACTTGAGACAAGTTCTCGGAGTGGGTCCTCTTTTATAGTTTGGCCAACAAACACTGAATCATATGCCTTCAGGTGTTAAAATCCTCTCTCAGGTGAAGTTTGTACTACAAACTTACATTGGTGTAACTACATCGTTCAGGGGTATGAAAAAGGGTATGAAAAGTCCACACCCTTGAGCGATGCAGTTATACTGACCTACAAGCAGAGGTGGAGTAGTTATGCGACCGAGTGCTCTCCCATCAGCATAGAAAATCTTCACCGGATGTATCACAGCAATGCAGCTGCACCTGTGTAGTGCTTCTAATGTAGATCTGCCCATAGCTACCTCCTCTCATGGAGATGGATTAACTGTGACAACGGGAGAAGCTTGCTGTTGGTGCAGTAGCATCTTCACCAAAGCACTACAGTTTACAGCAGCACCACTGCAGCTTTTTAAGTGTAGATCTGTCCTCTGTTGGGTTCCCAATAGGCAGCTTACTGTGCCAATTTATGGTGTACATCCCATTCTCCAGTGAAAGCTCTTGAAGTAGGATCAGTTGTATGGTATAAAATCATTCATAAAACAGGGTAGACTTAATTAAATAAATTTAATTATGTTCTGCATTTACTTTAGTTATTTTCCTAAAGAGAGGATGATTCTTATTAGTTAGCAACCACTAAAACATGTTGTTTGCAAATAAATAGAGCCTTTACATTAAATGTGTTTTTGCTTCTTTTTGCTTACCAGGATACACTGTATCTGGAAACATTTAAGTAGTTGCATAGTTAAATCACATTTATTTAGAGTGTTACATTTTACATTTTTTATTATTAAGATATGTACCATTCACCATTTTCTATTTATTAGGTGATTAATTTTTTTGCTTGCAATTTGTATCAAGCTCTAGCTGGATTGAAATTCAATTTAAAATACACAAATGGCATTTTAAATAAAACTGCCTTAAATGTGGTGGATACATAAACTTTCTTCCTTATCAAAACATGTTTTGCCTTTAAAACGAACTGATTTTTTTAAACAAAGAAATTATGACGTGTAGTAAATGAAGTTACTGCAACCTTCAAGACTTTAGAGCTAGTAGATCTTGTCTTCTCACACCTAGTTTTAGTCATAGCTTGGAAGAGTAAAACAAGCCTTTATTTAATTTATTCCCAGTTGGTTTCTTAACTTTGGATGAAGTAGTCATTGAATTTAAGTAGTTGAATGAAATGAAGAAAATATTTTCTCAGCACCTGTTGAAAAAGCTTCTGCTGTTTAAATCTTGTTTGGCATGTCATCAACCTCAGGCTCCAAGTGCTTAGCCAGTGACTTCCACTAGTTCAGTGTTTTGACTTTCTTTTAAAACTTGGCAGCAAACGTGTACAGCTTAATATTATTTTTTGTCTAGTTTAAATAATTTGTCATGAGGCCTTAATATGGGCTGTCACTCAAATTTAATTTGATTTATTTTTAAATAAAATAAACCTGTATTTAAATTAAAAAGTTATTTCAATAAAAAAAATCTGATGTTTAAAAATATTTTTAAAAATCAGTTTGTATACATCCTGTCGTAAGATACTTCATATGAAAAAACCACAACAAATACTGCATCACAAATAGAAATGTTGTGAGTAGGTATTTGCAAATCAAATTGGCACATCAGTTGTCTGAAATAGTTCGCAGAGTAATCTACAAGTGAGTCAGTGGATCTACAAAAAGTTAATTGGACAGCAAGGAGTTCAGAAGGGTTCAGTTGCTTAGCGCTTGTCTACTCTTGAAATGCTTCAGCTACGCTACTGTGGCACTCTAGTGTAAATGCTAGTTGGAGATATCTCCATCTCCTAGAACTGAAAGGGACCTTGAAAGGTCATTGAGTCCAGCCCCCTGCCTTCATTAGCAGGACCAAGTACTGATTTTGCCCCAGATCCCTAAATGGCCCCCTCAAGGATTGAGCTCACAACCCTGGGTTTAGCAGGCCAATGCTCAAACCACTGAGCTATCCCTCCCCCCCAGTACGCCGAAGGGAGAGCATCTTCTGTCGGCAGAGCTAATCCACCTCCACAAGAGGCAGTAGTTATGTTGACGGGAAAAGCCCTCTGGTCAAAGTAGCATTGTATACACAGGGGGTTAGGTCAGTATAACTGTGTTGGTCAGGGATGTGGATTTTTCACTCCCCTGAGTGATTGTAGTTATACCGTTGTATGTGTGTAGTGTCAACCGGGCCTTACAATGCATAACATTTGACTAAAATTCCCAGAAAATGTGTTCTGTATTTGGAATGTATGTGAATTTGAAGGGGATACACTATATTAGTCACGCATAGAAAAGACTGAATTCCAACTTTAAGTGCAGATTAGTCATCCAACCTATTTCTTTTGTTAGTTGAATGTCTGCTAAAATGATCCTCAGTGAGTGGCTGCTGATGTTGACACTAAATGGTCATTTTTAGGTTTGCATTCTCAACTCTGAGGTGGAGCAGTTGATCCATATGAATGACCATTTCAGGCTCCCTGCAGCTCAGGAATAATGATGTCACTGGGTTAAACTTGTGTGTTTTTAAGATATTTGTTCACAAACATGAAGTTTCAAAATGGACTTCAAGTTCTTGCATCGTTGAGCATCTCTTGTGTGGTGATAACATGCAGTTCATAGATAAACTGTTACAGGAAAACACACTAATAAACTTAAAATAGCCTACAACTTAATATTTGATTTGTAAACCAGCAGACTGACTTGTTAATGCTCATAACTTTGTTTTGTACCAAGGTGTTGGTCACACTAGGGAATTCCCTAAAAAGGTTCTTACTGGTGCATCTCCACCAGTGGTAGCAGCTGTGGGAGTGCTAGTTTAAATTAAGTTCTGGAGACTGGTAATGATTTTTAATCTCACTTTGTCTAACCTCATGCAAGGACTTGAAAAACACCAGTGTTCACAGAAGCCTTCTTTATACTTGTGTCACTGTTGCTAACCTAGACCAGAGCACAAATTAAGTTGGGGATCACTTGTTATAGTCATACAGAATGTTGAATTGCTTTATTTGCAAATCTCAGTGCAATTTTCACTTTGGGGTGGAGGTATTCTACTACCTCCATTTTATAGTGCATACACAAAAAGAAATTCTGAACAACTTAAAGAATATTTGCAGTGCCTTAGTTTTAAGAAGTAATTGCGGACGTCAGTAACTTAATTGTACAGTTTGCATGGGGAAGGGTCCTTTACTTGGGATATCCTGGCTGCTAAGGTTCTTCAGTTGGAAGAATTATGAAATCTAATGAAACCTGGAGAGGAGTTGGGTGGTGAAAACATTTTGAGGGTCTATCTTTGCGATACACGGTAAATTTAAACTGCACTGTCAGCCCAAAATTTGAGAGTGTGAGTGTAATTTTTTTTACACAGGTTCTTGAAATCTTAAAATGTTTTTCCATCTTAAAAAGGCTGGAGTAAGCTCATTCGATCTAGTTGGTTTTTAATGTTCTCTTGCAATGTTTGCATTCCAAACACAGAAAGAGCAAGTGATATTGACTAATAGGCTTTCTTGTTCAAGATTAACAAAAAAGCAAAAGCTTTGGGTTTTTGTAAAGGTTTAGTTTTTAAATCATGTAAGATATTAACACCTTACATAAGGGCACAGTTTCATGAACACAGCTTTTAATCTGACGTGTTGGATTGCTTTGTTCTATAAAAACAATGGTTTTATGTCATTAATTGCTAAAATACGCTGTAAACAAGAAATCCAGACAATTTTAGTGAAATAAATTAAAATATTTTTAGATCTTTGAATCCTCTGAAAACTTGGTAGTTCTTCATCCATATGTATGTGTTTTAAAAATTTCTCCTCTCCCATTGTGTGAGAGAAATACCATGGAAAACAAACTAAATACAGAATGCTTTCAAATGCACGGAACAAACAAGCTGGAACGTACATTCTTTCTTCGATTACAGTTGATCTTAGGTGATGTAATAAGAGCACATGTTTTTCAGACAGGAGTATCTTTAAGTTTGCGAAGTTCCTTCTGTGTCATATAGAATGAAAAGTAAATCCCCATCAGAAGGGAAGTGTAATCTTCGTTTTCAGAAATGTCTACAGCACTTCTGCTGTGAGACAGCTAGCACTTCTGTGTGTTTATAAACACAATAAATTACAGTAAGTTACTTTCAGTTTTGTTGTATTTTATAGAGGAATAGTTGTTGTTGGAATGTGTGTGGGGAGACTTAAGAGGGGAGGAGGATTTTAAGTGGGAGAGGATGAAAGTTCAAAGCAAAACTGGCAGGGAGCTTGAACTTGAGTTGCTGAAGGGATGCAGTGATAGAAGAATGAGATTGAGAGAGACTTATAACTAGTTTAGCAAATGAGGAAAGGCCAGTTCCAGAGCTGAAGGATGTCATGGAACTTTAAAGGCTTCTTATAGCTGCTGTTTGTTCCCCATATGGAGATGAGAGACAAGGCTGCTGAGCCTGGTGCCCTGGGCTGGTATGTCTGGTCTGGGACACAGGATTTGCAAGACCCTGTCTTTGTTTCTCTCCCTGGGCTATAGCCGCTTTGAGAGATATTATGACACAGGGTCTGAGTTGGCTTTATAATGCACCTTTTTGCCATGGACCACATAAGCTCGTCTGTGACCACATGAAAGGGGGCTGGGAGTGGGGGTGGGAAGCAGTTTTTCTACCATTTTCTGTCTCTTCAGCTTTTCTGACAACCATTTTAGGAGCTCATTAGGAAAGGGACTGAGTGGCTGGGAAGTGGGGAAACAGAGGCCATGCAGCTGTATGAGATGCAGAAGGGGATCAGTATTACTTGGGATGAAGCAAGGGAAAGTTTGTACAGTGTGGACAGCACTGAAATGGGTCCAGAGCATTGTCCTACACTACACTGCAGGGGATGGTGGGTGGGTGGGTGGCTGGCAGTGGTTCAGAACAGTGTGGATATGTGAGTGTATCGCAGTTGTTCAAAAAGTGAGAAAGCACAGCTAAGGTGGACGCTGAACCATTTGTGCTTTAGTTAGTGCTGCCTTAGTGGTTCTCTCCTCCCAGGTAGACCTCTTCCTTTATGAATCCCACCTGCACGTGAAAATGATTATCAAAATGGCCACAGCCTCTCACCTAGCAAGACTAGAGAAATGGGCAAAGTCAAACTCATTTTCTCTTTCAGACCCTGTGGGCTGAATCCCCAAAATATAACCTGCCAAGTCTTTCCTTACTAAACTCTTCTTTGCATGCGTGCCCACACACGGAGACTAGCTTCAGTCTCCCACCTGCTATGAGTCTGGAACAGTGGGTATAAAATGAAAGCCTGTCCATGGACCCCTTGCTCTCATGGACTTACTCTCACAGATAATGACCTCCCCATCTTAATTCATCCTCGTTCATCATTTATTCAGTGGGGAGAAAGCTGTCCACAAAACGTAAGCTGTCATATCAGAGCTCCTATTTCCCCCTTCCAACTAAACTCAACCCATAACCTAGGGGTTCTCCAGCTACTGATATATTGTTGCCTCTTTGCTTCCAGATGCTAAATTGCATAGTTTTTTTTACCAGTAAATTTCCAGACAAGAAGTAAGATACACTGAGAGACAGTCTTTCCATCCGTAAATTTCATTTAGTCCATGACACCCCCTCCTGCAAATGCTTCCTCCCTTTTAATTATGTTTAAACCTTTAGTGGCCCTGCAGCCATACACTGTTTATACAGAGACCCACTGTTCAAAATTGCTGAGGAAATAAATGGCATCTTTCTCCATTCTTTAGTGGGACTTCATGTAGTACCAGTTATAGAATATTATTGAATAGAGAGCTAGTATAAAGAAACCTGTTAGTCCCAAATAACTAAATCATGCTTCTGAATTGAAAAGAGAGAAGCTTACTGTGGTGTGAAAATATACTTACAATTGGTACCGTACATGTCTGTTTCTCAATGTAAGCTTAGTCCACAGCTGCAGCAGATTTTTAAACTCATTATGAAAATACATTTGAAAATAACACAAAATGATGGATGTGGTGCAGTCGTTGTACCAGACTGGTGGTAGTGATGCTTCCAAATTGAAGATGTCACCAGCCATGCTGTGGCAACTTTATTTCTCTACAGTGTTTGAAGTTTGGATTTCTTTGAAGTTCAATTCCCAACTCTGAGTTTTCTGTTTCTGATGCTTGAGGTTTTTTATAACTACAATATTCTTGTAATGACGTTAGCCCCTAATTTACTCCTGTGCTCTCAACACCGTTTTTATGATTCTTTCCCCCAAGATTAATATTGTAATACTGCTGCATAAATTGTGAACCCTTAATGCATAATTTAGATCTAATGGGTTGCTTCAGAGAAGGGGCCTTCACAGTATTTGCTTCAATTAAAGTGGGATATTGGGATGTAGAGAGGGGAGTTGTTCCATAGGAACAGCTCTCAAGTGGTCCACAGTACAAAAATGCTTAAAAGACCCACTGCTTAAGAACCTTTGTAATACATAGCACCAGTCACCTACAGCAGTTCAAAATGCACTCAAATGCCCAATGGTATCTACGCTTTTCCATCAAGCTATAACAGTAACATGGAATCACACAGCAGCAGGTTACCATTTTATGATGAAGAACAGAACATATACAAGTTCCATAAGAAATGCTGAATTAAAGTTGTAAAGTCAGAGATGGTAAAACATAGTGCCCAGTGTTCTGCAACATTTAGATAACTTGAAATTTGGTTTTTGCAAAACCTCTCTGCCCTTGTTCTAAACCATTGCTTTTCAGGGGAAACCTCCAAACATGTATTTAATTTAAAGCTTGTCATTCAAACCAAGACTTTGTGTTTGAAGGTAATTCTTGCCATACTTCTACAGATGTCACCTTAATTTCCAAAATAAAATATTAAAATATGCATGCCTTGATCAAAGTAAATGGAACTTAACTTTCTAAGAATGGGAGTACTTGTGGCACCTTAGAGACTAACAAATTTATTTGAGTAGAAGCTTTCGTGGGCTACAGCTCACTTCTTCAGATGCATAGAATGGAATATATATTGAGGAGATAGATATACACATACAGAGAGCATGAAAAGGTGGAAGTACCCATACCAACTGTAAGGGGCTAATTAATTAAGAGAAGCTATTAGCAGCAGGGGAGAAAAACTTCTGAAATGACAATCAAGATGGCCCACTTCAGATGTTGACAAGAAGGTGTGAGGATACTTTAACATGGAGAAATAGATTAAATTTAGTATAATGACCAAGCCATTCCCAGTCTCTGTTCAAACCTAAGTTAATGGTATCTAGTTTGCATATTAATTCAAGTTCAGCAGCTTCTTGCTGGAGTCTGTTTTTGAAGCTTTTCTGTTGCAAAATTGCCACCTTAACGTCTGTCACTGAGTGATTAGAGAGGTTGAAGTGTTCTCCTACTAGTTTTTGAATGTTATGATTCCTGATGTCAGATTTGTGTCTATTTCTTTTGCACAGAGATAAACAATCTCCTCTGATGCTTTACTCTTGCTTTATGGTTTTTAGCAAATACTGAACCATTTGCAAAATTAATTTCTTTCCAGTGGTGTAAAGGACATGAGGTTGACGTGTAACTTACAAATATTGTGTCTTGACCAGGTCTTGTGGTGTTTACTATATGCCTGTATTACACTAATTCACTAGCAGGTTTGTCATAAGACTCAATGGTGCTGGATTGTGGGGGTGTTAGATCCTGCTAGTCACATCTTACGGTACTCTCTTAAAGGGATAAGAGGCATGCAGAGTGTACGTTTGGGTAGGGAGCTGAGCCATTGGGCCTGGTGTAATCAGGTTCAGCAGATACAGGAGAGAATTAAAGCCTTTGGTTAGTTTTAAAAAGGGAGTCCTTGACAGACAGGGGAGACTGAGGCAGACACTGTTGGGGAGCAGACTGACACCTATAGTCTGGAGGTTGGTGTTTGGTGTAAAATAGGCCTACCTAGGACTATGGTAAGATAATCATGACTGGTTTATAGACCATTTATTGTGTTAAAATGCTTTCCCCCTTGTATTAAGCTTTCTTTGTTTTGAAAAAAACTGACCACCTGTATTAACCACTGATAACTCCCAAGGGGAAGCACTGAACTCAGTTGGGCCTGGCCTAAGAACAGGAGAATGCCAGGTTATACTCAGAGACCAGAGAGGTGTCCTGCAACCATGACAAGTGGGGATTCCCCAATCATTATGGTGAAACTACAAAATTCTGTGAGTCTGAGTCTGTTTTCTGGTAACATCAAGCTGACTGGTTGCGTACTCTGGTCATCTCTGACTTCTAGGTACTTTATTCACTGTTAACTCATGTGACTGTGGATGGAATTTAGCACGATCTGGCTTTATTTTATTTGAAAACTTAACACAAAGCAGACACACCTGTGAAGAGTATACTTTCAGTGTTAAGACTTCTGCATTAATAGCAGCAGAGTTGCAGCAGTTCAGCACGGACGGGCTCATAAAATATGTTTGGTTCTAACCCCTTCCAGTTCCTTGAAGCAGCTTGTTGCTTTCTCTGCTGTAGTTTCAGACACATGCTTCTAAGGGTACATCTACACTACCCGCCAGATTGGCGAGTAGTGATCTATCTATCAGGGATCGATTTACCGTGTGTAGTGTAGACACGATAAAGCAATCCCTGATAGCTCTCCCGTCAGTTGCTGAACTCCAGCTCAGCGAGAGGCAGAAGTGGAGTCGACGGGGGAGCTACAGCTGTTGATCCTGCACCACGAGGACCCAAAGTAAGTAATTCTAAGTCGATCTAAGATGCATCGTCTTCAGCTACGCAATTCTCGTAGCTAAAGTTGCGTATCTTAGATCGACACCCTCCCTCTCCCCCAGTGTAGACCAGGCCTAAGAGGTTGGCAATATTAATGACCTTGCAGTGATATCGGGAGTGCTAGCTGATATTACACTTTTCTAATAGAGCATGATTTTCCTTTAACAACACAGTGCTTTTTTTAAGAATGCAATAGTTGTTAATTTGCTATCTTAATAAATTTTGAGCAAGTATTCTAGGATTATTGGCAAATTGAAAGGTAAACTTCCTTCTGTGCAATTGGGATATGACCAGTGTTTTAAAAGCCCCCCCCCCCCCGATATGCACCGAGTAATTTAAGTCTGTTTTCTGTCCTATATAATGGCTCAGTTTGTGGAGTCTTATCTCTGCCATCCCACATTTTCTGGTAATCAAGATCAGCTGAAATGGACAAGCTTATTCCTCCAACTCCATGCTACTTCAGTCTTGGCAGGACTACCTTCCTCAGTGGTGGTTTGTGCAGTCTGTATTGTCCATTAGTCATCCCATCTCCAACTCAGCATCTTACAATATCCTGGACCTTTCCAGTTCCAGATCACACACTATCTGTAGTGTGCCTTCAAATGCATACAGCTTGGCTGTTCTTCAAGAACAGCCTTACGACTGGCCTGCTACCTGCACTTGTCGTGCCTTTCAGAGAACTAAGTTTGCAGTAGATTTTTTTTTTTTTAAATGTGCTGGGAGCCTGTTCGTGTGCTGACTGAAGAACATAAGTCTTCATTCTGAAGAGCATCTCTTCACGCTGTATGTCTCTAGGTATATTTCAAGGGCAAAAAAGTGCAGTAATGTAGTTCTCATTGTTCACATATGGGCTTACTCAGCTAGTGTAGATGGTGTCCCCCCCCCTCCAAACATGGCAGGCTTCAAAGGTTAATAATTTAGAGCAATTTTAAAATTTAACAGTTACCAGAAATACTACTTCACGTCAGGGAAGCCGGAATGGGGGGGGGGGGCCAAGAGGCCATGGCCTTTCCACTTTTCAGCAGGGATTCTGCCCCTGTCCCTCCCAGCCAGGCTGGCATCTGGAGCCAGGTCGGCTGAGGGGCACTGTGGACCCTTCACCTTCCCTGGGCAGGGACATGGGCTGGGGGATGCTCTTGACCCCCCACACTGGGCAGGTGGAGGGGCCATGGCTCCCAGCTGCTCTGGCTTCCAGCTAGGCCTTGGGTGGAAGATGAGGGAAGGAGGGCCCTGTTCCCCCCTTCCCTCCCCATTTTTGGGCAGGCTCTGCTGCCTTGGCTTCACATCACTAAACTGGACGAGAAATGTAGATTTGTACCCTACCACATAAGATTTAAGAGGTAGTGAGTAAGGATAATGGAAACAGAAATGGTTACGTACAACACAAAAAATACCCCTTCTTTACTCCCCCCCCCACCCAGTTCATTGCCTTTGCACACAGCCAGGCTGACCTTCATGGCTTGTTTTTTTCCTGTATGCTGCTTTCCTGTTGATGCTGTATGTAAATGGGGCTCCCGTTGCGTTGGCTTACGCCGCTTAGTCTATGCGGTCAAGAGAGACAGATGGATCAACATCCTTTGTCTGGCCAAGGCTTGCTGGTCAGCTCTGTCTTGGACACACTTCAGACATCTTTTTAGTACATATACACAACTCCTTAAATTTCATCTGTAAGCACTTCACGCAGTGATTGTGAGCATGAGTATGACATAACCGTATATTGGGGACCTCCCCGATGTTCTTTATGGATAAATATTATGAAATGGTGCTAGGTGTAGTGAGCTTGTCAGTAGAACCCTGCGCGGATACAAAATTTGTATCTGCATCCTATCCGCAAATATAAAGTGGATATCCACAGATTTACAGGGCTGTACTTGTCAGCTACTTAAGAGTAGCTGTTACAGACCAGAGAACCCTTTGCCAGATGGCACCAACTGTGTCTCACCCACTGATCAGCGAAAGCATTGGGCATGCTATAATTTCTCATGTTTTGTCCCATTACCCGTGCAGGAAGAGGCTAACTGGCCCCAGTTGATACTTCGTCTCCTCTGCGCTTGATAGTGGGAACAGGGCTCTTTCCTTCTGGCCACCCACCCGAATTGTGGGGGCTTATTTAGGATTTAAGTTACTGGTGGTGGCTTGTTTTCTGTCACTATAGTGCCTCTGAGCCCTACTCATGGGGCACTCTACCAGACACTGTGGGCTCTGTTCTGAGGGTACAGAACCTGAAGTTAGAAAGTGAGGTATAAATGGGTAAACAGGAGAACCTGCAGAGAACAAACTTGTCACATCCTTTGGGTTCTGCTGTCCCCCTTTGGCATTTAGAGGAAGTGGAGTATTCCTGATCCACTTGAGTCTGATGTGCTGTGCTGCATGCTTGTCATTTACTTTCTAACTTGAAATCCATATCCAGTGAAAGACCCAGTCCGAGTGCACATTGTGGGGTATGAATAAGCTGCTTTACTGGTAACACTTACATCTGACATCCTTCTTTTATATTCTCAGCTGAGCTCTCTTCTGTGCCCTACTAGTTAGCCTGTTCCCTCCAATGTTTCTTTCTCTCTCTCGCTCTGACTTTTTTTTTCCCTAGCCTCTCTGCTCATCTTCTCTTTCCTTTCCTTCAGCCTCCTGCTCCCAGGATTTTGCCTGTGCTTCCCCTGTATATAGTGGTTCCTTAAGGATACCAACAGCAGAGGGAGAGTCAAGGACTTCTTGTAATCTCACTCTTTCTGGTGTTGGCACTATTGGAAAAACAAGATGGGTGGATCCTCTGTGGGAGTCTCGTGTTGGTTACCTGTTACAGGATGGGAATGTGGTGATTGCACATAATCCTGCAACAGGGTTCCGAGTACCAGCTCTCTGAAAAGCCTGCTCCTGTAGCTGTTTGGATTGCTCATGAAGAAAATGTCTGCATCCATCCTCCTGCCTTACCTGGGCAGTGTTCCTCATGCACAGAGCAGTTGTTCCAGCATGTGTAAGGCGGCTGGGCTGGAGATATTGGCATCTTGTTCCCTTAGTCAAAGGGAATCGCAAGTCAACTCCTTCTTGTCTCTCCTGCTCTGCTCTCTTCCTTAGACCTGCTCTGTCCTCCCTTTCTTTTTGCTGAGTTGTCATGGTATAATTCCCCACTCTGAACCTTAGGGCTTGTCTACATCAGAAAGTTGCAGCGCTGGTGAGGGAGTTACAGCGCTGCAACTTAGGAGGTGTACACATCTGCAGGGCATCACCAGCGCTGCAACTCCCTGTTTGCAGCGCTGGCCGTACTCCCGTTTTGTCTCGGGTGTAGAGGATCCAGCGCTGGTGATCCAGCGCTGGTAATCAAGTATAGACACTTACCAGCGCTTTTCTTGACCTCCGTGGAATAAGCAGGTATCCCAGCATCACCGAGGAAGGCTCTGGTAATCAAACTGGTCTCCTTCCCCAGCTTGCTCTCGCGTTCCCCAAACCCTGAGCAAGCAGGTCTCCTTCCCTGAGGTTTGCTGGGTGGTTCCGGGAACGCGAGAGCAAACCGCGGCGAAGCTGGTCTCCTTTCCCGGTTTGTTCTCGCGTTCCCGGAACCCCCGAGCAAGCAGGTCTCCTTCCCTGCGGTTTGCAGGGTGGTTCGGGGAACGCGAGAGCAAACCGCGGCGAAGCTGGTCTCCTTTCCCGGTTTGCTCTCGCGTTCCCCGAACCCCCCTTGAAGCCGCCCAACAGCGCTGCAGTGTGGCCACATCTAACACCACTTGCAGCACTGGTTGCTGTAAGTGTGGCCACTCTGCAGCGCTGGCCCTATACAGCTGTACTAATACAGCTGTAACAACCAGCGCTGCAAAATTTTAGATGTAGACATGGCCTTAGCGTCCAAAAGATGGGGTACCAGCATGAATTTCTCTAAGCTCAATTACCAGCTTAGAACCTGTAGCGCTGCCACCAACCAGGAATTCCAGTGCCTGGTACACTCTGGTCCCCCCAAGACCTTGCCCGGGGAACCCCAAGACCCAGACCCTCTGGATCTTAACACAAGGAAAGTAAACCCTTTCCCTCACCGTTGCCTCTCCCAGGCTTCCCCTCCCTGGGTTACCCTGGAAGATCACTGTAATTCAAACTCCTTGAATCACAAAACAGAGAGGAAAATCCACTTTTCCCCCCTCCTTCTCTCTCCCGCTGACTGACTCTCCCTGAGAGAGACAGTAATCCTAACACAGAGAGAAAATAACCTTTCTCTCCCCCTTCCCTCCTTTCTCCCCACCAAGTCCCTTGTGAATCCAGACCCCATCCCCTGGGGTCTCACACCAGAATAAAAAAACAATCAGGCTCTTAAACAAGAAACTTTTAATTAAAGAGAGAAAAACAGTAAAAATTATCTTTGTAAATTTAAAATGGAATAGGTACAGGGTCTTTCAGCTATAGACACTGGGAATACCCTCCCAGCCTAAGTATACAAGTACAAATTAAAATCCTTCCAGCCAAATACACATTTGCAAATAAAGAGAACAACCATAAGCCTAACTTGCCTTATCTACCTAGTACTCACTATTCTGAACTTATAAGAGCCTGTATCGGTGAGACTGGAGAGAAACCTGGTTGCACGTCTGGTCCCTTTGAGCCCCGGGACTGAACAACAACCAAATACTAACAGCACACACAAAAACTTCCCTCCCTCAAGATTTGAAAGTATCCTGTCCCCCTGATTGGTCCCCTGGTCAAGTGACAGCCAGGCTCACTGGACTTCTTAACCCTTTACAGGCAAAAGAGACATGAAGAACTCCTGTTCTATTAACCCTTAACTATCTGTTTATGACATGAGTTATGAAACATTACAGGCTTATGACATCTGAGTTCTCTTCCTCCTATTCTCTCTGATATAAAACTCTGAGAAGATTATAGTTTAGCAGGACTAGGATAAGATCCTGTTCGAGGTATGATTGGTTTCCCACCGCCTTCTCATTTTGTTATCCCCTGTTCCTCAGTTTACTATAATCTTACAGGGCAAATGCTTCAACAGTGGAAGAAGAAATGCAGCCAAATAAATCATTGACTTGTAGTTTTGGCTGTCATGCACATCAACAGACGTAAGAAACTGAAATCCCTTCCAAAATGGATTAGAACCGTACAAATAGTTTGCTATTGGTGTATACATATAGACAGTTGAACATTGTATGAAATGATAAGTAGATAATAAATAAGGCTCATGACTTACTCCGGTGTCACTTCCCATTAAGTAGGAGGCGTTGTTTTGTGTTCAGAGCTCCGAACCAATTTCCTAACTAGTTACCAAATAGGCATTGTGAAAAGAAGTTGAGAATGCAAACTATGTTTATCACCAATAACAAATGGCAGCTTGGTAACAAACCACCCCACTTAGTTCATGAAAGTACTTAAATGTTTTGCTACTTCAAAAAACCATAATGCTTTAACAGTACACTGATGCTAGCAAGTCCATCTGCTTTGAAAATGACTCCACTTTATGATATTTGGCGTTTTGTATATAAATGAAAACAAAATGTAGCTAAGAAAACCCAAATAAGCAATTTATCTGTCCCACGTACTTCAGATATCACTGAGATTCCCTTTGAAGCCAGATGGAAGCAGTGCAAAATAAGCACCCAGTCATGAGGTGAATTAGTCAGAATAACCTTGAACATTTATTCAATTTAGCCTTTGCAGTGTTGAAATCTGGACTTTAAGACATTAAATTGGGGCTGTGTCTACACTAGAGCTTACATTGACATAACTTATGTTACTAAAGGGTGTGACTAAAACGCCTCCTTGAGTTATGCCAACACAATTACCGGTGTGCACAGCGCTGTGTCGGCAGGAGAAGCTCTCCCTCCAACGCCATGTCTGCCGTGCTCAGAGGTGATTTTTATTATGCCGACGGCGAGCTTGCTGCTGCTGGCATAGGGTGTCTGCGCCAGACACGGTGCCCAGCGCTGCACCTGTTGACAAGTCCTTAATCAAGTGAGATGTGTGAAAAGTAGCAAATATGTAAACTGACAGAATATCTTGACAGGGAAAAATCAGCCAGTGTGGCCTTGTTCTCAAGCTGTGGTGTATATAACAAAGCGAACAGAGCACCTCCCCAGTTTGGGCTTCTTTTTGGTCTCAGTATCTCTTTGGATATGGAGTCCAAATGCATTCCCTTCACTTCTGTCTCCCAAAGGGGCTACTGTTACTTCTGCTAAACCCTTCTGCAAGTGGAAAGAGGCTAAGTGGAAGGCTTGTCAAGACCCAGATATTGTCTTTTCTCCCTGTCGGAGGTAAACTTGACCCATGAATGATATGCTAGGTGAAGAGGGAGGTAAAGACAGAAAAATTTGAGCAAAGCCAGTTAAAACGTAAAGTGCAGTGGTTAGGTTGATGGCTGAGAGTCTGTGTGGCATGCCCTCCCATAGGGAAATCAGACTTTGCAGGTGGAGCATGGTGGTGTAAGCCGTGCTGCCTGAAGCAATGGTGGAATAACGGGAGGATCTGAGCTCCAAAAGCTGCCATTTCCCTGCCGTGTCTGTGGGAGGGCTTGGAGACTGCGCAAGGTTAGCATAATACCCAAAGAGGCCAGCGGAGATCGGAGAGCAAAGCAGTGGGGACCTGCTGTTACTGCGAATTGGGGAAGTGAACAGTGGGAGCAGTTGTGAACGTGTGTGCTTCACAAAGTAGGGGAGCAGAGCTGTGGAGAAAAAAGAGGGAAGAAAGAAAAACAGAACCTGCAAATAAGAGACTAAAGAAAATGAGAAAAACAGATAAAAAGCATGGGATGTGGGCACTATTCCTGAGCATGTACAAGGCAACTTCAATGGATGTCCAGGCATGGAGCCCTCCAAAAAAGGGGTGAGGGTTAGGGATTGGCTGGCATCCTGAGAGCGCTATTGTGTTAGGCCAGTAATTACACTAGTAAAGAGCAAAAACCTTTTCATAAGAAGATACACACATTTGTAGGCAGGGACATCATTTTAAGGTTCACTTCAGTGAACATCATTAGCCACATCACTTTTTGGGTACTTTCTTTGGGGAGCTCCGTCCTGCAGACTGCAACACCTTTAGCTCTTTGAATTTTGGGAGACGTTCTTTTTGTGTGCAGGCCATAATTGAGCCACCAAAAAAATCTTGACCTGAATGGATGGCATGTCAAGGATGCTTTTTCTCTGACCTCCGCAGTATGGGTGCTGGCCCACCCATATTTTTGCCATATGGGAGGGACCTGCTAACACAAAGGGCAATTGTAGAGGGGTTATGCATCAGCCCTAATCCATCCCTCTGAATCTTAGTAGATGTCCGTTCCAACTTTCCAATACATTTATGGTATTCTTAATGTTACTGATTAGGAATTGGAAAAATAATTGAATACACTCACTGTATTTAGAGACACTTCTAATATTAACTGAAATTTTTCTATTTATAGTTGTTAAAATGAAGCTCAATAATCAATTTACCTGGTAGAGACATTAATGAAATGTATAATTTACTTTTCTTAATCTCATAGGTGGGTTTGCTTTTGTATATGAAGCTCAAGATCTTGGAAGTGGCAAAGATTACGCTTTAAAGGTAATGCGTGTTTAAATCACTTTAAAGATTAAATGTGTCTCTTGACTCAGTGCATTAGCATGATGATCACTGTAGTACATGTATACATACAAAAGAAAAGTCAGAGCTGAAGGATTTTCTGCATTGCTTACTGTACCAGTCCAGATGATTCACATATGCACTTTCCTCTACTGTGTAAATGGACACAGAAAATACTTAACTTTGTCAAAACCAACATGGGCAAGGTGATGGGTGATAACTAGCCATGACAGGGGGCAGTAACTAACTATGTCAGAGGGGCAGTACTAACTTGTTTGTTTCGGGGTATAAAGATGTATCTCAGAGGATGTATTTTTGTCTGGCCTTGGGAAGAACGGAAAGTCCCGCCATTGGCTGAGCTGGTCCATTATGGGCATACATTTATTGGAGATCTGACAGAGTCTCGGGATACTAGTACTGTACATGAATATAAGCTGACATCATGACTGAAGTGTGTTTACCAGACATGTCTGGGCAGTGGGTAAACCAATTTCCGAAAGACAAACGAGCAAACAAAGACAAACAAAGATGTCTAGCCAGGTGTCATCAAAGCCGATGGGCCATCACCTACCAAGTGGCCATTCTTTGGCAAGGAAGCGGGGCAGGAACAAACAGATCTTCATCTGAGGGCAGGTCTACACTAGAAGTGCCACATCAGCACCACTGTGCTGCTGTAGCACGTCTGGTGAAGGCGCTCTATGCCGACAGGAAAGCGCTCTTCCATCGGCATAATTACTCCACCTCCACACGAGGTGGAAGCTATCTCAGCAGGTGAGCATCTCTTGCCGACATAGTGCTGGTCTGGACAGTGCTTAGGTCATGGTAACTTGCATTGCTCAGGGGGGTGTCTTTTTCACACCCCTGAGTGACGTAAGTTAGATTGACTTAAGGGTTGGTCTACGCTACTGCTTAGCAGACAACAGCATGAAACCTCTTTCACCTTGAGACTGTGTGACTCCAGCCTCTCAGTGGGAATGAACTTTCTCTAGGGGTAACCCTCATGAAAATGCATTTCAGAAGGGGGAACTGGATGATCATGTGAATGGCAAGAACACCCAAGTTATCTCTCCCAGTCCATCTCTCTGTTTCACCTAAGACAAGAGAGAGACGCTGTTGTCAGAAAACCACAACCACTCTGTAGGTGCCAAAAGTTACAGCTACCCAAATCTCCAGTCTTTCTCTCCTCCCTCTGCCACCAGAATGGAGTTGCATTTTTGATGCATAAAACAGTAGCAAATTGGAAGTGTGGGGGACACTATATTTAATATCCACATCAATAAAACCAGGATGATTGGTAGTGATAGTCATATTTAATTCCATTAAAAATTCCCTTGAATCTGCTGCACAAGTTTGTTTGCTGTAGCAAAACATCCCAGAAGTCCAGAAGACTGCTGCATAACTAACTTCCAGAACTAAGCAACAAAGAGTCCTGTGGCACCTTACAGATTAACAGACGTATTGGAGCATAAGTATTCGCCCACGAAAGCTTATGCTCCAATACGTCTGTTAGTCTGTAAGGTGCCGCAGGACTCTCTGTTGCTTTTTACAGATCCAGACTAACACGGCTACCCCTCTGATTCCAGAACTAACTGCTATGTGCAGTAGTGCAAGCATGATTCAAGAGGCTGTGCTCCCAGAGAGAGGAGGAGGATCTAGATCAGTGGTTCTCAACCAGGGGTACACAGAGATCTTTCAGGGGGTACATCAACTCATCTAAATCAGTGGTTCTCAACCTAGGGGTTGAGCCCCAGAGGGGCCACGGGATGGATTTAGGGGGGGTCGCAAGTGCAGGGTCGCTGTGAGAAAGTGGCAAGTAGGGTAATTGCTTGGGGGACCCGTGAAGCTAAGTTCCATGCTTCATCCATGGGCGGTGGGGTTTGAGCATCGGATTCCTGGAAGGAGTCTGGAAAGGTTGAAAACCACTGATGTGGATGGGCAGAAGGACAGGTGACTAGAAACCTGTTATTGTTGCGGTGACAATATGTCCAAGCGGGATCGAGCCAGCTTTGACTCTTGCTCCCTGATCTTGACAGTTGATGATTTTGTTAGCTCTGATTTTTCCTCTCTCTCTGTTTTTATAAGTTTATAATACTTCAAAATGATATACCCTTTCTCCGTATTTTCTTTTTTCTGATACAGAGGTTATTGTCTAATGAAGAGGAGAAGAACAGAGCTATTATTCAAGAAGTTTGTTTTATGGTATCCTTTTTGGGTCAAAATTCAATATTTAGAATAAAGAAATGAACACCCTGAAGACATAGAAAGTGTCTGGTTTTCACGATCCACATTAACCCTGGAAGTATTTCTAAAATATTTCTCCAGTGAAGAAATCCTGGGCTTAGTACAGACCAACAAGTTACAGGATAAAAGGTTTTTGGTCACATCTGTCCCATGAGTTATTCAGCTCCCTTTTTGTCTATTCAAATGTTTAGCTAACATTTTAGTGTCATCCATAAAATTGAACTCTGGAAAATTGATGTACCTGTATGTCATAAAGAGTTGTGGGTATCAAACTCCCTTTTAAATAAATGATTGCACCTGCTATTTACTCCTTCCTTCAGTGACCAGTCATAGGCTAGAGGTCACTAATTACCAAGCCATAATTTGTGAAGTCAAAGGATGTTTCCACAGTACTAAAGTGAACAGCTGTAATGTGATGTGTGGAATGTGAGATAGTGGTTTGGTCTGTCGTAATTTCAGAGGGGAAGTTCAGAAAATGTGTCATTTCCCAGTTGGATAAAGACTTGTTTAAACTTTCTACTCCCTTTGAGTTGAACAACTCTTCTTTTCTTTCCCTGTTCTATGGATATCGGTCTCAAAGGCCTGAAGAGTTAAAGGTTTTATAAACTTGCACCCGGTCCAACATTAAACAGTGATAGATGGGTTTGGGATTATTTTTAAATACAACCCTTGGTTTTACTTTATTTGGGAAACACATCAAAGCATTCATTTAATTGGAAAGGTTTTTGGTTAAACATGAGAGAGAACAAGAAATGAAAACAAGTGTTCATTTTGAAACTGGTTAAGTGATCATGCAAAACAGACTTAGACCTTTATCAAAGTCTCTCTCCTTTTGGTGTCAAATGATTAGTCTCTTATTTTCAGAAGAGCCTTTCTTTGTTGAAAAGGCAAAGGCTAATTTTACTCTGTTCTGATGTGAAGGGCATCTACTTATCCTGTTCTTAACAAGCAGGCAGACTAAAGGTGGAGGAGAGACAGGCTAGAAATGATGGGTGAAACATGGCTTTTGTTGATGTTGCTGGAACACCGGATTGCAGGTTAGTTACGAGTGGATGCTTTGGCTGGCTAGGCGACCAAGACACCTGCTGCTTTGATCCTGGTTAGTTACAATCTGGTCAGTGCTGCTATTTGGTTGGATCCTTTCTCCTTAGACAAAGCAGGCTTGGATGACTGCAATATAGTTGACTTCAGGATTCTGTGAAAAGTCAGGAGTGAGATAGTCTAGGAAGAAAGAAACTGTGGGGCAGAAGATCACACAAGAACAGAAGGGAATAAAATACAGGATCTTACTTTACTTTGTGGTGCTGGTAATTCACTCTCCCCGCTGAGTGGCTGAGGACTGGCTGTCATGATGATGTGATGACTTTCAGCACTCACAGGTGAAAACCAAGTTCCTTAAACAAGAGCAAGGCCAGCGCCGGCTTTCCCTTCAGGAAGAAAGTCCCTTAGATGAGTTGCAGTGCTGGCAGGTTGGAGTATGCAAGGTAGGACAAGAAATAAGAGGGAGAGCTGAACTGAACTGATCTTTCCCCTACCTTGCACATGTCTCTTTTTAAGAAACCCCAGAAGGGGAAAAAGTGGGCAGCATAGTTCATCCCCCTCATTATTTTGTCCACTAATTAGGCCTAATATCTGGCACACCAGTTTTGATCTGTTATCTTCTGGTGGTTCCTCTTTTTTTTTTAACCAGCATAATTTCAACAGGCCTTGGATTCATAGAATATCAGAGTTGGAAGGGGCCTCAGGAGGTCATCTAGTCCAACCCCCTGCTCAGAGCAGGACCAATCCCCAGACACATTTTTGCCCCAGATCCCTAAATGGCTCCCTCAAGGATTGACCTCACACCCTGAGTTTTTAGCAGGCCAATGCTCAAAGCACTGAGCTATCCCTCTCTCCCTTTGATCAGCATGGCCTGACCAGGGATCTCAAACTCGAATCACCACGAGGGCCACATGAGGACTAGTACGTTGGCTCAAGGGTCACATCACTGACACCTTTTGATATACAGATACAAAAGCCCCCCTCCCAACTCCATCCCTTCTATGAGGCCTGGCCCCACCTCTTCCCACCCCTTCCTCTCCCCCATTCCAACCCTTTCCCCAAAATCCCCACCCCTTCCTCTCCCCCATTCCAACCCCTATTCCAACCCCTTCCCCAATCCCTGCCCCTGCTCCATCTCCTCCCCTGAGCGCGTGGCTCCCCGCTCCTCCCTCCTGGAAAGCACTAAGCACTGCCAAACAGCTGTTTGGTGCCAGGAAACACCTGGAGGTAGGCAGAGGAGTAGGGATGCAATGCGCTGGAGGGAGGAGGAGCGGGGTGTCGGGGGGGGAGATTGACGGTTGCAGGAAATAACTCGGAGGGGGGGGCCACGAGGAGCTTGGTGGGTCCCAGGAAATAACCCCACGGGCTGTGTGTTTGAGACCCCTGGTTTAGATTAATCCAGTTTTTGTCTGGTTCTCATGCATTTGTTACAACATTCAACTTTGTAAGCAACTTTGACCAACTTTTCATGCTTATTGTAACATCTTATGAACTTTTACATACTTGTTACATTTGAGTTCACAAGAGGGGCACGCTTTGTAGGCCTTAGAGTCACAACACTACTCACAACCCTTGGCCAATACTCTTTTTTAAGTAGCTTGGTTTCATGCATTCATGGCTCAGCACACCCCAATTTTAGACCAGGGTCCCACTGTTCTAGTTTCTGTATAAACACGTAACCAGATACATTGTAAGCTCCTCAGCTTACGGTCACTTAGCTTTACTTCTCTCTTCCTCCCTCCACTAGGATTAGGAGCCTTGATCCTCTTTTTAATAGAAAGTGAAATTTTAAAAAGCATTTTTATAGTATGAAGTTTTTGATTTTCCTTTTTTATAATCTTACTTATATGAAGCTTCTTGGCTCTGATTTTTTGAGAGACTTTTTCTACTTAGTTGAAGGAAAACCATAAGAGAGAGGGCATCCCAGGCTAGTGTATAGACCTGTGTGGAGGGCACAGTGGCCTGCCTTGGTCACACAGCCAGAATGTCAGCAGAGATCCGTAGTTAAGTCTAGTTGCTGGAGAAGTCTTTTACAAATACCTGTACACAGAGCCAGTCCACTGGCTCCCTTGACACCTTTGAGGAGCAGTGGGAGCTGTCCAGGGTTTCTCTGCTCGGTGTCCTCATCAGGCTCCCTTCTTTTGAGCCTCTGACCGCATTCCTGTCCCTGTTCTTTTAGTAGTTGTCCCCCGAACTCAGTTGGGTTTTCAGGTCCTGTAGATCCTTCTCTTAGGCTGGCGGCGGGGGGGGAGGAGGATCCTTTAGCGGTGGGTGGGCTTTCGCCCGCCCGCTTCCCAGAACCTATTAGGTACACGGAGTCAGTAACAGAATGGCCCATATCTTCCAACTCTCAGTTCTGAGTCTTTGACACAGAGCCTTCCCCCAGACCAAAAGAGGGAAAAGCTCCTCCTAAATTTGCTTCCTTCCCGCCCCACCCCAAAGCTGCTTTGGTTTGTTTATGTGTTATCATGTTAGTTCAAAAATTAGGGCCTCACCCTGCAAATGCTTATTACAGGGTGTGGTCTTTACTTCCGAGGTAGTCCTGGTAAAAGCATTTGGACATCTTATCATAGTAAACTCTCTATTCAGCAATGTTTGCAAGATCTGGCCCAAATTGAATGCTGCTTGGGGCAGGGACCATCCTTTAATATTTTCTGTTAGCACAGGTTGGGCATTGTGTGACTAATAAATTGTTACAAGTCACGTTTTTTACATTTTTTTAACCTTACAGACTGAAGTGTTCTCTCCTAGCAGCCATTATGGCCTTTTAACAGAACATCTGAATACAGGACATACCGGGACAATTTGTTAAAACACATATTGGTTACCAATAGGCAGTCATGAAAATACATATTTAAGGCTTGGTCTTTCAAGACCTATGGGCACACAGAGGGTACATGTGCACTTATAACTTGTTGCATTGCACTCATTGTCAAGAGAGACCGAGCTGTATCTAGATCAGAATCTGCATCTTTCAGAGCCTTATTAACAGGTATTGAGTTTTTTACTCTTGGTGACTTTGCCTTTAGTTCTCATTCTGTTCAAATGAGACACTGGTTAGGTTCTTCTGTTATGTATGTTAAACACATCCAATTAGACATGTATGTGAGCTGGTTGTGCTCGATAAGTATGTCAGAGATTTTCTTCATACTAAAGTTTTTCCTTGAACAAATCTCCAGAAAAAGCTTTCAGGTCATCCTAATATTGTCCAGTTCTGTTCTGCTGCATCAATAGGAAAAGAAGAATCTGACACTGGGCAGGGCGAGTTTCTTCTGCTCACCGAGCTTTGTAAAGGTAAAACCCATTTTTGTTCATGCGTGGTGTGGCTTGTTTTAGGAACGGAGTGAATTTTTCCAAATAAATCCATAGATCTTGAACTGGAAAAGTGCAGTTTTCCTACATGGAGAACAGCTAAAACTTATCTAGCAAGACAGCAATTTACCTGCTATTAACTGACTTGTTTTTCATATTTACGGGCCATTCTGAAAAGGAGCAAGGTGATCAGTGTTTACTGTCCCCTTCATAATCTACAGTACTTCTCATAAATTCCCTCTAACTCTTCTCCTTTCAAGGTTAAACAAGTCAATGTTTGCAATCTCTAATTGTCCGTAAATCCCACCACATCTGGGTTAGACGAATTACTTGAAGCATTCAGACTTCCATTAGTTGCTTGTTTAGGAGCAGTACTTCCTGGCTAAGGGTGGTGGTCAGTTTTTCTCAGCTGGAAGGGTGTTTTCTGACTCATGCCCTGGCAGGAGTAGAGAGGAGGTAAAAGAGCATACTGCATCTGTGAGGGAGAGTGTCAGCTGATATAGTAAAAGGCCCATTTAAAATGATTCATGGCTAGTTTAGTCATTGATTCCTTGTTGTAAACCCTACGCTGTTCCCTGGTAGCTTATATTGGGCAATAAAATGTCTAGTGGGTGTTGCTGGCATAGTGTGATGAAATGAAGGGGCAGTATTTCATCCTAACGGGATGGAAGCTACGAATACTTTAAAACTATGGATCATTTGAAGTAAGAGTATTTCAGTGTCCTTTTGTATAACATCGTCATCTTCTTGGTGCTTAGTTCTTTGTCAAAAATCTTCCTGGATTTTCTTCATGGTCAAAAATAGTCTTGATCAAATCTCTTGTCAAAGTCAGGGGATTAAATGCTTCTTGATCAGGGCAGGTGTGTGTCACATTTAGACTTATCTAATATACTTAATGGCACGTTTCCAAAACTTGAAGCATTTGTATACTAATATGAATTGATTCTGTCTCCTGTAGGGCAACTGGTGGAATTCTTAAAGAAAGTTGAATCCAAAGGGCCCCTCTCCTGTGATACAGTTTTGAAGATATTTTATCAGACCTGCAGAGCAGTGCAACATATGCATAAACAGAAACCACCTATTATTCATAGAGATTTAAAGGTACAGTATAGAATTTAAGTGCCTGCAACATTTGAATGAAGTGTGAAAGCAGACTTCCAGGGTGGACTACAGAGTTGATGCTGTAGAACTAATGAAATTGAGACACTGGAGTATGCAGCCTTTCAAACAATGGCATGAGACCATATCCATCTTGTTGTGATTGTTGGCTGGGAATGAAGGACACCACTACATGGCCTAGTGTTTAGACCACATCCTTTATCTATATTTTTGGTGTTGGAAATACCTGTTCAATATCCTGTTAATTAAATTTCAGAGCTCAAACTGAAACCATGTAGTCTGTTACCCACTCTTACTTTAATCTGAACAATAGTTCCTATTTGCTGGTAAGTAAGCTCGTGACTGGAAGCCACACATATTTTGGTGGTCAGAATTTTTTTAATTGCAGAAACATAAAGCCGTGAAAGGAAGCAGAGCATAATGTCAGTGTGCTACTGAAATACTGTTTCTCTTTTGAACCTAGTGACCAGCTGCAGTGTGTGTGGGGGATTGAGATGGCTGGAGTTTCAAAAGGCACTAAAATCTACTTTTTGTTCTAGTGCTTGGTTTTGGAGCACATTGACTTTTGAACTAACATTAATCAAGGGGGCCACTTATTTCCTGACTGGTTATTTTAAGACCTTTCATCCTTTGTCAGTCCTTTACAAATGGTATGGAAGGCCTTGAGCTCTGAGGTAAAATTTTGGCCAGTGCCATCTGGTTGGGAGGAACTATGCAGTTGCCAAAAGTTAGCATTTTTTAAAACTTGAAATTTTTCCTGAGACACTAGTTCAAGGGCAGGGACTGATGTTTTACTCTGTTCTACTAGAACATTGGGGGCCCTTATTCTGTTCAGGGTGCTGCTATAATAGACTGTTTTACAGAGTTAAATAAAAATTACATTATTGATTTCTTCTGTTACTATTCCAGGGCCTATTAAGAAAACTTGTCCCTGGCAGACTCAAAATGATGGGGAGGGGGCAGGGGGAGGCGGAAAGCTGGTTTCATACTACAGTAGTTGCACAGGGAGAGGGCTTTTACAGGAAAATTCAGAGCAAGATCTTGATCTTTGTGCTGCAACAGATAGTGGCCGCACTAAAATGATCCAGGGTGGTGTGTTTGCACTGCCATTCCCTGAAAACTGAGTTTAGGTAGACAGAGGAGAAAACTTATGTCAAACAGTCTCTGTGCATTTTTAAACTAAAATGTTTTTGCTTTAATAACTGTTTACAAATGTAAATATCTTATCTTTATTTGGCCTTAAAGTGAATGATTCTGGTATTGGGTGTGTAGGAAAACGAGTGATTGAGCTCAGTATCATCAAAGATTTTGTAATATTTGAAATTCTTTTGCTTAAAGATATGAGGATCTCTGAAATTCTCTGATATAATGCAGCTTCAAATGGGTTGAGATTCATGCAGTGACCGCCACTGCAGACTTTCCATTACTTCATTCCTTTGTTTGTTGGTGTGGCACACACTCCTTCATTTCGCTTTCCCCGAATCCTTTTGACAATGGCTAATGGTAATATGATTTACATGCACACAACATTGTAGGAACTGGTGCCACTTGTTTAAATTCCACATTAATTATGGGGTATTTTGAAAATTGTCACATGGCTCTCATACTCAAAACTATCTGAAATTTGTCCCCTTGAGTAGTTGCCATGTGGAACAAAACAAGTCATTTTGTAGCATAGTGGAGGCATTTTCTTCAAAATTTAAATTTGGATTTTTAAAGGTCCCTGTAGGTTGGTTTTAGAAGTCACAGGTAGAGACACCCTTAAAATATGAACACTCTACTGACATTCTTAGGAAGGTAGTGACCACTGTTTGTAAAAGCTGGAACCAAGTAAGCATGCACATTTTACTCTGTCTTCCCCCGGGGTGCTATGATACTAGTGTGTGCTGATTGTATTTGGTTGTTGCTCTGCCCACTATACCAGACCTGGTGCATACAGGAGAGCACTAAAGAGTGTACTTACAGAATAGGAAGCACTGAATGGAAGTCAGTTATCAGGGTGGGTCAAGGGAATGCAGCCTCAAGATACAATGATAAAGATACAGTGCGCAAGATACAATAATAAAGATATTCCATGCTCTGAGGCTATCACAATCTAAGGCCAGCAGAGAAGATAAGACACAGTGGGAGACCTATTGAAAACAGTTAAATGTTTTGAATAAACATTTAATTTATATTTTTCCTTTTCGGTCCTCACAATCAGCACAGAATTCTCCTGGAGAGAATTCTGCTGCCTCTCTCCTTCTTCTCCCCCCCCCCCCCAATAGCTATTTACTGGTGCTCCTGATAAGGTTTTAAACTACTCATTAATCTTGCAGGGCAATTTGTGATAGACTCCTTGCATGTCTTTTCAAGCTTAAAGCACTGGAAAATGTCATGCAAAACCAACATATGGAGGGACATGAATTAAATAAAATACTAGGTCCTTTGAATTGAATTTGTTAGAAATAAAGATGTGCTATTCCACAAAACAGACCATGTCATTCAGGGCAAGCTGTCCGGTGGCTAGACTAAAAGGGAGAGCTTGGCTTAGTACCTGTTTTGCCTACTGCTTGGACCTTAAGCCTGTCACTTACTCTAATAGAGTCTTAAGTGTTCATTCTAACTGGGATACCATGTGCAGTAAAATACTAAGTATTGATTCATGTTATTTAATAAATATCTGTACACTTCCTGGGCATGATTTAAGTGTGCATGAGCTACAGCCTTCTTAAATGTTTGTAACTTTTTCAACTTGTTAACCTACCTGCAGGTGGAGAACTTGCTGATTAGTAACCAAGGGACAATTAAGCTGTGTGACTTTGGCAGTGCTACAACTGTAGCACATTATCCTGATTACAGCTGGTCTGCGCAAAAGAGAGCAATAGTTGAAGAGGAGGTGAGAAACTTGCCATGTACTTAATTATAAGATATTAAATTCATTCTGTTAGTGCTGCTCTGTTAGCCTTAAACCCCAGCCCCTCCCTCATTTATGACTGTTCTAAGACAATTGAATCCCGTTCAGTTGTGAAGTGGATTACAAGGCCTTATTTTTCAAGTCAGCTGTTGCTATCTTGTTCAAATACTGTCTGCCATTACAACAAAACAGCTTGTGTTTTTAAAGTACGCTCCTGAGCACCCATCCTAATCGATGCCCATGGAGTGCCTGCTACTCTCTGCTGTGGAGAAATAAAATATAAACACACATTGAAACTTGACACAATTGATGTGTAGCTTTTCATGACCTTTTTAATAAAAAGGGAGAGGAGTAAAGAATCGACTGCTATTTTCTGTTAGTACGTGAATTTTTACCATCTGCAGAAAAGTAAAAATTCAGTTGTACCCCAGTGACTCTGATCAAACCAAACATGGCTTCTAAAACTGAACTGAGTGGCGTGTGATGAAGCAGTACGTCTGTTTGATGGATCTTGGACTAGACAGTGTTGCTATACTAAGTGTTGGCATGTTCCCCCGTTCTTTCAAAATGCAATTTGTCCATAGATCTGGCTAAGTACAAGTAATGCTGACAAATCCTAATGTAGCGGTAAAGATGGATTTACTGTAAGTGATTTCTCAAACCCTTCTAAATCTATGGAGAAGGTCAATAATCAGATTCAAACAAAATCCATGAACTGTGAGAGTCTGCACGCTCATTGACAGCATCAACTTCTTTTTTTGGGAGGTCCTGAGTACCAGAAGAATGATGCCTGCTTGCTTCTGGTCCCGTTCTTCTTTTTGGAACCTGAACTCATGGAGAATTGTCTGGCTCTCTGGGAAGGGAAGAGAAGATGGTGCCATGCAGTTGGCCAACTTCTCACATGGGGCAGAGGAAAAAAGGCACGAAGTAGGGTCCTTCCTCCAGATGCATCCTAAGGGCATGATACAACTCGAGGGTCGGCCACCTTTCAGAAGTGGTGTGCCGGGTCTTCATTTATTCACTCTAATTTAAAGTTTTGTGTGCCAGTAATACATTTTAATGTTTTTAGAAGGTCTCTTTCTAAGTCTATAATATCTAACTAAACATTTGTTGTATGTAAAGTAAATAAGGTTTTTTAAATGTTTTTAGGAAGCTTCATGTAAAATCAAATTAAAATGCAGACCCCCCTGAACCGGTGGCCAGGACCCAGTCTGAGCGCGACTGAAAATCAGCTTGCACACCGTCTTTGGTTGCCTTCCCCTGATATAACTGTTTCTTGTTTCTCAGTGTCGCTCTCCACTGTTGAGAGCAGGTAGTCCGGTTTTGCTTGCTGTGTGGCTTGAAGGGACTACCGCAGCAGGTACTTCTTAATTACAGTTAAAATGTCATTCGTGTAGGCGTTACATAGAGGTACTTCCCTTGTAACATTATTTTGAACCAAGGACTTGCACCTTGACTAATGTGCCCCAAACTAACTTTTGAAGTTGGAAGGCCCTTTTTACTTGCTTTTTAGCAGAACATTTTTGGAACACTGTTCCCTGAGGCTGAGCATAAAGCATTGTTCAGGTCTCTGCTTCATGAACTTTTACTTTTGTTTCTGCAGATTACAAGAAACACAACACCAATGTATAGGACTCCAGAAATGATAGACTTGTATTCAAACTTTCCAATCGGTGAAAAACAGGATATATGGGTAGGAACTTCTGTTTCTCTTTGTATGTAATGATGCCTGTTAGATATCATAGTTAAATAGTTCCTATATTTCTTCATATTTGTGATGTTTTTAAATTAATTGCACATTCGCTGCTATTGGAATATAAGATGCAGTCTGAAATTGATTGCATTGCTTGATATTAAAACAAAACCTCATCCGTCTGTATCTGATACATTTCAGGGAAAATAAGCTTAATTGGTATGAATTTTAACTCTTAATTTGGGCTGACCTGAGGCATAGACCTCAGGAACTTTGTCCGAGCTCCTTCAATGCCTTGAGTGAAGTATCTGTGTTGCATCAACTTTGCTGCTTCTCTGGAGGTCAGGACAGGGCTCTCTTGGAGTCCATAATCGCTACTACATGATTAGACAGAGGTTGCCAAGGCACACAACTCTGATTTTGCTCATTCACAAATCCTAGTCTCAAGGTAGTACAGAGTATGAAATGCAGGAACACCCTAAACATTAGTACTTCTTAACTCTTATTTGTGTGGAAATCACGTATGTTTCTCTTGTAACTAAGTGGGATGGCAAAAGGCAGTGGGAAATGAGTAACCTTCACTGAAAGGATTGCAATTGCCTTTGAAGAGAAGTATTTAAACTCCCAGTGCATCTTCAGTTAACAGTGTCAGTGATGAGTCCTTTTGCATTCTTTTTGGTGATGTTACCTATTATTTTTCTGAATGCACGTACTTAACTTCTAAAAATTGTATCAGGGTTGGTAAACAAGCCTGACATTTTAAACGTGTTTTAATATCAAATGTGGAATAGACACTTGAACATCAAAATTTGTGATGGCTGTTCAGGGCTATTGGAATCTCAACTACTGTCTAAACCTTTTAAACAATACATTTTAAAAAGGAATTTGAGCTTCTTGTGTTCTGCCTCTGTAGTTGTCAATCTTTATATTGAATTTTTGAAGTGAAGTGTGTGAGAGTAAACCCAGGGTAATATAGTTCTTAAACACCTTGCTCATATATCAGATTAAATCCATACAAGTTGGACCACAATTGCATCCACTTACCGAAAACAGGAAAGGTAGCACTCCATTTATTCAAAGGACTTGGACAATTGAAATCTTTGGGTTAGGATAACCCAGGTATTTACTGTTGTGGCTGACTTCTCCTGTTTAACAGTATGTCTGCTGTTGTCACATACCCATCTGTTCTTTTAAAAGGGCCGTGTTCCAACCAGTGGGGCTCATGAAGAGCCTGCCATTCTGCTAAGCTGTCTTGTCTCCTGTCTGATGGTCTGTCATCAGAGAAATCAGTTTCATATGCACCACAGCACAACTGCAAGGGGCATAAGTGGTTTTAGTGTGTGATTTGGGTGAATGGTTGTTCTTTACTTTCCCCCAGGGAGTTCCATATCCTTCACTGCTCTATTCTAGGTGTTTGTCACCATACTGTCTAGATGAATTTGTAGTGCTGCTGAGGCCATAAAAAATGTAAACTTCAAAAATGTAACTCCTGTTAACCACAAAGCTTCCTGAAATGCTTGTGCAGATCAGAAATACATTATTACTCCTGTTATTCCATTGAGCAGTTACCAGGTTGTCAAATGTAGTCAGCGTTCTCCTGGCTTCTGATTTATTTTATTCATTTTCCTCTGTCTCTTTTTCCAAAGTCTAGGCACCTTCTAAAATTTAAAGCACACAATTAAAAAACCCTCAGTACAGTTTTTATACCTTCCAAGTAAAAGCCTTGCTCAAACCAAACATCTTACCTCGCTGTATCATCATGCAAAGGCCCTTCTCCAGTCGCATCCTTCTTTTGTGTCCAGAACCTTTACCTGTCAACCCCGATTTCCCTAAATTCCTCTAAGGGGGAAAATGGGCTTTAGAGCATGTTTGGATGGTTAACAAATCTGGCTGAAAGAAGTGAGTGAATTGCAGAGCCAAGAGAACCCCATCGCTGCCAGTGTCCTGCCAGCAGCTCCTCCAGCTGTTCTGAGAGTCCTCTAGCTCCAATTCTTTTTGTCTGATCTCAGCTTAGTGTGTCTGGAATAGGAGGTGGTGTCTCCCAGCTAACCAGATCCCAAACCATATAGGGTAGCCTGTTTAAAACAAGCACGTTGAAATCCACCTAGAAACTTGTGGGAATATTGGTGCTGTGTGTCCTGTATGATGTACTATTTGTGCACAACAGCGCCACCCATTTCATAATCTTCAGCATCCCACACGGGTGAAGCACCGCACTTTGGAATTCCATATGCTGCAATTGATCAGATTCCATCTGAGCTGGCGTCTGCTCATGGTCAGGTCATGTTCTCTGCACTTCACAAGTCACCATGATTTAATTGACCTGTGGATGGAAGAAGCTGGAAGATACTGTTTTAAAGATTTTGTACCTATAATAAAACCTTTATTTTAAGTAATACTATATTTTAGTAGAAATAATGGTGTCTTCTACCAGTTTTAATGGGCATCTCTTGAAGTTCCTTTTTTTTGCTTCTATCTTCAGGCTGAGCTTAAGGAAAAATATTTTTGTCCCATCAAATAGCAGGTCCTCCTGGGACTTGGCTTCCAAAAAAATATGCTGTCGTGTCAGATAGTTATTGGAGTTCTTCCGTTATCTCTAGTGCTTTCTCTTTGAAAATTGTCACATGGCTTTTTTGTAGGCTGAATCTTTGGTGTTTAGTGTCAGCAAATTCAGTGGGCTTGAGAGAGCATTCCTCCACCACAAGAGTGCACACATTCTTGGTTCTTATTTGATTTTCAAGATGCTCACTAATGTTGTGATTGCACGGTTTTTTGTGGCTTATGTTTTCCAGTTCTACATTCTATCTAAGTCAGTGGTCTCCAGCCTTTTCATCTGGCGGGCGCCAGACGAAGGACCACTGTGGTGGTGGAGCACCCGCCGAAATGCCACTGAATTTCGGCGGCAACACCTCTCGATGATGCCACTTGTCATCGACAAGTGATGTCATCGAGAGGCATCCCCGCTGAAATTTGGGGGCAACGCCTCACGATGACGTCACTTGTTAGTGGCAAGCAGTGTCGTCGAGAGGCGTCCCCGCTGAAATTCGGTGGCATTTCGGTGGGTGCTCTCCCAGGGGCCAGAACGCGGGCGCATTAAGATGCCACCGCGGGTACCATGGTGCCCGTGGGCACCGCGTTGGGGACCACTGATCTAAGTTGTCTGTAGCCGCTAGCATATAGAACAGTGGACCAGGACTCAGGAGACACAGCCTGTGTTTCCAGCTCTGCCACTGACCTTGGAAAGTCACTTTGCCTTTCTGTGCCTTAGTTTCCCCATCTGCAAAATGGAGATAATGTTACTGAACTCATTTATAAAGTGCTTTGAAATCTACTGGGGACAAGCTCTGTGTAAGAGTTAGAGATTATTTTTGTCAAGGCTGTTTTCTTTGCTCCTTATTTTATCCAACTTATTAATTTTGGCTGATGCAGTTTCACTTAGTTCTTTAATGTGGCTTTATATCACTTATTTTAGGGTAATTACTCTGAATCTTTATTGTAACACATTTGGCTGATGTCCGGTGGGTCTCTAGCATCAGATGTTGATAGCACTAGAACTTCAAAAAGCAGAAACTTGTTTCGATTTTTGGCTTTTTCCTGTATCACAGCTCTTTGCAGTTGTGCAGAGAAAGAAATCTGATTAGCTCATCTTTTCCTGAGTGCATTTGCTCTGTTAAACGTTAACTCCTTCTTACCTTTAGTTGTTAATGTGAGAACATTTCCTGACTCTTCAAAGGTGTTTGTACAAAAATAAACCGTTTAGAAAATTAAACTGTAGTCAGCCAAGGCTAGATAGCCTTCATCCAAGAATTCAGAAACAAAAACAGGCTAACTGAGCTGCAAACACAAAAGTGCAACTTCATAGTCACCCTCCAGACGTCCAGTATTAATCTTTATTACAATAGGGACTCAGTGTCCAACAGATAACCCATTGGGCTGGGTACAAACACAGTGAGAGTCTCTGCATACAGCCTGAATAGTCAAGACAGACAGAACATGAGGGTAACCAGAGGCCTAGAGAAATGAAGTCACTTGGCCCAAGTTATAGCATCACATTGTATCCATAGGCAACTAAGGGTCATTCTGTGAATTACTCTAGGCATTTCTTCAGTACCAGACAAAGTAACAGAGAGAACTACAAAGAACTGAGTAATGTAACATCATATTAAGCATGTTCTTGATGATGGTGAATTGTACCATTTTTAGCTTGTGAGAATTCTCAGTTAAAAGTGATTGGATATAATGTAGATGGACAAAGGACTTTTATAAAGGAAGAGGCTATTAAGGGAACTTGGAAACCACAGGGTGGTGAAGTGTTGCATCTTGAGTTTTAAAAACTGGTTAAGAGAGCAAGCAAGTGTAGGAATTAAAAACTATTTTTTCTTTGTGGAAAGATGATTTATATCTTAAGATTTTAGGAGACCTTTAGTGAAACTGTTTGGTTAATATATTGGGCAAAATTTACTATGCTCATAATTCAGAGACTAGTGAAAATTGTGAAGGCACACAGAACTTCACTGGTGTAACACAAGTAGGTGTGCTAAGTAGGTGGCCATCAAAGTGACAGATAGCTATCAAAGTAAATATCTGTAAGTGAAAGCACTTTGGAAGGAATAACTTAAATAAATCATATACATTTATGGATTCTGAATGACTGAGACCTTACAAAGTACACTGAGGTGTCATTATGGACAGGTGAAGGAAGGCAGCCTGCTCAATGCACAGCACCCATCAGAATAACTAACAAGATATTAGACTGCATTTTAAAGAGAATAATGAATACCATTGCATAGGTGTTCTACAAATCAGTGATACACGTTGGCTTTGAATGCTACAATTTGATCATCGCTTGAAAAGGAGGTAGCTGAAACTGTCCAAAGACTGGCAGCAAAAATAATCAGGAGACTGTGAAGTTTCCATATAGAGAATAAAATAACACTGGAACTTAATCTGGTAGAACAAAATGGGATCTGATTACGGTGCTCATATAAAATAATGGCCAGTTGAGTGATACTTTTCACCCTTTCCAGGAAAAGATGACACGAGAGCTTAAACAGCGCTAAAATTATACAGAATATAAAGTGATAACTTGTAACTTGTTGGCATAAGATAGGATTGAGAGGGAAGGAGCTAAATCGCTATTTTAGCCACTTTCTTCAGGTGCTTGACTTACTTCTATTGGTGCAAGTAGCCACCATGGCTTGGTATGTGAGATGATTGCTAGCAGGGTTAAGAAAAAAATTTCCTCCAGGGGGATTTTGCACAATTTTCTAGAAGCATTCTGAAAATCTTGCTGTCCTCTTTGTCACAGGGCACACTTTTTCTAAGACCTCTTACTACAGTAGATGGACCATAGGAACACCACTTCTGTTAGTTTTTTTTGTACCTAATGTTAATCGAGGTATCCAAATTTACCAGAAAACATTAAGTAAAACGTTCTCCTTGACTCATCCCATTATTCTTGGATTCTTGCAACAGTAGAACTCAATCCTGACTTTAGGCACATGTGCTCTTTCCCAGGGCAAATTGTGTGGTATCCATTTTCAGATATGGAACTGAGTCCCCCAAACTCATTGGCCTCAGTAGATGGTTGTTTTATTGAGGTTTCAATTCTCTCTTCTGGAATCATTTGTAAACAATTCAAAGAATTAAATGAGGCTTTGGATGGAATGCTGTTTGAATAGTGATTTGCGCTTTGACAACCTACCCTATTATGTACTTAGTAACAGAATGAATTTGAATTAGGAGTACAAAGAGAGGACCAAATCCTTAAAGTAGGAGTGACTTACACAGAAACTATGAATGTACAATTTGGCCCATAAAAATAGAACTTTTCTGTCTTTGGAGCACCTACTTTAAAAACCGTTGTGCTACACTTTGCTGCATATATAATAAAGGTGTTGATACTTATATACTATACTATAATAGCAGCAAAGAATCCTGTGGCACCTTATAGACTAACAGACGTTTTGGAGCATGAGCTTTCGTGGGTGAATACCCACTTCCTCAGATGTATTCACCCACGAAAGCTCATGCTCCAAAACGTCTGTTAGTCTATAAGGTGCCACAGGATTCTTTGCTGCTTTTACAGATCCAGACTAACACGGCTACCCTCTGATACTATACTATAATATAAATCCTTCAACCTGGAGAGAATTAAAAAAAAAAAAAAATCTGAGACTGAGGAAACTAGCAGACCTTTAATCATAATGGCAAAACTGTACCACAGTCTTCATGCTGCAAGAAACAGTTAGTCTTGTTGTTAATCTTTGATCCTAAAGAATGAAACTTCAAGGGTTTAGTTAGTTTAGAAAGGAGGAGGGTAGGCAGCTGAAACACTGTTAGTAGTGTTGGGTTCCATGACTAAGCAATTTGCAGTTAATATAGCAAAGTTATTTTAGATTTGAGCTTGATCAGAGTTGTTCCAGTTTCTAATCAGTTTCATATCTAGAATTCAACTTCAAATGGTTTTCGAATTACTGACTTTTCTGTACTGTTTGCCTTTATTTCTGTGTAGGCCTTGGGCTGTATCCTTTATTTATTGTGCTTTAGGCAACATCCATTTGAAGATGGGGCTAAGCTTCGCATAGTCAATGGGAAATACTCTGTTCCTCAGAATGACACTCGATATACTGTGTTCCATGATCTCATTCGTAAGTTTAAAATCTTGTTCATTTATTCTGATGCTTTTGTGGACCTTACATATTTCATCATTTAAAAATGTTAGGTACTGTGGGATTAATCAATCAGAATTTTCAGTCCCATTGAAGGTGGCATCATAAACCATATGACTAGTTTATTTTTAGCTGTGTGACATCAATATGATGAACTTTCAAACTTTCCTACATGCAGTTAAGAACTAGATTTTTGATTGTAAACCTTTTGGCTTTTTACTGATTTTTTTTTTCAATACTTAATCTTAGAATTTTGATAAATTGGCTAGAAATATTCTGCATTTTGGTTCGGATTCCTTGAAATTCTTTTAAGAAACTTTGTTTTACTAAAGTTCAAAAGACACAGGTGAACTACTACAGTTGGTTGTTAAAATTCTGATGAAATGGGGTGAGTTCTAAGTTGCCTTTAAACATTTCTTCAAGTTTAATGATCTTGTAGTATTTTCTTTAAAAGTGTCATCTTGATTCATCACAAAAATCTTTATTCTTAACACACACATGCTTGTTAAAGGCGAATGATACTTGGGTACAGGTTTACTGTTTCCCTGGTTTTTCTGCATGCTTTACTATTGATGATCATGCTGCACTTGAATCCACTGAGTAAAGAACAGATTTATGCAATCAAAAAAGGACTGTTGTAATGTCTAAATTATCTTTTTTTTAGGTTCCACTTTGAAGGTGAATCCAGAGGAGAGGTTGTCAATCACTGAACTTGTGAATCAGCTGCAGGAGATTGCAGCTGCCAGGAACGTGAATCCTAAATCTCCTATCACAGAGGTACGGGAGTGCTACAAAGAGTATAATCCTTCTTTTCCCAAAGTTCAATCAATAAGAATTTTGAAACAGCCATCAAAATGATTGCAGTGTGATTTTTCAAATGAGTTTAAGGGATTTAGGTGCATAATTTCAATAGAAATTCAGTGGGTGCATAATTCACTTACAATGGCTTGAAAATCCCAGCCTCAAAGCTCTTTCTCATCTGAATATGTTAAAAGCAAACCAATGATGGTTCTTCCTGTTTATTGTCAGACTCTTGGAAGCATCTTCATCTCAACAGCATTCCTTCTGGAGGTAGATCTTCAGTGTCACATGTCAGATGTGATTGAAATTGACCTGAGAAGTAGTGGTTGTGATGGTGTGCGCGTAGGGGGAGGAGTTTAATATGTGACAGTGAATTTAGGCCTACACAAATTCACAACAGCTTAATTAAACTGGTACAGTTAATGCAAATGCCTGTGTGGACTTTTACTTTGGTTTAAGGATTGCTTATTTCAGTTTCTTAAACCTGTTCCTAGTCGACTTGAGTGTCCTTTTGCACAGATTTAAGTAAATAGATTAAGTAAATCTTACCTTCAATTGAACTGCTGCAACTCTGCAAGCAGACTAGCCTTTCGAACTGTTGTGATTTTTGCTGCTGTCTGTAAAAGAAACAAAACCTTAAACTTTGCAGAACTCAAGTAAGAGTCCACGCAGTCAGTTGCCTTAGTTTTACTGCACTGGTTTAACCAAGGGCAGGTCTACACTAGAAGTGCTGCATTGGTACAGCTGCAATGCATGTGGTGAAGATGCTCTGTGCCAATGGGTGAGCTCTCCTGACAGCATAAATTACTCCACCTCTGCAAGAGGTGGAAGCTATGTTGGTGGGAGAGCGTCTCCTGCTGACATAGCGCCAGTGTGGACAGTGCTTAGTTTCGCTATAACTTGCATTGCTCACGGAGGTGTCTTTTTCACATCCCTGTGCGACATGAGTTGAATTGACTTAAGCAGTAGTGTAGACCTACACTGTTCGTTCTGTATGTATGGGATTCTGCAGTAGAGGCTGCTGTTGGTCCTTAACTCTTGGATGGCAAGCCCTCTTCTGTCTCTCAACCTTCGGGATTAGCTTCCCCAAGAAAAATCTCTTTAACAGCTACAGTTACATTCCTGTTTGCAAGTTTACACTTGGTAGGTTATGGGTTGGATCCAAAATAATGTAGTATTTGCATATGGGTTCAGATTTCTGGCCTTGGTAACAGTGTGTTTTTTGCTTCCCCTTCCTGCCAAGGAGACTGTGTGCAGCCCAGTCTACCTGTTTGTGCTTCCTCTGGTTTTTCCCTTCCTTCTTTGGGAAATACTTGTTGTTTTCACTGTTATGTTTTTTTTTCCCATCTTCAGTTTTTAAGCAGTCTCCCTTGGTGTCTTTGGCCATATTTGCATTCATGTGGTCCCCCTCTATTTCTGCCTAGGTGAATACGCTTGGCTGAGCCAATCTGGACATTAGGCATGTGTCCCCAAACATTGCAATCTAAGTGCCCTATTTCCTGGAGTTCAAATTATCCTTCATGCCAACTCCAGGGTACACTTCTGTCCGTGTGCCTCCTTGAGGTGCAGTGACCTAAATGAAACATATGATGTGGGCTACAAAAGCTTGTCTTGCTAGATAAAGCTTGCTGCTTTTTTGTCTCCTCCTTGGTGGTCACACTTTTTTCATGAGGAGTGTTTCCCGCTTTAGGGGAAGTGGGAGAGAAGGAAGCACTGGAAGTTTCTGCACACTTGTAAAGACTTCTTCTCTAGAAGTGGGAGTAGGATTCTGCTCAGGTGACCCAATTCGTGGCTGTCCCATGTGTTCTCTGTCCTTTGCTCTGGAGCAGCGATACTCAGACTGAGGCCCGGGAGACGCAAATGGCTCCTTATTGTAACTCCTGTGGCTCTTTGCAACACGTGATATTAAAACACTGAATGATTTAATTATTAACCAGTCTAAGTTATTAACCAATCAAGATGCCTTTTCTATGTTATTAACCAATTGTAGAATACTTGGTCAGTTATTTTGCGATGAGATGTATATAAAAATAGTAATGAAACAATGAATTGACACTCCTGTGGCTCTTCTGGGGAATGTTGATCGTAATTTGGCTCCCGAACCACTGAGGTCTGAGTATCACTGCTCTGGAGTAAAGGTGCCATATCACCCTCTTCTAAAGCTGGGCCATCTTTCTTAGCCTTTTGTTTTTGATCTGTGATGTACAAGAAAGTTGAGTCCTTGTGGGTAAGTTTAGCTCTGATTTAGAAAAATTAGGGTTAGGTTTGCAAGGCAGCCACCTTATTGCTAACATGTTGAGTTCATGGTATCTGTATTTCAGCAGTGCAGTTGGGAGATTTTCCTGCCAAGATCCTGATACTCCTTCCATTCAACCTTGAGTTTTACTGCTGACTTTGAGCAGTAACAGTGTACAGGGCTACCAGAAAAACCTGGGCTGAGAGCCGAACTAAAGAATATTGACCCTGTTTGTCATGGTGCCTAATGCACTGAAACAAAACTAGTGACACTTTTTTGTCCTTCTGTAGTTTAAACAGCCATTCAGGGCTAAATAGTGAGGACCCAGCAACTTAAGTTTTATAACTGTCCTTTACCAATATGGTGTTTGTATATAAACTTTAAAAAAAATTTCTCCTGATGGATATGACTCTTTGCAGCTCCTGGAACAAAATGGAGGCTATGGAAACAATGCTGTGCCTAGAATGTCTACAAGTTTGCTGCCACAGGGCTCTAAGCCTGCAGGACAGCTCAACAATATGTACAATGCAGGTATGTACAGTGATAGGCATCTCTGCACGAACCATCTGAATACAAACTAGTTATGTTTATGGTATGTGAAAACTTCTGGGTGGGCTTGAAATTTTAAATGAACTTATTTAGCAGAAATGTTCATTTCTCCTGAGTGATACTGATGTTAAGTATCTTGTTTCATGAAAACCACTTAGGTTAAGTAAATGATTATTGTTAAGCAACTGATATAGTTCTTGTGAAGGACTTCACATTTGTAGATTGATTCCACCTTCTTCAGAATAGACTTCATGTTTATACATGCAAATGTAAAGATTTACTCCTTACATTCTTCTCACAAGAAGAGAGAGAAGACTCAGTTTGCTAAAGTGGAACAGCTGATACCAAATGGCATTGTTAACCTCTGGAATAAAACAATTAGATGAAACACCTAGATGAAAATGACTTATCTGTACAATGAAACAATCAGTTTATAAAAATAATAGCAGCTAAGGAAAAGGCAGCACTTAGAAGATTCATATAAAATTTGGAACATGCTATAAGAACATAAAAATAGATTGGTTAAGGATCAGAAACGTCATTTTTTCCAAAAAACAAACTCAAATAGAAACCTCCACTTCAGAAATATATTATGCTAAAAACAGATAATAGCCTACTTTGGTTGAACTTCAGTTCTTCAAAGTAATCTGTTAATTGGTCTTAGTCAAAACATCATTTTTTGTGTCCAATATGTATAATCTTGCTAATGGAAATAAGTTTCTGTCCTGTTTGATTTCACAGCTAAATATTAAACTGTTAACTTCATGCGCATAAATGCTTTGAGGAACTGGATATATTACACCTAAAATAAAAGACTGGAAATGTTAATAATTTTACTGCATGCAATTTTTTTCTCCTCCTTGATTTAAGTTATTTTATTCATGACTTCTGTGCAGCTCTTGAGAGAAAAGTATATATTCAAATATTAATTTACCTGAAGGGGGAACTTTAAAATGAGGTAAATGTATACTACCAATAAAATACTTTAGTAGTTCATCTCACAAAGAATAAAGTGGGGACAGTATCTTCCTTCATAACAAGATTGTGTTTTCAAATGCTTGTCTGGCCATCTGGTTCACACAGGGTCAAAGAGGACTCTTTTTTATGTATTACACAATAATATTAACAGGATATAGTCCAACAGATGAGGATGATAAAAGGAAATGCTAGTGTTCCTGGTAACAAATGTAACTTTCCGAGATAAAACCAGAAATGGCTGTAAAATGTACTGCATACAGTCAAGTAAGCTTTCAGTGGCATACTACATATCAGGATGATGGCACTAAATAGGAAGGCAGCATGCCACAATTTAAACCAGGGATCTCAAACTCAATTTACCTTAGGGCCAGTGCCAGTCCTCAAGTCCTCCCAGCAGGCCAATAATGTCACTGAAGATGGTCAGAAAAGAAAATGTTTATATTGTATTTTTTATTTCGAATTTCTAAGAAATAACAAAACTGTCATGCAACTTAATACAGTTCTTCCCCTGCCAGAAAGTATTTAGTGTTTGCCAGACACCTGGCAACGCTACAGTTCTGTCAGTTTGTTGATGTTTGAGCTCAGTGACTGAGCAGTTGAAACCTACAGAATGCAGCAAGGTGTGTGTCAGATATCTGTGGTCAGTATTTTGACTTGTTTATATTAATTGTGGAAAAAAGGGTCACTGCCTACATGGCTGACTCTGCCTGGCAACTAGTGATGGTATCTCTATCCCTCTAATGGGAGCTGCGAGGGGCAGCACCTGCAGCAGACATTGCCGGCAGTGTCTCCTCCGTGCGCCGCAGTGGGGAGGATCTTGGGCCACAGATGGCCCTCGGGCTGGGACTTTGAGACCCCTGATTTAAACAGTGATATGACAGAAATGCAAACAGCCAGACACTTGGTGGTCTGTCTTTCCTTCATAAAGAGATGTAAAATGGTTTGTTACATGTTTTATAAATATAATACCTGTGGACTATTCTAGTTTACAACCATAGTTCGAAACATAGAAAAATATTGTTGTGTAGTTTTGTTCTTCAGAAGTTGAAAGTTTCGTTTTGGGATTGAGCATGACAGGAACGCTGATTCTATGTTTGTACATTTTAAGTTGTTGGCAGTTCAGTTTGATTTTGCCACGTGCAGAGAAATTTGATCACAGTTCCATTACGTTCTTTGTTTTGTTTTAAATTGTAACTTTAGATTTGTTTTGTAATTCTAGGCTTGACAGTTGCAGAACTTGACCAGTCTTACGGAGGGTTCTTTGATATTCTCAAAGGTGGAACAGAACGATTTTTCACAAACATCAAGGATACTTCTTCTAAAGTTATCCAGTCTGTGGCCAAGTAAGTAGGAAGAACATCAGTTTTGATAATTTCTAAAAGGGAAGGTCAGAAGCGTCCCATTGAAATTACAAAACGCATCCTGCTGGTGCTAATTTGAGACCGACTATGCCAGTATGTAGTGTTCCATTTAAAATATCATCATCACTATGAACTAATGTAAAAATTACTATGGTAACTATGTCATAGGAGGTAAATTGGAAAAGAACATTTTAAATTAAATGAATCTTTGTCACTGTAGAATGGTTTCCTGCAATGTATAGCAGAATTCCCCCAAGTAGGGCACCTGGACAGACAGCCTCCTTGCTTTGCCCATTGCTCATAATCAGAGCTCGCGAACTTGACTCTGTGTACACAAATTTGCAGAGGGACAATAAGGTTGAGGTCTCTTATTTCTTACCTCTTTATTATTTATTTAAAAACATTGTTGCTATTAACAAGACAGACTCCTCTAGACAACACTTGAGAGAGACAAATCCACGGTTTGAGAATTGCAAAACCTAAGCATCTCTGATGGTATCTTCTAGACCAGGGGTCGGCAACCTTTCTGAAGTGCTGTGCCGAGTCTTCATTTATTCACCCTGATTTAAGGTTTTGTGTGCCAGTAATACATTTCAACCTTTTTAGAAGGTCTCTTTCTATAATATATAACTAAACTATTGTATGTAAAGTAAATAAGGTTTTTAAAATGTTTAAGAAGCTTCATTTAAAATTACATAAAAATGCAGAGCTTCCTGGACTGGTGGCCAGGACCCAGTAGTTTGAGTGTCACTGAAAATCAGCTCGCGTGCCGTCTTTGGCATGCATGCCATAGGTTGGCGTACTCCTTTTCTAGACAGAGCACTGAGCCCTATTGGGTAGATAGAAAGAGTAACTAAATAATCTATATAGAAGACCCTGAAACCCCATAAGATTGGGTCTCTAATCCATGAACTACTGGAATTCATTTACAAAACTTTTCGTAAACATTACATGAATATATTGTCTCATACTATAGAATTAGAATTTATAATCCCTATTCCATGATGAGATATCTTTGAGCTATAATGTATCTTAATTAAAAGTATCTTTAGATTGGATTTTTTGATAAAATGCTTTTTGAGGGAAAAAACCGATTTAAAAAAATGTGATTTTTATTTTCATTTTTATTTTCTTAAAAAAATCATTGATTTTTATCCATCCTGTTCATTTCTTGTTAGGTTTCCCACTGTGCATGAAGACTGACAAGTGGGCTACTTCCACCAGAAAAAGGCATAAATATTGCTATGGCTAGAACACTTGCCCTTTCAGCACATGGGTGAATTGATTTAACTCTGCTGAAGGTCAAGTGAACACTGCTTGATCATCTAGAGCAGACATTCAGTAAATGATAAATGAAGTGTTGTCTAGAGGAGTCTGTCTTAACTGGCCTGTACCATGCCCTTAGAAATGTGCCTTCATTACCTTATTTACCTATAGAAAATAGATTTCCATTTTTCTCTGTCTGTGCGCCTCGTCCATCCAAGCTGTTTTGAGAGGAGGGGTGCTCTTGTGGGCAAAACACCAGCATGGAAGTCAGGGGATCAGGTTTCTATTCCTGACTGGATCAGACCTCTACCTGGAGTGTGTCATCTCTGCTTCATCTTTCTGTTCCTCAATCTGTACAATAGGAGTAATAGGAATTTACCTCAGAAGGGAGCTATCAAGTGTCATAAAACAGTTTGAGCTCTTGGGTTGGGAAGTGCTACAAAAATGCAAAGTGTTTTTGTTTTGGACTTTTTTTTAACTGCCCCCTAGTTTCAAAGTCCCCAGGAGCAGACAGAATCTCTGAAGATTAGTGCTAGCATTTATTCTATTCTCTGTTCTGCAGGAAGGCTTCACTATGGTGATGTCTCCTTTTTTTCCCTCTTAGAGTAACCATAGGTTACAAGTGACTTGTAACAGTAGTAATCTATCTTCCATTTTGTAGACAGATTTAAACCCCCCTGTAACAAATTGTCCAAATACTAACAACTAGTTGATCTAGTTTTCTGTACCTCCTTAGTGTTTTCTTGCCTGCCTACTTATCACTGAAGAGCTTACTACATATGTGGCCCACTCACGTGCAATACAATACGGTACCTTGCTCATGTCTTGAAGCTCTCTTGCAAAAGCTACTTTCCAGTTCAAATGCTGTATATACATAACTTCTTCCTTTCATTTTTAGCAATGATCTATCTTCTGTAAATTCATACTGGCTACTTTTCATGGAACGAAGGTGCATCTTAAATATTCAATTTACCTACTAGATAGTCTTCAAAATAGAACTCAAATATAAATCATAAAATGGGAAACATTTAATTACTGCTTAGGAAATAAGAGCCTGTGTAGGAAGGAAGAAGGATGGGTGCTAGTCAGAGACTTGGGAGACCTAGGTATAATTCTCTCCTCTGCCCCATACTTCCTGTGGCCATTACATAAATCACTTAATCTCTGTGCTCCAGTTCCTTATCTGTAAAATGGGGAGGATAGCACTTCCTTACCTCACAGGGTGTTGAGGTTAAATTCTTTAAAGATTGAGATGCTGTGATACTGTAGTAATGAGGTCCATAAAAGTACCTAACATAGGAAGATACTGATAAAAAGATTTGAATAGCTGGAAGTTGATAGGCTGGTGGGTTGCTTCAGTCATGCTACCATATGTCATAACTCATAGACTCATAGACTCTAGGACTGGAAGGGACCTCGAGAGGTCATCGAGTCCAGTCCCCTGCCCTCATGGCAGGAACTGCACTAGTTAAGATTCGTTAGCCTCTTTGTGTGTAAGTGCAAGAACTGTCTCTGTTCTTTTTGTTTTGTGTTTTGTTTTTTTTAAAGTCTCCATTTGAAAATCTAATAGATTTCCACAACAGCTACCTTTCTTAGTTAAATGTATTTGGTCTTGCACTATTTGCCTTACCCTGCAGTGCACAGCCATCCTGCTTTTAGCAGAGCTTTTACTGAAGATATTCCCAAATGGAAAAATGTTCTCCATACTAGCGCATTAATAGAATAAACTATTGCTTCAGACATTTCTATTTGCGTTTGAATGAATTCATTTTTTAAATATATTAATGTAGACGTGGTGTTTTTTTTTTGTTTTTTGTTTTTTTGCAGTTATGCAAAGGGAGATTTGGATATATCGTATATCACTTCCAGAATTGCTGGTATGATAGCTTCATCTTTCTTAATGATTGTTTTTAACTGTGGTTTTGTAAAAGTTGATACCTCAAACATTGGTGGTGTTCTGTTTTCAGTGATGTCCTTTCCAGCAGAAGGTGTAGAATCTGCCATCAAAAATAACATAGAAGATGTGCGGCTATTTTTAGACTCTAAACACCCTGGAGACTATGCTGTTTACAATCTATCTCCAAGAACATACAGGTCTTCAAGATTTCATAATAGGGTGTGTATGTGTTTTTCTTGCATATTGATTTTTTCCTTTAGTAGGTCTTTCAACACAATAAACTGAATAGACATACCACTTCTTGTTGTATTACATGCTAAAATCTTCTGCAATCCAATGTTTAGTGCATAGTTAAAATCACAAATGAGCAATTACAAAAGTTAAAGGTCTAATGGCAACATGACCTCTGCCGTGCTTTTACTACCAGTTCAAACTTGCTAATAGGAAGGATTTGTCCACTTACTGGAATGGTGTAGTTTTGCTGAAAAAACACCTAGCCACCCAGAACCTCCCTCTAGGTATAGTAAATGAGGTTCCGGAACAAATCTGTGTTCCACCTGTTTGCAGAGGCTTCCCTCCCTGCTATGGGGACTACTTATGATGGCTTCACTCTGGGATTTCTCCTTTTTTCATCTTTCTCTTCCTTATTCTTGACTTCCATCTGGACCCAGGCCACGAATGATGCCCTTGCTCAAGTAAGCGATTTAGCATGCCTACTCCTTGCTGCTTCCTGAAATGGTGGGTGCAGCATAGCCCAGCTTGCCCTTCTCTGTAAAACCTTCCTGTCCAGTTCTGCAGAACCTAGAAAGGGGGTTGGGGTAAGGACATGACTTACTCCATAACTGGATAGAAGATACTTCACTGATACCAGCTCAGTAGGCCGTAAACACTTCTTTGCTCCTCTTTTGACACCTGTCTCTCAACCAGTCTATGACTGACTCAACAGCAGAGTCTCAGGTTAACATACCTCAGGCCTCTAGCAGAACCATGCCCCAGTGCTGTCCCCAGATCTTCTTGTACTCTACATTTCAGGCTTTGGTTTGACCTTTATACAGCTAGGAGTCCATGCACCTCAAGGAGACCTCTCACCCCAGAGAGGTGTTAGTATTGGATAGTCTGGAAGTCTCATCTATGCCAGGTCACTTCTTAGACCTTAACCTGTAAGGTGGGATCTCTCCATTAACATCCCTTCTTCATCCATATAACTGCCCCCTTCTCGCCCCAGATCATATGTCTGCCCAGCACTGTGCATGTTTTTGGCCTGCTTTCCTTTGGCATTTACCCCATCCTCCAAGTCCCCTCCTCTCCATAGAAGGACACCAGGTAGCACCTTAGACCTAAAAGAGAATTCCCTGTCTCCAAATGGGAGACTGAGGATTGGAATTCAAATGAGGAGGATGAGCTGTTTGCCTAAAGCTGCCTGGAAAGTGACTAAGCCTGATAGATTGAGGGATCCTTAGGGTCTTACCTGATTGTTTCTTGGTGCACACTGTAAATGCCAAGATTACTGTGACCCATAATGCATTTGGAACAGAAAAATCCTGAAAGTTCCAATCAGTGACATGCATCCAACACTTAAAAAAATTTAGAAAGATCCTCCAAATGTACCACTTTTACAAAAAAAAAAATAAAATAAAATAAAATTGACTTTATCCAGAGTTTCCAGTTCAGATCACATTTGCAGTTTACGGAAAACTCATTCCCTGGACAGAAGACGCAAGTCTACCCATAAGCTATACAGTTCCTTAGCAGGCATATTTAGTGTCTGTTGCTCATGCAGTAACAGCCCGAGCCTCCTTGGCATGGGTGAAGGCATTGTTGAAACTGGCAAATCCAAAGCCTTCAGTGACCTCCTGAAGTTTGTCAGGCCTTACTGTTCACTTAGCTGGTCAGTGACATGGTCCTTACTCTTTCCATTGTAGTCAGTCATTATAACTGTGGATCTGCACTTGTCAAATGCTTTTGCTCAAACTGATCTTGATACAGCTCCCATCAATGGCCAGAGGTATTTGAGAACCTACAAAAACAAGGTTTCCTTCACACATCAGAAATTTCTCCTGGAAAATAAGCTCTTCATTTCACCTGAATCAGGAAGCTTTTCCTTTTCATCTTTGTTTGAGCCTCATACACCTGAAGGACATGCTACTTAATTCTCTGGACACTAGCAGGGCAAAAAATTTGTCCCCACAATATAATCATGCTACAAGTTGGACTCATTAATTCATTGTTATGGACACAAAAAGAAGACAGTTTCTAAATTTAGAGTATCATGCTGACTGAAAGCAGCCATGTCAGAAGCTAACAGCATTCAAGACTCCTTCAGTGTCCATAAAGGCTCACCTTTGGGACTCATTGTGATGTTATGATCACAGAGGAACACAATATGTTTATAACTTCAATTCTCTGCTTACTAGCCATTGCAAAATGGATGTTTCCTCATCTGTGAATATTTTAGGCCTGGCAGGCAGCTATTTCTCTAACTCATGCTTAAATTCTTCCTCCTATGCTCATCCACCAATACAAAACTTTCTCAGAACTTTCTTGTCTCTTGCATTAGTTACAGGTGAAGTTAATGCTAGTTTTGAATCCTGTCCTGCCTTATTTTGACTCCCATTCTAATGTAATTGCTTCTCCCATTCTAAAATAATAGTTTCTGGGTGCCCAGAACCTGCCTAAGTTCTGACCCTGACATTAAGATCGTCTCTTTTGGAGCATTACGTAGTGTGTTTGGAGGTCTTCAATAAAAGACCTACAGTACAGCTGCACCTGGGCTGGGTCAGCTGACTCAGGTTTGCGGGGCTCAGGCTGCAGTGTAGATGTTCAGGCTCGAGCTCAAACGTGTACACTACGTTTTTACAATCTCCACCCCCCACCTGAGCCATCTGACCCAGCCTCTGAGACTCGGTGCAGTGGGGTTTTTTATTGTAACATAGACTTACCCCTGATACTTAAACAACCTTGTGCAGCTTGTCCCACCAGCAGCCTTGGCACCTGCCAGTATGGCAAGAAAATGTGCTGTGATGAAGCAGAGGTCAATCCATTTTGTGAAAGCCTCCTCAATCTATCACTGAGCACGCTCAGCGGTCTAAAGTAAAACTGCCTTTGTCGGGGTCAGAGGAACAATTTAAAGCATCTGTTTGCATCTATTTGTTATCACAAAGCATCCTTTCATATTTTGCCCCATTTTATAATTGTTTTATAATGTAGACTATTTTTTTTTACCAGTGGCAGGTTGTTTATAATCTGTTGTAACTCAGAACTTACTGAAAGGATTTTTCTCCATTAAAATTTTTGTTATTGAGCAGAGACCAAGCACGAGAAAATTCAGCCCAAAAAGTGAATGTTTAAGTAAGTTTTGAGCTTATGAATATGAGCTAGAATGGAGCTGTTTTGCATCATTATCTAATAGTGACTATTTGTTCTTCACATTGTAGGTATTTATTTATATTTCTGTAGCACCCAGATGCAACACTCAGGATTAAGGACCTTTGGGGCTCAATATTGAGAGGAGCTTATCCAAATTGAGATCTTATTTGAGACTGCTCCTACTGAATTTTTTTTTATTTTAATATTTACGTACAGAGCTGCTAATTTGTTGTTGTTACAGCTTATATAAGTGTTGTTGTAGTCACTTTTATTTTCTTACCTCTTACCCCATTCCCCAATCCAGGTTTCTGAATGTGGTTGGCCAGCAAGACGTGCACCAAATCTTCAAAACCTTTACAGCATTTGCAAGAACATGCATTTATGGCTAAAGCAAGATCACAAAAAAGTTTGCATTGTACACTGCCTTGTAAGTAGTAGGTACATCAGAAATTTTTCATCTAGTCCAGCTTTAGGTGACAGCGAGGATTGCAGTATCAGTCAATTCTTGTGTATGAGTGACATTGATGTTTACCATCTTAAGCCAATTCTGTATCGGTTTACCTTTATTATTATTACTATTTTATTTATTAAAGAAAAGGAGCCTATGTGGTAAAATAGTGTAACTTGCTCCAATTTGGTGGTCAATAGGTCAAGAAGAAGGAAAGTTAAATACATTCCCTTTTTACTTCCCAGTACAACTTGAGTTAAATGCACAGCTCTCACAAGAAAGTGATCATTAAAAATTTCATGTGTTTAGGAATCCAGTTGATATCTAAGATGGTACCTCCATCAGCGTAGTGTCTCTAAATACCATGCTAGAGGCACTGTTTCAGACTCAGGAGCGATGTCTGATGAGTTAACTCCATTTCTTGCAATAGTCTGTGGAGATCTCTCTTTAATGCACGTACATAGTTCAGCCCTGTTTGAGAAGTGACGTGATGGAAAGCTTGAGTGAGATATGTCTTCAGGCCAGATACTCCACATAGTACTGGCATAAATTCTTCTTTAACAGGAATGAACAATACTGGCAATATGCAGAGCTCAGATTCTTCTTACTAGAAGTTCCTCTGTTCAGAAACCAGAAAAACAAAAGAAGTCTCTGACTTGGTGGTTTTAATTAGAAGATGCATTCAGTTTTTTCAGTAACTACATAAGCCTAAAGTGTCTTTCATTCTGAAGATCCGGGAACTAAACAAACTCCAGAGAACTTGATTGTGTCTGGATGGCAGTCATGAGGTTTTTACCTCGACCTTGGTCTGGCCGGGATAATTTAGTTGGGGATTTGTCCTGCTTTGAGCAGGGGGTTGGACTAGATGACCTCCTGAGATCCCTTCCAACCCTAATCTTCTATGATTCTATAGTTCTCTTGATATTTCCCCATAGAGGTGAAACAGCATGCAAGGAGCTGGAAAAATACAATTAAGGATTAATGTAAAGGATTTATAATTTTTCTCTACCCATGTATTTGTGTGAGGCCTCCCCTGAATGAACCAGTAACACTGTATTTCATAATATAAGCCCTGCTGCTTTAGAGGGGCTGTGGGATCTCTGATAACACATCTAGTGGCCCTACCATTCCTTCGCAATTGGTACAGAAGCTGCCATTCTAGCCCATAGGATGAAGTAGCTGCCAGGAGGCTGCACTGCACCATTATACCCTTTCCCTTACCTGTTTCACCTGCAGTAAAGCCTAATAACTTGGGATTTATGCGGACAAAATCATGGTCATCGTTAATGAATAGTCACGTGTAGAAGTTGAAGATAAAAAACTACAGTGATTTCATTTAAATAAGCCTTCCAGTTTAAATAGGTCACCAAATGGCTATATTTGCCCTGCGCTGCTGAAATTCATATTTGGTAGCATACGTAGTATTTTAAGAAGGTTGTACTCCTACTGTGAAATAATGTAGCCATAATCTGTTAACTTGCTTTGAGACTGTGTTTTTTTTAGGGGGGTGGAGGGGGAATCTTCAGAGTTCAGCCGTCCCAGAATGTTTTTGCATTGGCTTACTCTCTTAATGACTGTTCTGATCCAAGCACTATCTTTGTTACTATATCCAGTCACCACCCTCCCATCAAAATGTGGTGGGAGAAATGAACCGAAGTCCATGCTTTTCGTTTCCACGTCTCCCTTATATGGACCATTCTCCTGTTTCCATTCTGTAAATTATCAGGCTTCTGTATGAAGTGCAGAGCTCTGTCATCAGAGACTTGTTTACCAATTAACTATTTCTTTCTCTTATGTGGTCTTAATCGTGTTGCATTTTCTGAATGTTCTGCCCTGTCAAAATGATATTTTTTGCTCAAAAATTTTTCTTTCATGTCTCAAACTTCCCTCTGTGTTCCTCTAAATACATGAGTAATTACTAAAGATGTATTGCCAGGCAGGAATTGGAGCTTATGTTGGCTGCATGGATTCGCTGGTTATTCCTGTGCAACTCAAGACTTGCGGGCGCTGTAACAGAAGCCCCTTAGCTTGTCAGCAGAAGTGCCTAAAATGGATCTCCCACTCAGCAGCCAGACTATGGCCATGGCTACACTGGCGCTTTACAGCGCTGCAACTTTCACGCTCAGGGGTATGAAAAAAACACCCCCCTGAGCGCTGCAAGATACAGCGCTGTAAAGCCTCAGTGTAATCAGTGCCGCAGCGCTGGGAGCGCGGCTCCCAGCACTGCAAGCTACACCCGTAAGGGATGTGGTTTACGTGCAGCGCTGGGAGAGCTCTCTCCCAGCGCTGGCGCTGCGACCACACTCACACTTCAAAGCACTGCTGCGGCAGCGCTTCGAAATTTCAAGTGTAGCCATACCCTATGTGGTTAAAGCGTAAGAGTACTGATGCTAAGAAAATGAACACTCAAAACTCTGAGATGATAATATAAAGCTAAAGTTAGTAACTACTCCAGTAATAGCATTCAAATGAGCAGTTAATTCAGTGTATTTCCTGCTTAGCTTTTGTGTTTCATCTTTAAAAACATTTAATTTTAATTTTACTACTGATCCCCCAACATTAAGGCATTATTATTTAAACTGTGGTTCAAAAACTAGCCATTATCAACTTAAATTATGCCTAATTCATAACTTGAAATAAAGATATGAACTTGGCTTCTTATGTAGACAGGAATGTTCTTCAGTAATTTTCTTAACATTTTTAACTAGGATAAATAACTTGAGGTCACAATTTTTTGTAGGATGGAAGAGCAGCATCTGCTGTTGTAGTTTGCTCTTTTTTATGTTTTTGCCGTCTCTTCACTACTGCGGAGGCTGCGGTTTATATGTTCAGTATGAAACGCTGTCCACCTGGCATTTGGCCTTCTCATAAAAGGTACAGTATCAATCTCTTTTTCAAAGCATTGTTGAAGCAGATCTACACATGAGCATGTATTGTGTTGAAAAAAAAAATTTGCACACTGATTTGTAGGATGAGGTAGTTGATTTAGGAATTAGCCTGGTAGGGTAATAGAACATTTGCAAAACCAAATGAGTCATCTATAGCACTGGGTAAACTTGAATTCTGCAAGATTTTTGAATCTGTTGTTCATGAGACCTTAATTACTGAACAAATCAGCATGATGTGTGTTGGAACTACATTAAGAATGAAAGCTGAGGTGGTAAAATGCTTGAAGTGAAAACTGTCCTAAATGCTTACCTGCAAAGCAAAGTCTAGTCTGTATCCTCAAATGTGGAAGAGACAAAAAGTATAGCTTTATTCAGTGTGGATGTAAAGTCCAGCTGTCTGAACACTCTTCAGACTTACAGAATCCAAAAGTATAACAAGTACTTACTTGAAGTCAGTTCATTGCATATTTAGTGACTAAGAGGATATATACTACTATAAAAGGAGTAAATGCATATCTTTTTGATGCACTATATATTTTGGCAACTGTAGTATAACTTGAGTTTTTCAGATGGACTATATTTAGATTCTGTAAAAATACTGAAATCTAAGTAACTTCACGAGAGCATCTGTCAATAAATCTTTTCCTTTCAGGATAAAGATGTCTGAAAATGAGGTGTGTGGATTGGCAAACTGCAGAGGAGCAAAATTGTATACTACAGTTTAGAAATATTTTAATTAGATACAGCTTGGTTAAAACTGGCTAATTTTTTAAAAGCCTCACTACTGAAATAGTCAGTGCATTCTGACAAGGATGACTCCAAGCATGGTCTGGAGGCTAGAATGCTTGTCTGGGATTTGACAGCTGGGTGAAATTCTTTGCTCCACCATAGACTTCCTGCGTGACCATCAACAGCTCATTGGTTCCTCTGTGTTTCAGTTCCCCATCTGTACAATAGGGATATTTGCACTTCCCCACCTCGCAGGGATGTTGGGAGGAGATATGCTTTAAAGATTGAGGCGCTCAACTACTGTGGGGATGGGGGACTATGTAGGTGCCTATGGGAATTTTGTGCATGGATACCACTGTAGTAACTCTCCTTTGGCTATAGGTAAAATGTGTTAGATATACACATCTAGATTGTTTTCCTCTTTCCTCTGTTTAATTCTTTCCATGCAAAATTTACTTTGAAATAGATAAAATCAAACGTAAGTTTCTAATAGGCTGTTAAATGTACTCCCTTGTGCTTATGAGTAATGGTGTCATGGAACGTTGTTGCATGATTTGAAACTTACCTTGTTATTGTAAATGTTTGATTCATTTCCAGGTTGTATTGTTTTTCTGAATGAATACCTCTTGTTTTGACAGGTATATAGAGTACATGTGTGACATGATGGCAGAAGAACCCATTATTCCTCACAGCAAGCCAATCCTTATCAAATCAATTATCATGACACCAGTTCCTCTGTTCAGCAAGCTGCGAAATGGCTGTAGGCCTTTTTGTGAAGTTTATGTTGGGGATGAAAGAGTGACCACTACCTCACAGGAATATGACAAAATGAAGTAAGTGCAGGTTCCTAAATGTAAGTTTGAACTCTTTCTGGAGCTATTTTAATACTGAAACATTGCTCCCCAGAGGGACTGTCCCAGTGCAGTGAATACACCTCTCATACAAACTCTGTCCTGCCTTTGCTTGGGGGTCATTGAGGGCAGACCTGGTGATACTCTACCCACGTTCTGTCTGGAAGGCCTAACTCCATCCACAGTCTTAGAGCAGCAGACAGTTAGGATTCAGACGCGCATTTAAACCTGTGGTATTGTGCAGGGGATAGATATAATCAGTGTTAAGGTGGTGCCTAATGGTTATGTTTCTGGGGGAGTCTGGAACCTAGGCAGGAAGAGAATTGGTACCAGCAGCATATTATTATTATTGTCTATTTCAAATCCCAAGCTCTGGTGGTAAGGAGGAGTGGAGAAAGATTTCACTGACATTTGAAGGTCAGGCCTGCTTCCAGGAGTTAAAAATGGGGGATAAAAATAGGGTTGCACCTTCTAAACGCACTGGATTAGAAGAGCTTCCCAGAGAAATGAAATGGAAAAGTGGTGGAAGACTACAGCTCAGCGATGGTGTTTCAGGAACCCAGCATGTGCACATGCATCTGTGCCACTAGTGTGATGGTCTGTCATTGTGCCCCTGACAACTTTCACATGCCTGCTCATACCTCACCCACAGCTCTTTGCAACTGTGAAATTGATCCTTTCAAGAGGCAGAGCTACATACTGTTACAGAAGCTGGGAAAGGTGGCTACTCCTCCTTGAGAGGAAGGCACTGAGTGTGAAGCAAATTCGGGGGATAATCCTATCTGAGCAATAAGCTAAGGAGAGCAGCAGGAGACTGTATGTCTCCCTGCTGTGATTCATGCAGTAGTGTGGTAACTAGTTTTATGGTCAGCTCAATACTGTGGTAACAGCAATCTGATTTTTTGCCACTGTGCAAGATAGGAGGCTGGTCTAGATGGGCCTCAGTCTCCTGTGGGGAGAGGGCCAATTCCTAAAAAAAGTTAGTTCCTGAAATATCTAAGCCCTAGTTCCATAGGTTAAAAAAAAAAAAAAAAAGTTGTGGAATTTCTAAGTTGCCTGGGGTAATCAGACAGGACAGGTAAAAACACATTAATTGAAAAAAAAAAAACAGGAGTACTTGTGGTACCTTAGAGACTAACACATTTGTTTGAGTATAAGCATTCATGGGCTTCAGCACACTTCATTGGATGCATGCAGTGGAAAATACAGTAGGAAGATACACAGAGAACATGAAACAATGGGTGTTACCATACACACTCTAATGAGAGTGATCAGTTAAGGTGAGCTATGACCAGCAGGAGAGAGACTTTTTGTATTGGTAATCAAAATGGTCCATTTGCGGCAGTTGACAAGAAGGTGTGAGGAGGGGGAGGGGAAATAAACATGGGGAAATATTTTACTTTGTGTAATGACCCATCCTCTCCAGTCTTTATTCAAGCCTAATTTAATGGTGTCCATTTTGCAAATTAATTCCGATTCAGCAGTCTCTCATTGGAGTCTGTTTTTGAAGTTTTTTGTTGTAATATTGCGACTTTTAGTTCTGTAATCGAGTGACCAGGGAGATTAAACGTTCCTGCTGGTAATGGCTCACCTAAACTGATCACTCTCGTTAGTGTGTGCATGGTAACACCCATTATTTCATGGTGTGTGTGTGTGTGTGTGTGTGTGTGTGTGTGTGTATATATATCTTCCTACTATATTTTCCATTGCATGCATCCCATGAAGTGGGCTGTAGCCCACGAAAGCTTATGTTCAAATAAATTTGTTAGTCTGCAAGATGCCACAAGTACTCCTGTTCTTTTTGCGGATACAGACTAACACGGCTGCTACTCTGAAACCTGTCATTAATTTCAAAGCCGTTGTTTTTCTTGAAACTTAATATGAGATGTGCTTTTTCTTCAGGGACTTCAAAACTGAGGATGGCAAAGCCGTAATCCCATTGGGTATAACAGTCCAAGGTGATGTTCTCATTGTGATCTATCATGCCAGGTCGACATTAGGAGGCAGACTCCAAGCCAAGGTAATGACATACGTAATGGAACCTTTACACGGGTTTATTCTCTGCAATGCAGAACAATCCCCATGGTCTCTTTCATGATTATTGTGGTGTTTGTTAGTTGTTTGTTCCCCTTCTGTGTGCTCATCTGTCTCTGAGAAAAGAGTTTGAGCTGTTCAGGCGGCTAGGAGTTCAACCTTCCCTTTCAGTCCTGTCATGACGTGCAGCCTCTGGTTGGCATTCTGAGAAGACATGTACAGTTAGTTGCTCCTTTTGCAGCATTTTCTGGTAAGCTAACATTTCAACAACTGGTAGTTATCCCCAGTGTCAAATGCCTGGAGCTCCTGCCCCTTACTTCTCCATGCAGTTCTGCTGAAGTACCTTATTTAGAAATGGCAAAAAATCAGAACTTGGTATTTTAGCTAGGAGTCTTCATCTGTTGTTTTTATTTCCCACCAAAAGGAATGTTGTTTACTTTTTTGTGTCTAAAAGTCAAACTGCAGTATAATACAGGCTCTCTAATTACATCAATTGCCAAGAGTAAATCACTAAAACAGAATCTTAAACAGCTGCCTTCTTGCCTGTCTGATTAAAATTGTGTAAAATGTTTGTTTGTAATCCCTTGCTATTGTCATGCCGCTAAAAACAGAATGATGTTTTCTGACTTAGTCTGTGGTGCAGTATCAGATAGTCCATACAAGTTCAATCTGAACTCTCACTGAAACAGAGACCACCGTCCTTCCCAGTTCTGAGGAGATAGAATTTTAAATATAAAATGTCACCGTTTGATTCTAAAAGATTCAGAGCACGTAGCAAGTGATTAACTCTAGCTAGAATTAACACTCATTTTCTTAAGATGAAATGAGGCCACTTGGACTATGATTTTCACAGTGTGTGCACCTAAAATTACTATCCAGAGTGCACATTTATGAAAAGTTAAGCCAGTTAGGATCCTAAGTGCAGAGCACCGAGTAGCTCCCATTGAGGTCAGCATGTTTTGTGGATGCTCAACATCTCTTTTTTAAAAAAAAAAAAAGGATGTTTTCCCCCAACATCCGTTTTGGTGCCTGTCCTCACTGTAGTCATGCAGTGTCCAACCATCTGACCGCTGCATAAACTGGATAGCATGCATCCTAGCACATTTAACATTCAGAGGTTGACTTCCTTTTCTTTCTTCATCACAAGAGATCTGGCATATAATATACTTTGCAAGATCATGGTGGGGCATCCTAACAACATACCTCTTTGCTAACTTACATGAGAGTGTGATATAGCCAGAACACAGAGACCACAACTGGAATAGGTATTGGGGCCAATAGCAAAGTGGGATTCCGGGAATGTCCATCCCGCACAGATTAAGAGGTCCATCTATTCCAGTGCCCTGCTTCCATCTGTGGTTTGGTCAGTGCATAGTCTCTTTACTATCCTTCACACTGCAGGAGGCAACAGAATATTGCTTCATGATTTTTCAGGCTATAAAAGCAAAGTTTGCAAGTGAAGTCTCAACCCAAATTACTAAAAGTTCTAGCTTTCTCTGCTTTGGTGTAGCCACGGTGAAGTCTGGAGATAGAAATGTGAAATATTTAAAAATATTTATACATTTCAGGATTACTTACCTACAGAATTCAAGGAATTATTGTCACACCAAGATTCTGAAAACAATATTTTAGCATGCAGATATAATGGATAAAAGCATTTAGTTGTCTATGCAAATACTTTCAGTGCTGGTAGAAGTTAGTTTTTCAGATTTTTTTCTCCATTGTATTTCTCTACTGCACATTCTTCGCTCAATCTGTGTAAATCCTCCTTCAGATTTCCTAAGTTTGCTAGGTTTCCAGAAAATATAGGGGAAAAAGTGACAACTGCCAAAACCCAAGCAGAGTTTGACCTTGCATAGGAAGTTAAAACCAACAGTAAAAGGTTCTTTAGCCATGAAAATGAAGAAAGAAGTGAGACTGTGAAGCACAGGGGATGGAGTGGAGATAAAAGATAATTTGTCTGAGGTTTTAATAAGAATAACCAGGAGCTTGTGGACATTGGCAGGGTGACTAATGAGAATGATGATATGGAAGTAGAAACTACCACATCTGAGTTGGAAGTCCAGCTCAAAGAATTTAGTGACCAAGTCAGGGGGACCTGGATAATCTCCATCCAAGAATATTAAAGGAACTGACACATGAAATTGTGATCCCAATAGCAAGGATTTTTAATGAGTCCTTAAACTCGGGAGTTGTACTCTGACTGGCGAATTGCAAATATATTAAAGAAATTAAAAGAAAGTGACCAAAGAAACTACAGGCCCATTAGTTTGACCTCAGTTATATGCAAGGTCTTAGAACAAATTTTTAAAGAAAAAGTAGTTAAGGAAATAGAGGTAAATGGTAATTAGGATAAAATACAACATAGTTTTACGAAAGAGAGATCCTGCCAGATCAATCTGATCTTTCTCTGAAAAGATAACTGATTTTCTAAACAAAGCAAATGCCATAAATCTTATCTACCTGGATTCCAGTAAGATTTTTTTATACAGTTCCATATGGGAAATTATTAGCTAAATTGGAGAAGATAGAAATTAATAAAAGAATTGAAAGGTGATTAAAGAACTGGGCTAACGGGTCATACTGAAAGATGAACCGCCAGACTGGAGGGAGGTTACTAGTGGAGTTCCTCATGAATCGGTCTTGGGACTAATCTTCATTAACATTTTTCATTAATGACTTTTGCACAAAAAGTGGGTGTATGCTAATAAAATTTGTGGGTGACACAAAGTTGGTAATATTGCCAATATGGAGGAGGACTGCCATATTCTACAAGAAGATCTAGATGGCCTTGAAAACTGGAGGAATAGAAATGGGATGAAATTTTATAGTGGAAAGAGCAAGGCCATGCATTTAAAAACTAACAGGATTTTTGCTATAAGCTGGTGACTTAATCAGTTGGAAACAACAGCGGTGGAAGAGAAAGACCTGGTGTATTAATTGATCACAACATGACTATGAGTCGCCAATGTGATATGACCATGGGTACGTCTACACTACGGGATTATTCCGATTTTACATAAACCGGTTTTGTAAAACAGATTGTATAAAGTCGAGTGCATGCGGCCACACTAAGCACATTAATTCGGTGGTGTGTGTGCATGGTCCGAGGCTAGCGTCAATTTCCAGAGCGTTGCACTGTGGGTAGCTATTCTGTAGCTATCCCATAGTTCCCGCAGTCTCCCCTGTCCCTTGGAATTCTGGGTTGAGATCCCAGTGCCTGATGGGGCAAAAATCATTGTCGCGGGTGGTTCTGGGTAAATGTCACCAGTCATTCCTTCCTCTGGGAAAGCAACATCAGACAATCATTTCGCGCCCTTTTTCCCTGGATTGCCCTGGCAGACACCATAGCACAGCAACCATGGAGGCCGTTCAGCTTTTTTTTACTGTCACCGTATGTGTACTGGATGCCGCTGACAGAGGCAATACTGCAGCGCTACACAGCAGCATTCATTTGCTTTTGCATGATAGCGGAGACGGTTATCAGTCGTTCTGTACTGTCTGCTGCCATTGTAAATTGGCAATGAGATGACGGTTATCTGTTGTTCTGTACTGTCTGCTGCTATCATGGGTGCCCCTGGCTGAGGTCGGCCGGGGGCGCAAAGGCAAAAATGGGAATGACTCCCCGAGTCAATTCCTCCTTTATGGTATCTAAAAATAGTCAGTCCTGCCTAGATTATGGGGCAATGTACTAGAGAACCAGTGTACCAGAGAGCACAGCCGCTCTGTGTCAGATCCCGCAGAAATGATGAGCTGCATGCCATTCACGGGTGTGTCCCTGCAACAACACCACCCATTGCTTCCCTCCTCCCCCAACCTTCCTGGGCTACCGTGGCAGTGTCCCCCCCATTTGTGTCATGAAGTAATAAAGAATGCGGGAATAAGAAACAGTGACTTGTTAGTGAGATAAAATGAGGAGGAGGCAGCCTCCAGCTGCTATGACAGTCCAGGCAGGACATTAAGCAGTGTGGGGGAGAGGAGCCCAGCCTCCCACTGCTAGGATAGTCCAGGCAGGACAGAATCTTTTCTTTACACATGAAAAGGAGGGGGCTGATTGAAGCTCTGCCCCTAGTTGCTATGATGAAGACGGTTACCAACCATTCTGTACCATCTACTGGGAATGACCAGGAATCACTCCTATTTTTACACAGGCCGCCCCCCCCCCACCCCCCCGGGCCGGCCTCACCTGAGGCCAGCCAGGGGTATTCAGCAGCAATCAAGCATATTGTACCATCTGCCACTGGGGAGGGAAGAGGAGCGGATACTGCTCTTCACTGCCGCAGCATCGCATCTACCAGCAGCATTCAGTATACATAGGGTGACATTAAAAAAAGTCAAGAAATGATTTTTTTCCCTTTTCTTTCACATGGGGGGGAGAGGGGGTACATTGACGAGCTATACCCTGAACCACGCTGGACAATGTGTTTGAACCTACAGGCATTGGGAGCTCAGCCAAGAATGCAAATACTTCTTGGAGAATGCGGTGACTGTGGGACAGCTGGAGTCCTCAGTCCCCCCCTCCCTCCCTCCATGAGCGTCCATTTGATTCTTTGGCTTTCCCTTACGCTTGTCACGCAGCACTGTGTAGCCTGGAGATTTTTTTCAAATGCTTTGGCATTTCGTCTTCTGTAACGGAGCTCTGATAGAACAGATTTGTCTCCCCATACAGCGATCAGATCCAGTATCTCCCGTACGGTCCATGCTGGAGCTCTTTTTGGATTTGGGACTGCATCATCACCCGTGCTGATCAGAGCTCCACGCTGGGCAAACAGGAAATGAAAATCAAAAGTTCGCGGGCCTTTTCCTGTCTACCTGGCCACTGCATCAGAGTTCAGATTGCTGTCCAGAGCAGTCACAGTGGTTCACTGTGGGATACCGCTCGGAGGCCAATACCGTCGATTTGTGGCCACACTAACCCTAATCCGAGATGGTAATACCGATTTTAGCACTACTCCTCTCGTTGGGGAGGAATACAGAAACCGATTTCAAGAACCCTTTATATCGATATAAAGGGCCTCGTAGAGTGGACGGGTACAGCGTTAAATCGGTTTAACGCTGCTAAAATCGGTTTAAACGCGTAGTGTAGACCAGGCCCATGAAAAAGGCTAATTCGATACTAGGATGCATCTGGCAAGGTGTTTCCAGTAGAGGTATGGGAGTGTTATTGCCATTATACAAGGTACTGGTGAGACCTCACTGGGAATATTGTATTCTGTTCTTGTCTCTCGTGTGTAAGAAAGATGACTTCAAACTGTAACAGGTGCAGAGCAGGGCTACTAGGATGATCAGTGGAATGGAGAACCTACTTACTTGAGGAGACTTAAGGAGGTTGGCTTGTTTAATCTAACCAAATGAAGGCTGAGGGGAGATGTGATTGCGGTCTATAAATAAGATCAATAAATATCAGGGAGGGAAAGGAGTTATTTAAGTTAAAGGTAAATATTGGCACAAGAACAAATGGATATAAACTGGCCATCATTAAGTTTAGGCTTGAAATTAGACAAAGGTTTCTAAACGTCAGAGGAGTGAAGTTCTGCAAAAGCCTTTCAAGGAGGGTAGTGGAAGCAAAAAAACCTAACTTGTTTCAAGACTAAGCTTGATGTGTTTATGGAGGGGATGGTATGATGAGATTGCCTACAGTGGCATATGGCCCGTCTGCGACTGCCATTAGTAAAGATCTCCAGCTATCAGAGATGAGACACTAGATGGGAAGGCTCTGAGTTACGACAGAAATTCTTTCCCAGGTGTGTAGCTGGTGGGTCTCACCCAAATGCTCAGGGTCTAACTGATCACCATATTTGAGGTCAGATTGGCAGAGAGCCTGGAGGTTTTTCCTTCCTCTACAGCATGGGACGTGGTCACTTGCTAGTTTGAACTAGATTAAATGGTGGAGTCACTGAACTTGAAGTCTTTTAAATCAAGGTCTGAGGATTTAGTAGCTCAGCCATAGGTTACGAGGCTATTACAGGAGTGGGTGGGCGAGGTTCTATGGCCTGCGATGTGCAAGAGGTCTGACTAGGTGATCATAATGGTCCCTTCTGGCCTTAAAGTCTAAGATCTCTGTATGACTCGTTAGGATTTAACATACTGGATCAGACCATTGCACCAGCAAGTGTAGTATCTTACATGTAGCCTGTGGCTGACATAACGTCTATTTGGAAAACTTGCTTTCCATGTGGAATTTTAATTGGACTCTTGTCAGATCAGAAAAATCTTTCTTCCAACTCAACGAAGAAGCCGCTTTAATGACATTTGGTTAAATGTTGGGGAAGGCAACTATCCAGTCATGAGCAGTTCTTCGTGCCTTTGTTAGGAGCTTTTCCCACTTCCTGGTAATTGAACACTGATGTTTGCTGACTATATGAAAATTGCTGCCAGAGCATTGAAAGTGGAGAACTAGCCCTGAAGGTTACTATTTGAAACTGTAAATGTCTGTTGTTGGCAAAAAAATAAGTAGAGCTGATTTCACTTATTTCAAAAGTCACAGAGCTTGGTAAGACCAGGATAGCTGGGTCTTATTGGAAGGAAGGTATGTAAGACATTTTGTCCTCTGGAATAAAGCCAAGACTTTTAAAAATGTGTGTAAAGTTAGACTCCTAGATAAGTTGCTTGACTTTCCAAAGTACTGAGCACTTACCAGTTAAGACTCTTGGACATTGAAATTTTAATATTTCTATTGCCATAATCTCTCTCTTTTTAGCTCTTTGTCCTAGTAGAACTCCAAGCCATAACACTGGTATGTGCAGTGACAGCCCCAATAATGGAGTTTGCCTGTTTTGGCCATAATGTGACTTTACCAATTCTCATCTTCCAAATTGCACTTGGTTATTCTGTAGAACTGGGTTGTCTTGTATGGATTTTGACTGAAATGAAGATGTTTCAGTAGCAGTTAAAACTAATAATGAAGCATGTTGCTTTGCCTTAAGTTTGTGTATGTTAATTTGGTAAATGCTGCTTTTCATAATCAAGTGCAAACACATCAACAAGAAAGAGGATTATCCTATTTGTACTGTTCACAATACATTTATTGAAAATATCCTTTTTTTGACATTTGGAGTCAAGTTTAGATCTGAGTTTCCTTGATGTTTGATAGTGTTGCAAATATTACAGCAGATATCTCCAGATAGTGCTTTTATACATTTTCTGAGCTCTTTTAATTAGAGTATGAGCAACTCTTTAGTCTTGGGAAGACATGTCGTGTTTATCTTCATAGTAAACACACTTCATGAGCAAGAAGCAGTGGTGTTTAGAGATGGAGCATTGCAGGCGGGGAGTTTGCTCTTTCTTTTGGTCTCAGAGAACCTGGCATTAGCTTTGGGCTGAGATTTCTGAAAGGATGGATTGCCCTGTGTACTTTTTGGCTACCTTTCTTCCAGGACTGATATATATGTGTAAATAAAGGCAAGCTACTTATGTTGGTGTTTGCAGAAGGGAAGATTGTCTTGTCTGTCAGCAGAAGGAAGAGTTGGATAAGTTACATGGATATCATGAATCAGTTTTAAAAAAAACCTATTATGTTGGCCAGTGTGAGATTGACATCCAGGATATTGCACAGGAAACAGATAGAAATCCTTGCATACACATGACATACTGTGTAAACACAAGTACTGAGATGCTGACAAACTTTTGCTTGATTAATACATCTAGTTCTGTTAGGCTGTTCTCCCTCAACGCTGTAGATGGATCCTGTAAGTGTGTGTTAGTCTGAAAAAGCTACTGAAAGATCCAGGGTTTTACCCTACAGAATTATGTCTTGTCTTCAGAGGCAGATTAGGGATTTGTGGGGCCCTGGGCAAGAGCAAGTGAGGGCTTCTCCCTATCCCTTCTGCCTGCATTCCCTCCCAGCGCTCCTGCCAGGGAGCGGGGTTGGGGCACAGGGGCTTCCCCTATCCGCCCAGCGCTCCTGACGGGGATCAGCGTTGGGGTATGGGGGTTTGCCCTGTCCCACCCACCTGACACTCCTGCCGGGTAGCGGGGTTGGGGCGTGGGGCCTTTCCCTGCTTCCCAGCAGGCTAATCTGCCACTGCTTGTCATGAGTTTGAGCATGCTGTACTAGCTTTTGATGAAGCTTTTCCCAATTTGTACAGGTGTATGTGAGATTAGAATCAGGTCCCTTGTGTCTTTATTTCTGACGATGTTTCTTCAGTGATACTATCAACAAACTTGAAAAATAGAAATAAACAAACAAGTCCAAATTCAGCCATCCCAAGAAAAATGCTATATGGAGCTATTGTATGCTTACAGAAGCTGAACTGAAAGAGAATCTCTTCATGACTATCAAAAACGCTTTCGCCAAAAGGAAAGTAAGATGCAGAGTCCTTATCTTCTGTTACACAGAATTATGTAATTATCCTATGTTTTCTCCTCCCCATAGATGGCTTCAATGAAGATGTTCCAGATTCAGTTCCACACAGGTTTTGTGCCCCGGAATGCCACCACAGTGAAATTTGCTAAGTATGTGAATATTTTGCTGAACACAACTTGCAGAAACTTTTTTCAAATTATTTTACTTGCCAGATCAACAGATCTAGGGGGGAGTATGTGATTTACTAGTGTGGGAAATGGATAGCTTTCATTTTTAACAAAATGAGTCCTGGCTTTTGATTGACTACGCTTCCATTGACTCAGTGTCTCTTGATGAAGGGTTTTCTTGAAATTTCTTCATAATAAATCATTCCTACGAGATTCAACAGGGAAAAAGTAACCAAATCCAATTGGTTTTATGCTTTGTACACCAATTCCATAGAAGTACTAGTCACTTAACTTGCTGCAGTCCAAGATAGTGAACCTGATGGGCTGATTTGAATATTTGCCTTGAAAGATTTTTCATTTGTGATTTTATTACATCACCATCTTACAGGTATGATCTGGATGCTTGTGACATTCAAGAGAAATATCCTGACTTATTTCAAGTGAATCTGGAAGTAGAGGTGGAGCCCAGAGACAGACCGTGTAGTGAGCGAGCACCATGGGATAACTTGAACATCAAGGGACTGAATCCCAAGATCCTTTTCTCCAGTCGGGAGGAACAACAAGAGATTTTATCGAAATTTGGTAAAGCTTAACTTTGGAGCCATTAGAAATTTTAGCCTGTTTCCTGTCCTTTTTAAAGCATTCCAGTTCAGGAATCATTTTGTTTAGTTTTCAGACATAAATATTTAAACAGGCTTTTAAAAGGGAAAACTTAATTCTTGTGAATAGCTGTGCAGTACCCTTGCCTGTTATAAAAGAATAGGAGTTTTCCTTAATACTAGATTGTAATTAGCCCAGTCTTTTTATTTATGTTGGCACTGTTTTCACCTTTTCCCAGAGCTCTGGAGGCCCTATTTGGAGTGACATATCAAACAAAAAGACTTGGCAGTTGAGCCCTTCGCCTCCAAAACCTGGGGAGAATTCCCTCCGCTTTCGCTGATTAACTGAGTTTAGGACTTTCATCAATGCAGTTCAAAGTATTTTAGCATTCTCTAGAAGTGGCCTTTTATACCCATAGTTCAAAATATATTGTTATTGAAATGTTTCTGGTGCATAGTCCAGTAGAGTTATGGCTTCTTTCTCTCAAGATTTCCTCTGCATTAGTGAGTATCCGTTGCTCTTGAAAGGATCTTACTTTTTTAGCATTGCGTCTTGTCTGTTTATCAGCTTCCTTGTTCTGGATATATTTTTAGTAATTTTTGCCAGGATTGCCATACTTAATGTTTGCTTTTTTCTTGGTCTCATTAGTTTTCATGTTTCACTCCTTCATCCTTTCTTTAATGTTCTCTAACATGGCTGTATTTAGAGAATACTTTTTGTCTTTCTGCTTCTTTTTATCTTTTTAAATTCAACTTATTTGCTTTTTTCCTCACTTTTCTCTTGATCCAACATAGTCACTTTTCCCCTTTTTTCATATATTTTTAGAAAAGTATATTTCTGCCAGGCTTGCATTTTGCATTAAGCCTTGTTGTTCTTTCCTGAACATAATGGCCCTTTTATATTGTATTCTAGTTAGGATACTCAACTAAATCCATATTGCAAGCAACATTTTTTTGTTTTACATTAAGCTTTTGTGTTGGTATTGAAAGTGAGAGAATTTTTTTAAAAACACTTAGTTGCTATGCTCCTTTACTTTCTGAATTTGCCTCATCTTGAGAAAAAGAAAATCCTGGAAGTTGATTTCAGGGTTAAGAATCTAAATTAAATGTTTGGGTTTCAAAAACTGGAGGTGAAAATATTTTTTTAATTGAAATTTAAGATAAATGTTGTCATTTTTTTTTCTTAGATCATCATAAATTTGTTTTCACAAAACTTAAACTTGGGCCTGAAGCTGAGTTGGCAGGACTCCTTTAATGTTTAGCGTATCCCATACTGTGTTTTTTGAGTTTTTTGGTTTTTAAACAAAGATGGTATTGCAACACTCCAGGGAGTCAGACCCTGATGCCAACACTGTAGTGTATGTTGACACTTGAGCTGGAAGCAGAATTGTCGTTTTGGGTAGGCGCATGCACACTAGTTTTGAGCTATCACACTAAAAATGAGAAGGTAGTTATGGTAGGGCGGGCTAGCTGCTCTGAGTACATGCTTAGGGTCCTTGGCAGGGTTGTACTGGGGTGGCTAGCCTGTCCTGCTGCTACAGCTGTACTTTTTAGCATGGCTGCTCAATCAGACTAAACTGAAAACTACACCTCTACCTTTGTAGATGCACCCGTAGAGACTGCCATGTACAGAGCAGGTGTAAGGTGTTCACCAAGTTAAATACTTTATGTTCTGTGTTTGATGATCAGCTTAATTCCATTTATGCACCCTGTTCTTTCTAAAATGAAGTAATTCCCATGCTAAAACTCTCACCGGGTAGGTGTCCACTCTTTGATTTGGCATGGAGCTCTTGTTCTTGTGTGAGACTGCAGAGCCATTGATAAGGCAGTCTTCCCTAGCTTCTTACAATATCCCTCCAGCCCAGCAGCTGACCTTGAAGTAAGGAAAGTGACCAGCTCCCGCATGAGCAGGGTGCTGTCACTCACCTGCTTCCAAATTGAGCTTGACAGCTTTGTATCCTAGGTTGGCGGTACACTGTTGTTGCCTTACACTTTAAGTACTTTCTATGAGTTCATAGAACCTGTTCTTTTTGGATGTTATTTTGTGGGGGAAGGGAAACTGAGGGATCTTTCTGTGTCCTGTCTTTTGAAATGACTGTGAATTGTTCACAGCCCTCCTGTCCACCTTGTTCTATTTTGTAATATCTTCAGAGTGTTACTGGTATGCAGTAAAGAACCAGAAACTGATGGCAACTGATTTGAATAGAGTGACAGCAGTTTAAATGTATGACACAAAACTCTACTAGAATATTAGGTCTGATACCTTAATTTAATTTCACAGCTGTTACATGTGTGGCTGAAACCAGGATTAATACTCCATCCTAAATTCACAGCTGTATGGGCTTTTTCCTGCACAGAGAATAGCAGCTTGCTCATGAGATCCAACCAAGAGTTACTTCCTGACTGCCACCTTGATATGTTTTTGAGTAATATACCACGTGCTGCGTGTTAGAATTGACACAATCTGATTTTTTTCCAATGTCAGAACTCTTTGTCTAAGGTTTTTTGGCTTGAAATTCCATCTGACAGGTAAACCTGAGCTACCTAGACAGCCAGGTTCAACAGCACAGTATGAAGCAGAAGAGTCCAAATCGGATCAGTCTCCCGAAAGCGTACCTACAGAGCCGGACTCTCCACAGAGCAGCAGCACTGATGCAAATAACTTCTTCCATACTCTGGATTGGGAAGGTAGGTGAAGTTACTAATTATTTACCAAAAGGACTCATCTCTTGTGCAATACTTCAATTGTCTGTCCCCCACCTGCAAGGATTGCTACAGCATTGGCACATTGTTACATAGTGGAAGCAAAGGGACAGATCATGATTATTTCAGTTTTGTGTGTTGCCTCATCAAAGTGCAAGTAAAACCATTCAAAAATGAGTGAGCTTTTCAGGTCTGCAAATGTTGCTGTCGAGCTTCATTTGGGATCTCCAAATCAGCATAAAGTAAAGGTAACGGGCATGCATTGCTGCTCACAGATCAAACTGAGGCAGGGCTGTATCATCTCCCTTCCTTTGTGGATGCTGGCTGCAAAGCAAGCTGGTGGAGTGGCCTGAACTGAGTAGGTCTGGACTGAAAACATGGCCTGCCTGTTCTAGTGTTTTCAGAGAGCCCTGTGTCTCCACGCTGTTTCTGACTTTCCCCAGCACTTGACAGCAAAATTGCTGGAGTGCCATTGGTGCCAGGGTTACTACTGATTTTAGAGCAGTAGTATAATACAAAGCCCTTTAAACCATAATTTACTCAGTATCCCAAAGGGGAGTGTCAGACCGAAGGCTCTTCCGCAATGTCTCACTCCTGTCCTCAGCTCAGATCATATCTCCTTGTCCAGCACAAAGGGTTTGCTTTAATTGTGCAGCGTTAATAGTTGCACATGTTGAGTGGTGGAGGAATATGCTACTTAGTCACGTTTCCGGTCCATGTGCTCCTAGCAGTCAGAGCCATTCTCCTCCCTTGGCTTTGTCTATGGGAAGGGGGGTATTTGCCTCTGAGGATGGAAGGAGAGACGGGGATAGGGGGGCGGCATTTGTAGCTAGTGCTCAGTAGCAGCAGTCGTGGCCTCTAGTGGCTGGAGGATAAACCTGCAGGGAAACAAGCTTCTCTTATCTGTGCCCCCCTCCCCTCCCACACACCTTTTCTGAGCAGGGCAAGCCAGTGGCACTTCACTTCTCTGTCCCTGCCCCCTGAGCCTTCACTCATTGAGCAGGAGAATTCTGTTACCTTTTTATAACATCTTTAAGTTAAATCTGTTTTCATTCATTCAACAGAAGGAAAAGATCCAGAGACTGGAGCAGAGGACCGCTTGTCCAAAGATAATCATCCTGGACTGATTGATGACAGGGATGAAAGTGACCCATCAGATGAAGAATTTGCTGCATTTCCTAGTGAAGGAAGAACAGAAATAGTTGAAGAAAAAGAAAAACCCAGTCCTCCAGAAAAAGATGCAGATATATTCTTTGAAGCTAATTTTGAAACTCTGTCTGCCCAACCACAAGAACCTCCGTTGGAAGACCACATAGATTTATTGGGACTAGACTCAGATGTTCCATCAGAGCAGACTCAGACTGCCTCAGAGATGAAGAGCTCATCTAGTAACGCAGACTTACTGAACAATTTGTTTGTGGGTAGCACATCGCAGGTTTCAGAAGAGTTTACTGAGGACCTTTTAGGAGAAGGGGCAGACTTCTTTTTCAGCAGTCAACCTCAGCCTTCAGCTAGTAACCAGAGTACATCTCCACCCACAACATTGTCTTCTGCTGGTATGTAACTCAATTCTCTCTACTTCGGATTTGTGATATAGTGTGAATAACTGAATGAGGCAATAATTATTAGCTGCTTTACTATTTTCCTGTTTGTACACTATTTTCCTGTTTGTACACTATGTTACTACCATGTTTCGATCCGTTGCAGTCTGTCATGAGAATCCGCGAAAGGGGCACATAATACTTAGACCTTTTACTATGTACTTTGTCTATTTCTTATGACAGAATTGCTGCTTCATAACACTTAGCAGCTTTCCACATGGTCCAAGTTTACAACCTTCATTGAAAAAGCCACCTTTACTCCAAATGTGACATTGGCAGTGTTGCATTTTTCCCGGTTTCCACGACTTTGAAGTACAGCTTTAGCTGAGTTTTACTCAAATTCATCTCACTTCATTTAACAAAAAAAATCCATACAAAAGCAAAACCTTGTGCTCTCCTGCATGCAAAAGTGTATTTGTTTTATGTTTCTCTCTGGATCCAAGTACATAGAACTTACATTGCCAAGACATGAAAGGACAATTAATTACCCATTTCTTCCTCATGTTTTCCAGAGATTCATAGCAGTTTTGAGTGAAAGACGACAACTCAATCATTACTATCTGAGTCTTGCACTTGTATACAGTCATTTATCCCTGTCACAAGACAGGAGCTCCAAGAATTGTTACTAACACATCATTAAAGAACTACTGGATGTTACTAGTCTGATTCTTTGACAATGTGTGGACAGGACTGGGCCAGTGGTAGGTCTTGATCCTCACGTAATTCTGCATCCGCACCTTCATAAGACTAAAATGCAAGGAGAATATACAATTAAGCCAAACCTTACCAACTGCCTGATCTTGAGAATGCAAATCATTTTGATTTATGTAGTAGAAGTCCCGCTTTCCTTTATTTAAGAGGGCTAAAAAGCCTAGGATCCATCAGTTTTATTCCTGATTTGGAACCACTCTTAATTCTAGAGTGCAGAATTCCTTCAAGCTTAATGTAGTATTAAATGTTCCTTCAACCCAATTTTTTTTTCCAGTTTCATCACTGTAAGTGTCATTCTAAAATATCCCTGTTACAACGACATCATTTTCTTTGGGAATTGGTTAAGGGGTCTGACTTAAATGCACAAAAATCATCAGATTTGGACAGAAGACTAGAATTACATGCTACATTGCTGCATTCTAGATAACTTATGTGATCCCTGAAATATTTATTTACTGCTTCATTATTGCTGAATTGTTTGAATAAATCAAATTATTTAGGTCTAGCATTTTCTCTCATTGGCAGGAGTCCATAAAAGTTATAGTCAGTGTAGATTATCCTTTGACTATGCCCTTCTTGTACAATAACTTAGCCATGGGAAAGCACTGAGGAATGCACCTCAACCTATTGTTACATTATATAAAGAAAATAACAATCATATAGTAGGTTTTGTTCTAGTGTTTCTACTAGCTTTTTCAACTTGCATATTACCTTCTTAAGTCAGATCGATGTCTGCGATTCTGTACCTGCATGCTGAAGCAAAAGTCAGGCTGTATGTGCATGCGGATTCAGTATTCAGGATAATATGCTTTACCGCATCATATGCAATATAATCATGTTATCCACAGATACATCAGGGCTGGATTATCACTCCTGGATTCTAGTTTTTTGGAGTTAGACGAGTAGAAGTCCCTTAGTTCTTGAAGTTTATTGACCCTTGAGGACAACTGGCACAGGGCATAGCTTGAGCCAAGCCTGCTGGCCATCTCATGCCATCCCCTGCTGGGTATAAATACTGTTCCAATTAGTTCTCTCCCTGACAGCCATCACTGATGTAGCTCCCTCTTGAACACTGTGGTGCTGCCTTCTCCAGGTCGTGTCTCAGCACGGTGAACATGAATCACCTTTAGTCATGCCTTCCTTTTACTGTGGCTGTTCTGTTTTGGTGTTTTGCTAGTTTAACAGCCCACTTTGGTTACAGTTTGTTAACTGGGGCTCTGGGATTCCTATCTTGTCGCTGACTTCTGTTTAGATCTCCCTACTAATGTGAATTTTTGGATAAATGTGGGCTGATCTGAAATGAATGCCTCAAGATTGAGGGAATGGCTTGTGTAGAGAAAACTAGCGTTGTGGCTGAATTTTTATACAGTGTCAGTAAGGATTTACGTTGGAAGGGATAATTGTTTTACCTGGCTTTGATTGGCTGAAATGCTCTGTGTCTCTAATAGCATGTAAGTACTAGTGTCTGGGGGCAGGGACCAATTGTTGTCTCCTGCCGGAAAGAAGAGAAACTTCAAAAGCCTTCGTCAGTTGACACCCATGACCTCACCTTATTACCCCTGCCCAAGAGGGTGTAAGTAAGTTTTATCCTGTGTTTTTATTTGCAGTAACGCCTGCCCTCAAGATAATTTTGTTTTCTGCCTCTTTCTTTAGCTGATCCGTTTGACCCATTCACAATGTCATCAGGATCCGAGAAGCCGACTCTGTCTGGTCCTGATCTCTTTGAAGACTTTCTTAATCCAAATGCAATATCTACATCTAGTATATTTCCTTCCACACACAGCGCACCACCTCCTTCTTCCAGCTCAGACTTCTTACATTTAGGTAAGTGCTTTTGGCATGATTTTTTGGTAAAGGTTTCTGTGGTTTTCCCCGGGGTTTAGTTCTTTATTCTCTCAGCTTAGTCAAGGTTGATTAGCATCTAACAGATCCTCTTGTTGTGGCTGCTATTTTAATAAGCTCCATGTTCCCGGTGCGCAGATGAACATGTCCAGCTGGTAGTATTTCCTGTATAGTGCTACTGTAGTAAGTCTTGGTACAATTATTTTGACAAGATTGCTAACCTTTTGCTAATCCTATGTTTAATTTTCTTCTGGGAGATGACAACGTATAACCGAGGTTACACCGAGTGTTGTGTTTTCAATCTCATTAAATGACCTAGATTACTAAACGTAAATGTGATTTACATACTTAAGGTCTTGGAAAGGGAAAGTAGAGGAATACAAGTGATTCTAGACTAGAATCTGTTAGAAGAATGTTGTTTCCTTCAACATTTCAGAACTGAGGCTAGTTGGAATTACTTGTACTGAAGTAATTTTGTTAAAATATATTTATAGGCAACATTATATAATACTTGGAGCTAATCTAATTTGTTTCAATGTTTTCTTCCAGCTATCGTAGGTAAAACCCTTTTCTCCATGTGTTTCCTTTTAACACTATATCCTAGTTAGTTGTTATAATAAATACATAAAATAATTAATTTTCCATAAATGCGAATAGAGCTAGTAATACGAACTATTACTCAATAGCAACTCACCAATATACTTTATATATATATATACACACACACACACACACACACACACACACACACACACACCAATAAAAGCAATTTCAGTTTTCCAGTACTGTATATGTAAAGTAACGCAAGAGTATTTAAAGATTAAATCATCAGTTTAGATTTGTCAGTTAACTCAGATACTATCCAGTGAAGTTGTAGACTACATGGTTGCTTTACTAAACAGAAACAAGTTACTTGATTTGGACTGTAAAAATTTAAAAATATTTGTTTAAAACTGAAGGCACAAGAATTCTGTGTCACCCTTTAAATTTTCAATTTCTGGAATAAAGCTAAATGAATCCTTGTGGGTTTTCAATTGAATTTTTTTTTTACTATTCAGTGAGATGTGATTCAGAAGTATAACTGTCATGCAGTAAATTTGCCGTAATAGTTACACCTTCAGGTTATAATTTAATTGTAAAATCTGTATTAGAAACATGTCTGAATTACGGAGCAAATAAAAAATATAGTATAGTCCACATCAGTATGTGAACATCTTTCTGTGGAGGTAGTGCGTGGATAGGGCACTTGTCATAGGTCTCACCCCCCCTCTGAACTTTAGGGTGCAGATGTGGGGACCTGCATGGACACTTCTAAGCTTAATTACCAGCTTACATCTGGTATCGCTGCCACTATCCAGAATTCTCAGTGTCTGGATCACTCCCTTTTCCTCCAAAACCTTCCCCTCCCTGGGTAGCCTTGAGAGACTCCTTCACCAATTCCCTGGCAAGTCCAGATCCAATCCCTTGGATCTTAACACAAGGAGAATTTAACCGTCCCCCCTTCTTTCCCCCACCAGTTCCCTGGCGAGTCCAGATCCAATCCCTTCGATCTTAACACAAGGAGAATTTAACCATCCCCCCCTCTTTCCCCCACCAATTCCCTAACAAGTCCAGATCCAATCTCTTGGATCTTAACACAAGGAAAAATCAATCAGGTTCTTAAAAAGAAGGCTTTTAATTAAAGAAAAGAAAGGGAAAAGAAAGGGGTGGAAAAAAAAACCAACCTCTGGGAGACAGCATATCAGCTAATCTCACAGACAATAACATGAAAACACAGGAGTTCCCCTGGGCAAAAATCTTAATACACACAAGAATCCCCAAATTTGATAATTCCCTTAATTTGCTCCAAGACAAGTACAAAAGAAAATAAACATAAACCTGTGTATCCCTTTCTAAAACTTACTACTCTGATAAGAGGCTAGTTCCTTGATCTTTTTCACTCCAGCTGAAACTGAAAACTGACTAAACAAAGGAAACTTCCCTCCTTCCTTTTGAAACATCTTGTTCCCCCATTGGTTCTCTAGTCAGGTGTCAGCTAGGCTAGGTGAACTTCTTAACCCTTTACAGGTAAAAGAGGCATTAACCCTTAGCTATCTGTTTATGACAGCACTGGACTGCCATTCAGAAGAACTTAGTTCTATCCTGGGTGAGCTGTTGATCTTCTGTTAAAAATAAATAAATAAAAGTCACAACCCCTCTCTGTCGGTTTCCATAGCTGTAAAACGAGAATAGTGAAACTTAGCCACCCTTGTAAAGGACATAGCTCTCAGAGTTTTCTAAATACGAGCAATATCTGTGCACATACTTTTAATCATAATGGGCAAAAGCAAAGTGAGCTCAAGCTGTATTTCCTACCTAGAACAAACCAACACTATGCCACATGTCCGTGATGAATTGCCCAAGGAATAATGAGAGACTCTGGCATAAGGATACTTTTCTAAAACTCCAGGTAATGGAAATTTCAGAGATGCTGATTCCCTAAAGGGGCTTATCCTCTTATTGTTGTGGGAACAGTCTGCATCTCTTTTAAATAAAGGGCTGATGATGTCAGGTAAATGGGCTGTTGGGCAGTGGCCTACCTAGAAGGCGAAGCAAATGAATGAAGACAACTATAGGTAGTGGGCCTGCGTGTGTCTCTCCTGGGGATGGCAACGAATGTTAAGGGAGCACAGGTGGCTGCCATTTGCTGTGGCTCTTTAAAATACTTTTTAAAGTCTAATTTGGACCCACATGATATAACTCTTCGTTTGTCTTCACTCCCATCCCCTTTTGTTGTTCACTTATTGCACCTTGTCATCAGATTGTAAGCAGTTTGAGGCAAGGTGCAGGTCTCACTTTACCTTTGTACAGCACTGAGCAGAGCAGGGCCTTGCTGATGAGATTAGTGTAGTGTGAATACTAGGCTGTATTCAAAAGCTTGTAAAGGTGAAATACCGACTCATCATTTAACAATGTCGAAACAGGAGCTCAGTGGGAAGGGACCCATTTAGAGTCGGGTTATATGTGCCATGGCATTTCAGGGGCACAGTTCTCCATTTTCTTAAGTTGAGTAATTCTTACTGTCTCAGGAAGGGATCCTGCTAGACGGTTAACGTGACAATTAGCATTGGCCCTTCCCTCAGGCGAGGTGCACACAATTTTTCTAAAACCTTGAAGTTCCCTGTGGAAGAGAGGTAGTTTCTGCACACCAAGACAGGCCAGATTTCATAAGGCATGTTGGACAATATCCTCTGTGGGTCCTATGGCTACTGCTCACGGCTCCTGTTGGGATTTCATTTCCTTTAATGTCGGAGGAAGTGCTGTGGTTTGACACAAGGTCAGCCATGCAACTTTTTCAGCTTTGCCTTGCAGTCAAGTACAAGGCTGGGTAGGATAAATATGTGGAACCAGAAAAATGGTTGTGTGAGCTATATAGAGTTAAGAGTGAACTTACAAAGTGTGGATGATAGTCAGGGGCTAGTAATACCTTTTTCCTCACCTCTGTTTTTTCCTCTAGTTGACATCAGGGGCATTTTCTTCTTCTCAGAAGCTTGCTTTGTGGAAAGGTTTTTTTGGTACAACCTCTTGTACTTGATGGAGTAGTACTACATTACTCCGCAGTGTGCCATATTGCAAGCTGAGTATTAATCACATATAAATGGTATCCAAAACTAGGCTTGACTATATTGGATCCCACACTAGTTTGTACTTAAAATGAAAGGCCAAGCAGAGGGCTATGGCTGATTTACAATATAGACAAGGTAAGTATCATGTTATGCTCTCACTAGGCGTATAAAACTACCCACACTGGACTCATGTCAAAGCAAGATATTACTTGAAAATGATTTTCCTTTTGCAAAATTGAAGCAGATGCCAGCTTTGTGTGTAGGGGAATTTTTCATACTTTAGGGCAAGATGCAGTTGTTTAATGATGCAGGAAAACCAAATATACATGTTACCTGTTCTCATTAATCACATCTGAAACTAGGGATGATATAGAAGTGCAGGGATTGTTGACTAATACCAAGCAGTGAAGAATTTTTTCTTCTCTTAAAGGTGTATCCCAGTACTTGTTTCTTTATACAATGGTATGGCCTATTTGCATATTCTCAGCTGAGCTGCTGTGTAACTGGTCAATATGAAGGCTGTCTGATGATAAATCATCACTTGTGCAACCAAAAATAATGGCAAAGAAAGTTTCAGTATCTACTTAGATAACAAGTGTTGCTCAGAAGAGGAATTGTTTGGCAGGAAATTAGAGCAGACTTAGGGGGAAAAGTCTTTGCATGGATTTAGAATCCTACGCTGTATCTGACTCTCAGGCTGTCTCTCACAGCCTCTGGGTAGTTCTGTCAGTTGTTGGTTTGATGTATGAAGGGATTGGTGGAGTTCTGATGGTTGCCTGAATTCATCAGTCACTGAGAGCAAGCCCATATGAAGGTCTAGGCTAGTTCACCTATCATGTAATTTGTCAATCTGAACAATTACAGTAGTCCTAAAGTACATGTACTGCACTATCCACTGTCCCAGCCTGGTTGGTAACAAAAATGTAAACCTACTTATTTCAGTTTAGTTTGTTGGAAACCTGCTCATCTGGAGCCACAAAAGTTCTGTCTGCACTACAGAGATGGCCATGTTAAAACACAATTATGAATCCTGGTTTTGAAAAAGCCATGTTCCAAGCATTTTAGGGAATTGTTTTGAAGGGACAGTCAACCTGAATTCTAGGTTGACTAGTTTAAGAAAAAAAAGAAACAAACAACCTCTCCAGATTCTAATAGAATGCCCTTTAAATAATATCCAGAATAAAAATAAGAACTTCCTCGTAAGGCTTTCTGCTCCCTGCTAATGTTTTATTTGGGTTTTTGTGGCAATTGAGAAACCAACTACCTGGATATTCAAGGGAATAACACACTTGTGCAATTGGCAGCACTTTATGTAGGGTCAGAATAAACAAGTTGAATGTGCATGCATCTGACGAAGTGGGTATTCGCCCACGAAAGCTCATGCTCCAAAACGTGTGTTAGTCTATAAGGTGCCATAGGACTCTTTGTCACTTTTCACAGATCCAGAGTCACACAGCTACCCCTGTGATACAAGTTGGATGTGTGACTTTTCATTTACAGCAATGTTAGGTGTTATAGTACAATAGCAGATATGAAGCTGTCTTTAAGAAGCGCTTGCAGGCATACTGACACTTGAATCCTGATAGATACATATGCCTACACATAACAGGATTGTAGTAGTGTCCTTCGTGGCCCAGGTGGTCTAGTGGTTAGTGTCCACTCATCATTGGGGAAGGGTTGTAATAGGAGAGAACAGGTCGATCCATTCTACTGCGCTCTGACCCAAGGCCCTCAAAGTGTCAGCAATATTGACCCCTGGAGTGGGGTGAGAATGAGCCCTCTGTTTTATCCTCCTTGGGTCGCTTGCTACCACCGCTCCCTCTGGTTTCCTTTTCCCTTTTCTGGGACCAGAAGCAAACAGTTAGCCTCACTGGGCTCAGCATACTGTCCTGGTGCTTCAGGGAGGCATCTGTAATCCCGTTTCCAGGAGCCCACCAGGGTAGCTCTGCACTTCTCCCCACTGCTGAGCTGGGTTGCTCCCTTTTCAACTCTGCTTCCAGTTGGAAGTAGGCTCTGCAGGGTTGGAGGGGCGAGGTAGCTGGGCCCAGTATTGTCCTTTTACTCGGGTTCTGTCCCAGTGTGGGTTTGTATACCCCATCACGAGGCTATTTTAACTTTGTTGCAAGATGTTCTGTCCGCACGAGCAAAAAGAAACCATTTAGGCCACAAACATGATAAAATAAGTTTATTTGTATAGTTTAGACAATGCCTAAAGGCCCTTATTCACTTCAGGTAGGGGAACTGGGCCACACTGTTCCACTTTGTCATGTAGGCAGGATGCAACAAAGCAAACGGGAAGAAGTATTAAAAATCACTGAATTTGCGCTATAAACAAGATATTTCACAAAACTAGTTACCTAGTTAGACCATTCCCTGCCCCACAGATCATACAAACCAGTGTTTACAGAAAAATAGAACAGTTCACCCACATAAAAACTGAGCTCCCCAGTGATGTCAGTCTGGGGGTGGAAATGAGAGAGGAAGCAGTAGGATGCCAGTGAAGGCAGTCAAAGGTAGTCTTTCCCGTTAGGAGGTTGTCTTTTCATGCAGTTAATAATATTCATTTAGGACAGAAGTGGGCAAACTGTGGCCCGCGGGCCACATCCGGCCTGCGGGACCCTCCTGTCCGGCCCCTGAGCCCCTGCCCCAAGAGGCTAGCCTCCAGCCCCTCCCCTGCTGTTCCTCCTCCCCTGCAGGCTCAGCTCACTGCACTGCCGGCACAATGCCCTGAGTGGCGAGCTCTTGCCGGGCAGCGCAGCTGCAGAGCTGCGGCCTGACCCTGTGCTCTGTGCTGCGCGGTTGCGTGGCTGGCTCTAGCTTAACCCTATAGGCTGCCTGTCCTGGTGCTCTGGGTGGCGCGGTAAGGGGGCAGGGAGCTGGGGGAGGGAGTGTTGGATAGAGGGCAGGGGAGTTTGGGGTGGTGGTGGTGGTCAGGGGGCAGGGGTGTGGATGGGGGCAGAGCAGTTGGGGGGATGACAGGGGGTTGAATGGGGGCAGGGGTCCCGGGAGGACAGTCAGGAAGGAGTGGGGGGTTGGATGGAGCAGCAGGGGGCAATCAGGAGCAATCAGGAAGGAGGGGGATTGGATGAGGCAGTCAAGGGCAGGGGTTCCCAGGGGTGGTTGGATGGATGGGGCAGGGGTCCCAGGGGTGCGGACAGGAATGAGAGGGGGGCTCAGGTGGGGGTCTAGGGGTGGTCAGGGGACAGGGAGGGGTGGATGGGGCAGGGGTCCTGGGGGGGCCATCAAGGGACAGGGAATAGGGGGATTGGATGGGTCAGGGGTTCCAGGGGGGCTGTCGGGGGCAAGAAGCAGGGGTGGCTGGATAGGGGGTGGGGGCTGGGCTACACCTGGCAATTTGGGGAGGCACAGCCTCCCCTAACTGGCCCTCCATACAATTTCAGAAACCCAATGTGGCCCTCAGCCCAAAAAATTTGTCTGCCCCTGATTTAGGAGCTTTTCTGTAGTTCATAGGTGGAGGTGGGATGTTAGAAGGCTGAATCTTGACCCGGCCCTTGTTTGGCCATATCCCCTAAACAGTAAGGTCCAGGCCACATCTCTGTTTCTGAAGTTGTTGTTCAGTTCACATTTCAGATAGTGTGTTTGGGTCACCAGTGTCGGGAAGGCACAATGGATAAAATGGCTTTTACAAACCATATCGTGAATTAGGCTGTTTCAAGTTGCACCTTGTGTAAGCTATTAACCTAGCTGTGGTCGCTTGAAATTCTTAATGGCACTTGCACTAATATAGGTGGAAGATGGGCCTTAACTGTTTGGATATTGCTAACTGCTGGAAAATAGCTTGCCTGATTTTGTTTATTTGCATGGGTGCAAAGCCTTTTCTTGAGTTCATCTGCAAGGAGAAATGTCTCTATTTGTAATAAGTGCAGAGTTCAGAAATCTGCGGATATCCCCTTTCCATCTGCGGATAGCCGCTTTCCATCTGTGGACCATTTTTGTGGATTGGATGTGGATACTAATTTTGTATCTGCACAGAGCTCTAATTATGCATCCTGCTTAATTGCCACCTTTTTTGTTTTTCTGCTGTCACTTCCATTACAGAACCTCAGTGCTGCGATACAGCAAACATGGACACCAGATATTTATGGTGGAAGGGCAGTAAGTCCCTTTCCAACTTACTTTGCTCTCTGGGTTTATGCTCCTCATAGATATTTAGGCAAGAAAATCCCTTTTGGGATGTGTCAATGAAAACTAAATTAGTGTTCCATGGGTGCTACAGCGTAATAAGCACACTTGCGTCAGTTCCCCCAGTAGTATTTGCTCTGTTGCACGTGTTTAATGATGACCCAATGTCTGAAACATTTTTGTATGAAATTTCTTCTTTGCCATAACAAATGGATTCAGAAAATCAGCTGAAGTTGCTTAGCATTGCGCTGCGGTGTTCCATAGATAAGCTGAGATAAGATTTTTGTATTCTTCTTTTGTGGCTGTTATGGATAGCCGATACTTTTGTAATGGTTACAGTACAGCCCAAGTAAGTATGCCTTGGTTAAATTATACTCTTGATGAAAAAGACTCTGCTATGCCCCCTCCTCCCCAGGACTGAATAGTGTTTTCTTAAACCTCAAGTCCCTGGAGAGCTTCTTAAAGGCTGGCTGGCAGCAAGGACAGTGCTTGTCGCCAGGGTGAAGAGCATGACATGCTCTAAAATCCACATTCATTGAAACAGAAATATCCTCAGATTTCAGGTGCTCCCTTCCCCCCAAACCAGGAATGGATATCTAGAGTAGAATTGTACAATTGCAAGCTTGCGTGTCACATGAAGATGGAGGAATTAGAATTCCTCCTTTCAGTCCGTATCTCTGGTCACCAGGTGCCCTAGCAGTCAAGAAAATAGAGAGCACAAATGCATTGCAAAATTGTAGATTATTCCTGTTTTACTTTCTCAGCAAACTGTTGGAGCAAACACTGAAAGCTAACATGAGGTGCTAAATATTTATTAATAAATGCCAATGTATCTAGCACTTCTGACTCTGAAAGGGCACCAAATATTTGTGTCCTTTTAGAATCAGAAACGCCCATTTTTCTCCTCGATTCACTGATGAGATTGTTGTTCAGCATTTGTCATCAGATTTCCTTTGGCAGCAAACTGGTGTCACACAGGCTCCATAAAACCCAGCAGAAATGGGGGAGGTGGGTTGCTGCTGGGGATCTCTCAAATTTACCTCCAGAATGAAAACTTTTCAGTACCATGTTGGAAGTGGATCCCTGGGCTTTTTTTTCCTCCCTTGTGGTCAGGTTTATGCATTTATTTTAATAAGAAATTTAGGGTTTGTGAAAATAATTGTACTGCTGTTAATTTAAGTGAGTGTTGGAAGGTAAGAGGCAAAACCCACTGAGGGAGAAGAAGCACAGACTGGTGTACAGTGACCTGAAATGCAAGTGCAAAGGAGAGCGACTTCTTTAGCGAGAGACCATGTCCAAGCGCTACCAGGGACGTGCAGAGTAAGACACAAGCACAGCTAGGGGCATTTGAATCGAGAAGCAATTTTAAAGTCATTAAACAGTGAATGAGTAGTATTGTCAGTGTTCATTACAATAATCCACAGTAATGAAATGGAGTGAACTCGGTGTCGGAGCAGTGATGGGTGCGTATAATTCAATAATAAAGGAATGAGTAAGTTTCATGGGCAGTAAATAATCACCAGACTTCATTAGATTGTAGGGAAGAGCTATAACAGTTGATCATAATTAGAAGTCAAACAAGTGTAGGCTTGAGCGTCTCCTGCTGTTGTTTGCAACTTGGAATAATGCGTTGGAGGGACTAGTTTGAACAAGCAGTTTTAGTGTCTTCAGAGAGATGATGGCTATTCACTTAGAGGCTATATTATGCCCTAGCTCACTTTGCCTCCTCTAACCTTTGTCAGAAACTAGCTGTCCTCGATCCCGATGTCTTTTGTTACATGCAGCAACAGAGAAGTACTTTGGCTTGAGGAATCTGATAAAATGATCAGTGGTGAGGTAGCTAAGACTGAATATATGGTATAATACTTTAGGGCTGACATTTTAAGGTGTCCTCATTAGGATCCAGAGTTAACATTCTGTTTAGATGAACAAGTCAGTTACGCACAATTCCTGTTTTAAAGATTTCTTTGCAACCATAAGTGCCACAGACTTAATTTTTTTAATTAAACAATTTGAACATAAGGGGCTAGGAAAAGGAGACTTAGTAAATACGGAGCTTCAGATTATATTCTGTTAAACCAGATCTTCAGAGTATTCCACACACACTGGGTGATGGTGCTGTCTTTTCTCAGCCTCCAAAAAGTGAGGCTTTTTGGAGTTGGAAGGCTGAGAGAATTGGAGAAGTCATAATGTTTTCCTGAGTCATGGTGATCGTGTTACAGTGCCTGGTTCTGTTAGCTGTCCTGGGTTGATGCTAAACTACATGCCAGCTTCACCAAAGAACTTTTCAGTTTCAATTTGTATCTCTGGTCATCCCTTGCTGTAGCAGTCAAGAAAAGGGAGAGCACAAATGCATTGCAAAATTGTGTATTACACCTCTGCCCCAGTACAACGTGACCCAATATAACATAAATTCAGATATAATGCAGTAAAGCAGTGCTCTGGGGGGGTGAGGCTGCGCACACCGGCGGATCAAAGCAAGTTCGATATAACGCGGTTTCACCTATAACGCAGTAAGATTTTTTGGCTCCCAAGGACAGCGTTCTATCGGGGTAGAGGTGTATTCCTGTGTGTTAGTTTCTCAGCATACTGTTGGAGGGAACGCTCAAAGCTAACATGAGGCACTAAATGTTATTTATTAATAAATGCCAACGTATCTAGCACTTTGGACTCTGAAAGGACACCAGATATTTTGCATTATGTGTATGAGTTGCTTATTCCATGAGTGAAATGCACAAATCACTGAGGTGGAGAAGAATTATGTAGCTCTAAGTTAACGTTAATACTCTAGCTGGGACACGAGTAATGGCAGTCAATTGGACGGTCCCCTCAAACCCTTTTCAGTCTATCTTTGCTCTCATTTCCTTCTGCATTTTGAATCCGGACAGGCTCTTCTTTTGCTGCATGCACGTGGGGAAGGGCCTGAAGGTTCACTCTCCACCTTTTCTTCCTAGAGTAAAAGATTCACTTGTCCCTAAAATTATTTTCCCAAGATGGAGCAGAAGATACCTTGCTGTGCCCTGCTCTTCAGCTGTCTATGGGGTCATTATGGTATTGAGCCCATGAACAAACCTTTGCCCCACATGGAGCTTCACTGGCACTACCCATAGCCCATGTAAACCCATTTTAGGAGATCAGGTGTCCCTCAGTCCAGCTTGGTAGTTCCTGGGCTGTTGAGTGGCATGGAGCGCCATTCCTAAAGTGCTGCTGGCTTGGAGCCACCTGCTCTAATGTAAAAAACCAGATGAGGACCCTGAAGCAGTGACCCATGCATGATCCCTTAGTCTGGAAGAGCTAAAGTGTTAATTTAACAGCAGCGGCTGTGAATGAAGGTACCTTTATCTTGGCCTGCTCAGCAAAGTTTGAAAATAGAAATCAAAGCTACATCTCAAGTACCCCAGTGGCAGAACCCTTCTAGGAACGCAGGAGATGTGTAAGAACGCACAGTAACACTGCATCATTTTAATAATTGGTACTAATATTGGGAATATACACCGGCCAAATAGTGACCCAGCTGGGAGTCTGGATAGCAGTCTTGAATTCTCTTGCCAAAAAGTGCAATTAACATTGTGGGTTTCTTACTGACAATTTTTTTTGCAATTTTTTTCTAGGAAATTTGGTGCCAGACCTTCCTAAAATGACTTCCTCTGCAAGCCACCCAGATCTTTTAAGTGGATGGGATTCTTGGGCAGATTCCCCAGCTACAACCAAACTAGCATCACAACAGCTGAAGAAGCCTGCACTTGAAGGTATTGTGCAACAAAAATATACTGTGTATTTCTATTGCTAAAGAAAATGCGTGCATTCCAAATATCCGTCATCTCAGCCACCCGAAACAACAGAACAACCATATGCGACTCTCATGTGGTTCATTAAATACAGTCACATTAAAGTACTCGGCTTTAAGGTACTGAAAGTTATAGACATGGTAAAAGCTAACAGTGTAACATATATAACAAGAATTTTGGAGGAGAGTCCTCAGACAAGAATCTACATAGAAAATATTGATAGCAATTTGCTGTGAATCAGGGAAACAGTTTTTGTCAACACCTTTTAAAAAGAATGGATATTTTCATCCTCTGCCGTCGGTGCCCTATACTTAACTTCTATTTGTTTTTATGACACAGGCCAAGCTCTTACTACAGGAAGCCAGACAAGTGTGCCTTCAGGTTTGTCTTTCAGCCAAGCAAAATCTCAGAACTTCGACCCCTTTGCTGACCTTGCTAACCTTAAATCTGGTCTTCCAGGTAATCTTGTATGTTTTCTTAAAAGAACAAAGCAACTAATAACTTTGTTACTACATAGAAATTGTTTTGAAAACATAGCTTGGAAGCAATATAAACCCTTTAATGCTTCAACTTCTAACTGAAGTGGTTTGAAAAACGTTTCTGAATGAGCACGTTATTCCAAAATTGCCCACCGTGAGGTTTCTTGCACCTTCCTGTGATGCATGCTGTCCTGTCAGCAATGGGATTGTTGGTCTGAGCTAGTGTGGCAATTCCTATTTACTTCTGGTCCACAAAAAATTAGGGTGATCATAACTGTGAAATGCAGAACTTCTGAAACTGCTTTCGCTGTTAGTAGAAATGTTAAACCACTCTTTATTTTATATTGGTAACTTTTAAAAAAGGAAACAGAAGACATGGCCAGTTGTAATCTCTCTCCACTGGCTTATGGTTGAACTCTGGACAGGAACTTCAAGAACTTCCTTGTTAAACTGTCTCTCAGTACTCACATATGATCAGTGTTTCACTGACTTTCATTACAGGGTTGAGGTTTTGAGGTTTTTAAGGTCAGGCTTGACAAAGCCCTGGCTGGGATGATTTAGCTGGGAATTGGTCCTGCTTTGAGCAGGGGTTTGGACTAGATGACCTTCTGAGGTGCCTTCCAACCCTGATAACTATGATCATTTTATGAATCATTATTTAGTAGTGAGAATTTTTTAATATTTAGCCACATGCCACCTCAGTGTCTGACTTCCTGAGTTGCACCCAGTGTATGTCATCTGTAAATTTACACGCAACTTTACAGACTTGGTATGTACTGTTAAAAGTAGCTATTCTCTCTCCACTATTTTTGTATAATTTTGCAGCAAGTATTGAGTTAAGGAGGAAACCTGAGAAACCTGGATTAGCGCTTCCTTTTGTCAATAGCCACATGCCATATTGCACCAAATTCAATCAAGAAAAAAAACGAATAACCAACTACTTGGCTATGAGTTAAGGTTTATGTACTGACCATATCTTTGCAACTGTACAAGACTCAAATATATAGATAGTCCCTACCCCAGAAGCTTTTTAGCCAAAAGACAGGTTTAAGAGAGAAGATGCACTGAGCAATTCGGGGGAGGTGGTATCTCAAAATGATTTAAAAAACCCATTCAGATTTCTACTGCCCATTAAATCCGGGATGTAGAAAGGGGAGAAGGAATTAGTTTGTGAGCTTTATGAAAGCAGCGGGTCTTTGGGAAGGGGTGGAGACTAGAGCACTGACCAAGAGATCATTCCATGCATATGGGGCAGCCTGGAGGAAAGCAAGGGTTCTGGAAAAGAAGAAAACAAATTGGTTGGTGTGACTGGCGTACTTGGGCATAGTCAGAAGGGGACATGGGTGAGAAAATCTGAGACTTGCTCAGGGCAACGTTGCACAGGGCTTTGGCGGAAAGGACAAGTTTAAAGGTTTTGTTGAGTTTTAAGCAGACTTGAGATGAAAGATGTCGGTGCTGAGGGAGGCCAGAGAGGAGGCGGTTATTAAATCCAAGGCAGGCAATGATGATAGGACAGAAAGGAGTGGTCCAATTTTTTTGAACTCTTTATGAAATGAAATAAATGGCAAGATGTTGTGATATTTGGTGCTATCTTGGATGTGCATGGGAGGAAGGGGGAGAAGATTAAAATGGCCTTGTGCTTCTGAGCCTGAGTGATGGGAGACAAAGGTACTGATAACAGGAAGTGGCAAATGTTTTGGAAGTAGCTCCGCTGGGTTTTGGTGGTGGCATCCAGGACAGTGCTTTGGAAAGACCTTTAGATATTGTGTAAGAGACAGAGGGAAGTTGACAGGAGTGAGGGAGCATGTTTGAGTGGTAGCATAGAAGTGGTAGCTGAAGCTGTGAGCTGATGAAGTCACTCAGGGAGAAGAGGATCTGAGGACAGAGCCCTGAGGGACTCCAACAGTGAAAGCAATTTCTTCTCTTCCTTGCCACAGAAGATGCTGAAAGAGCCCTCGGATGCAGGCAGAAAATGGAGAGCCCACGTCGGTAAAAATCCAGGAAGGAGAAAGTGATTGATGGTCTCAGAAGCAGCAGAAAGCTCAGGGAGGGTGAAGACGGTTCTTTGACTTGGCCAAGAATAGGTGACTGGAGAGCTAGTGAGAGCTGATCCAGTGAAGTGGGGGCAGTGCACAGGCTGCACTGTAGGGGATCTACATGGATTGGAGGAGAGGAAATCAAGGCAGTGATTATAAACAGTTTGTTCAGGAGGTGCAGTGGAAAAGAGAGTTGCCGGTCGTTGGAGAGGCAGTTGGGGTTAATGATTGGCCTTTTGAGAAGTGAGGATCCTAGTGCTAATGAAAAGGAGCTGGAGTTGGGAGAATGAGTGAGAGGAGATGAAGTGGTCAGGCACTGGGAGCAGAGGGTTGGAAGTCAAGGGTAAGCAAGAAACCTCTGATACAATTAGCAAAGTATATATGGTCTGTGGTCTTTCATTCCACTACGTTGTCTGTCTGTACACTCCCTGGCCCCTTCTCCCTAGTAAAATATGTGCCAACCTAATCAGGGAAGCCTGGTCTTTTCTATCTTGCATTAAAATCAGCGTGAGGCATCAGGTTTCCTCCTCTTCTGGATTGTCAGTCTCCAGCGTGGACTCTGCTTTCTTGCTGAATTTTTTTTGTGTGAGTCCGTGTGTCCAGTTCTTACTCTTGGTGGAATCAGTAAGGAAGCTTCTACACCTTCCTATTTGAATGTGTAGCTTCCTGTCTGCAATTTCAGTGCAGTTCACGCTGAGAAAGCTTTTGTCCAGGACAAATGTGTTTTAAGCTTAAACATGATTTTCGTTTACATTTAATCAGATATTAATGGAACCACGAAGTGCTGGCTCATTCTGATCTTTCTTCATGTCTCCCACTCCAATTGTTGCCTCTCTCCTTCCCCCTCTTCGCCCTCTCTCCCTCCCTCACCCCGGTCTTCCTTTTGCTGCTGTGTTATAACTACACTGTGATAGTGCAACTGGATGGAATCAGTCTCTAGCCATTGAGAGCAGATTTCAGTTCACTCTGCTCCACTGCAAGTGCAAAACTGCAGGGATGGGGGACGCCAGGCACAGAGGTCATGATATCAGAGCCTGGTCCTTGCGCTGCATGTAGCAATACACCACATGCAGTTGGCAATGAAGTCTTTGCATCTGCTGCTGATCCACAGCCTTTTACCTGATTGCTTCAAGGTGCTTCTGCTGTGATTCTGCTTCAGTGGGAAAATGAGCTGTTGTGCCAGTCTATTACGCCGTGGTTCGTTGCCATTGGCCTAGGCAGCCAGACGCACAAAGGATCAGAAACATAGAAGGCACTTGTGTGCTGGGGAGATGAGCGGCTCCTCGTCTGGCGCCTGCCAGATGAAATCAAGTTTGGGGACCACTGCGCTAGATCCCACAGAAGTGCCAACTCACTTCTGTTTTGCTTTACTTCATGTCAGTGGCAAATTATTTTTGCCAGATAATCTCAATAGTTTTGATGTAACTAACACTTTGTTTTTCATTTTATACCATCCCCATTAGGTTACCCTGTGCCAAACAAGTATGGTATGGTTAATGTCATGCACGCCTTTATCTTAATAGCTTTGTCACTTCAGTGTGTCCTAGTGGGCCTGATTCAGGCCTCCCATATCTGTTTTACACCAATGTGATTCCATCAGCTACACTGGCATTACCCCAGATTTACACTGGTGTATGTCACACCATAATGTGTGCTGCACAGTCCAGTGTGGGAGTTACAGCAGGATGTAGAAGCGCTTTGTCCACATCTCTTGTGCTGCAGCCTGAAGATGTGGCACCATAGAGAGAGCCCAGCCCAGTATCACCTGAGGCGTTAGGTCTATGCGGGGGGAATTTGCTGCCTAGCTGCTTAGGGAACTTCTATGGCCCTATTGTGCTACAGGATCATCCCAGAGAATCATCATCAGGGCTAGCACTTCGCCCTTACTATAAAAACTAAACCAAGCATTACTAATGCCCATTCAGTGTGGCCACCAAAATCAGCTCCCTCCTTCACCTCTGTCACCTCCCTCTCATTGGCAATCACCCAAAGAGATGCAGAAGCAAGCTGCAAATGTGCCCCTCTGTGCACAGCTTTCAGGATCAGACTGCAAGAGCTGGCCAGCCAGTTGTAACCACCATAGTGGGGAGATAGTGTCGAAAATATCTTGGTCCAGCACTGTTGAAATGAAAGCTCATAATTATTTGTGACAACCAGAGTAGAGGGTGTCAAATTCTTCCATATAAGCAATTTGCATGGTTGTCACTAGAAGCTTGTTGTGTGTTCATATACCATATAAGGCTTCTCACGACAAAGTGTTTTCCTATTGCCTTCATGATGAATATTGTCAGTGCTTGACTGTACTGTCTATAAAATTTGCCAAATTTAAACAGTGTAGTATAGAAAGCTGCAAATAGACCCATACATGCAGGGCCTTCTGTTCTGATTTTTCCCTCTAAACATCCCAACTGTAACTTTCTGTAGAGGTGGAGTACGGGGTAAATGGTGAAGAAAAGGGCATTCCTGCCTGCGTTTGGATGTCTGAGGCCCGTCTGTGCTTGGCTTATACCTATTCCAGTGCGAAGTGGTTTAGATCTGCTTTATGGAGGTGTAGAAGGTTTAAATGAATTTTCTTCCAAAGAATGTGACCTTCCTCTTTCCAGTCTGAATTTAGATGATAATACTGCATTTAAATTCAATTACCAAGCTACTTTTCAGTTGAATGGGCCTGTGCCAGGAAGTGTCATGTTGACCACGTGCCAGTTGACAAAGAAACTCGCTTTCTAGAAATAGTGTCTGAAGGAAAGAGACGTCAAATAAAGGCAGTCTGGGTGGAGCCTTGGCTAGGAGTATCATTCCCTGGCTTGTCATGCTGAGTGCTGAAACTAAAGCTTTAGAGCTGGATTCCATTACTCTGGTCTTACGCCGGTGTAACCAATGGAGGATCAGGCCTTCTGTTGTAGCTGGTGAAGCTACAAAGACTAATATATTTTCCACTCTCCAGGCAGAGATGGGAGGTACTAGAGAAATCTAGACTGTGATTTAATTAGGGAAATAATGCTAGGTTATCATTCAAGATAATTTTAGTGTGTTAGGTTTGTGTATATATCTTACTTCAGTGTTGTTCTTAAAGCAATTTCTCTGCTGTCAGACCTCGTTCAGTTATTTTCTCTGTATTTGTATACAGCCCGTTACTAACGTTTTTTTAAAGGCTTTAAAGCCATTTTCCCCCATCTGGTGAAGAATTCTTTATTTAAAAACAGTAATACACAAAAGGAAGCTTGAGGGCATGGATTTTATTGGGAGTGCCTTCAGAGCACACCACTTTTTCTTGAGTCTGAGGGGAGTTTCCCAGCATCCTTCTCATAATAATTAGTAAATACTTAAATGTAAGTAGTTGGCAGTGAAAACCTAATGTATTTTCCTGTGTTGAATATATCCACTGAAGTGCACGGTGTGGTAACTGATCAGACAAGGGTTAACAGTTGTCA